>NC_084584.2:23382500-23737500 GCF_033978685.3 Nerophis lumbriciformis | reverse complement strand
TACCGAAGTTGCGAGATCGAAACTTTATGAAAATTAATCGTAATAAAGCGCACCGGGTTATAAGGCGCACTGTCAGCTTTTGAGAAAAATTGTGGTTTTTAGGTGCGCCTTATAGTGCGGAAAATACGGTAATATATTCTGTAGACATACCCTCATCCGCTCTCTTTTCCTGAAAGCTGATCTGTCCAGTCCAGTTGGAAATGCATCTGCTTTGAGTGTCGCAGGATAGCCACACATTCTTGCCATCTCTGTCGTAGCATAGCTTTCGTCGGTAAAGTGTGTGGAACAAACGTCCAATTTCTTGCCACTTTCGCATCTTTGGGCCACTGGTGCAACTTGAATCCGTCCCTGTTCGTGTTGTTACACCCTCCGACAACACACCGACGAGTCATGATGTCTCCAAGGTACGGAAAACAGTCGAAAAAACGGAAAATAACAGAGCTGATTTGACTCGGTGTTTGTAATGTGTTTGAGAAAATGGCGGATTGCTTCCCGATGTGACGTCATCGCTCCGAGAGCGAATAATAGAAAGGCGTTTAATTCGCCAAAATTCACCCATTTAGAGTTCGGAAATCGGTTAAAAAAATATATGGTCTTTTTTCTGCAACATCAAGGTATATATTGACGCTTACATAGGTCTGGTGATAATGTTCCCCTTTAAAGTGTTTTGCCCAAGGACACAACGGTAGTGACTCGGATGGCAGAAGCAACATTAATATATATATTAATAATATATACATATTGTATATGACTCCATACTCAGTGGCCTAGTGGTTAGAGTGTCCGTCCTGAGATCGGTAGGTTGGGAGTTCAAATCCCGGCCGAGTCATACCAAAGACTATAAAAATGGGACCCATTACCTCCCTGCTTGGCACTCAGCATCAAGGGTTGGAATTGGGGGTTAAATCACCAAAATGATTCCCGGGCGCAGCCACCGCTGCTGCCCACTGCTCCCCTCACCTCCCAGGGGGTGATCAAGGGTGATGGGTCAAATGCAGAGAATAATTTCGCCACACCTAGTGTGTGTGTGACAATCATTGGTACTTAACTTTAACTTTATATATAATGTTTTAATTTTGTACGTGTTTTCATTGTGAAGTATTTGCTTCAAAAAAAAATAAATAATAGAAAGAAAAATAATATGTTTTTAATTAAATTGAAAACAAAGTTAATAATAATAACACAATAATAATAATAATTGTTTTAATTAAACTTAACACAAAATAAATAACAATAAAAAGAAAAAAACAATGATATATATTTTTTCTTATTATTTATTTTACTTTTGTCCAAAATAAACTACCGCTAGCATCATGGGATGCTTTCACACGCCGATATTTGTAAATAACAATCTGAAGTCAGCCCTGAGCTGCTTCGCTCAGCAATAACTGCTGCAAAAGATTTTCTTAAATTGATATTAAGCAAACATTAATGGACAAATAGTACAGTAGTCACAGTGTCGCAACAGTAGGGCGTGGCAATATTACTACTTGTGCAGCTACTAGAAAAAGGAAAGTAGTGCCGTCCCCGCGAACACTGAGTGGCTCAGCGATGCTAAATTGTCAACGCAGATTCCCATTCATTGTTGTCGCCATCACCAGCATGATAGTTCGGGGACGTCAATAACCGTGGCGCAGAACCAGCACGCTTTACCGCTCGCGTTCTCTCACAGATCAAGGCGACGGTGTGTGCTCTTGATAAAACCCGGGCAGCAGAAAGTCAACTGGACCAGGCCCAGTTGGGAAAGAGTCCGTCTCGATTCGCTAATCCGTCCTTTCTTGCCCTGCTGCTTTCTGGCAGCGACCGGTGCGTTGTCATGACAACCGTCCATTCATTTACAGACAATTGTAGCTGATCATGGCTCGGGCTGGTATTTGATTGGTATCCTATTGATTGTCCTCTGTCAGCCCGTTGTACTTTTTCCACTTGCACAAAGGTTATTGCAAACACACACACACACACACACACACACACACACACACTGCATGTTTTTTAGCCCGCTTTCCAACTCAATTACAGCTTTAGCCAGCTAATCATTTTCAGTCACAGGGACACTTTTTTTTTCCAGCTCTTGGCTGCCTGCAGTTAAAGGCTGAGTGTCATAATAATGAGTGTGTAGGCGCACCTTCTGCCTTGTGAACTTGTTTGCCTCCTTTTAAGCTGGCTTAAATACAGTATGAGACATATGGTGTTAATGCAGCTGGCTTTATTGAACAATAACCGTAATTACTCCAATAAAACTGTGGCTATGATCTACAAAAACAAATAACACAGTTCTCCGTAATAGGGATGTCCGATAATGGCTTTTTGCCGATATCCGATATTCCGATATTGTCCAACTCTTTAAATACCGATACCGATATCAACCGATACCGATATCAACCGATATATACAGTCGTGGAATTAACACATTATTATGCCTAATTTGGACAACCAGGTATGGTGAAGATAAGGTACTTTTAAAAAAAATTGATAAAATAAAATAAGATAAATAAATTAAAAACATTTTCTTGAATAAAAAAGAAAGTAAAACAATATAAAAACAGTTACATAGAAACTAGTAATTAATGAAAATTAGTAAAATTATAAAATAAAATTCATTAAATTAATAACAGAAAGAAACAACTCTTGTGTGAATGAGTGTGAATGAGTGTAAATGGGGAGGAAGGTTTTTTGGGTTGGTGCACTAATTGTAAGTGTATCTTGTGTTTTTTATGTTAATTTAATAAAAAAAACAACAACAAAAAAAACGATAGCGATAAAAAAAACCTGATACCGAAATTTAGAGAAAAAAAAACACGTGTCTGGGGGCCGGTGTATCTATTTTTAGGAACACTAAAACAAAACCTCACAATAATGTCTGATTGAATGCTAAAAACGTTATGACAGACCGCCTTAAAAAACGGAATGGAAATTCACATTTTGCAATATTACAATTTTAACAATATTATTATTATTACAATATTAAATTTACAATATAAACTATGAACGATAAAACACTGAATATTGACAACTAGAGATGTCCGATAATATCGGCCTGCCGATATTATCGGCCGATAAATGCGTTAAAATGTAATATCGGAAATTATCGGTATGTTTTTTGTTTTTTTGTTTTTAATTAAATGAACATAAAAAACACAAGATACACTTACAATTAGTGCACCAACCCAAAAAACCTCCCTCCCCCATTTACACTCTGTATGGTTTTTTTTTAATTTATTTTTTTATTAAATGAACATAAAAAACACAAGATACACTTACAATTAGTGCACCAACCCAAAACCCCCCCCCCCCCCCATTTACACTCATTCACACAAAAGGGTTGTTTCTTTCTGTTATTAATATTCTGGTTCCTACATTATATATCAATATATATCAATACAGTCTGCAAGGGATACAGTCCGTAAGCACACATGATTGTGCGTGCTGCTGGTCCACTAATAGTACTAACCTTTAACAGTTAATTTTACTCATTTTCATTAATTACTAGTTTCTATGTAACTGTATTTATAATGTTTTACTTTTTTAAATTCAAGAAAATGTTTTTAATGTATTTATCTTATTTTATTTTATTAATTCTTTTTAAAAGTACCTTATCTTCACCATACCTGGTTGTCCAAATTAGGCATAATAATGTGTTAATTCCACGACTGCATATATCAGTTGATATCGTATCGGTTGATATCGGTATCGGTAATTAAAGAGATGGACAATATCGGAATATCGGATATTGGCAAAAAGCCATTATCGGACATCCCTATTGACAACATATGAACGTCACGCCCCCTCTCGGTCGACATATTTTACGATCAAGCGAAACGCGACAAAAATGCAACAAACACAGCAAAATATGAACGCAAAGGGTACAAAAAAAACCCCACCTACAATCTGATACATCTTATACATCACTAAGCTTTAGAACTTTGTTGTAAAAATATCCTTCCACGTCTGTCCCTGACACCCGCATTTCAGGCTGGCCGCACTGGAAAGACTCTGTGGAAACGCTCCCCACCCACACTGCTTGGTGCCTCGTCTGAGCTGCTGTGACTTAGATTACCATAATAACTAATTAGATTACCATAGTAACCAGTATATCATGCAAAAGCGCAGATTCCAACCATTGAAATACTTTGTATAGTTCAAGACTTACGGTAATATGAAAACATCACTGCACATCATAATGGCAGCGACAGTTTCCGTATTAAAGATCTCAAAAAATTATTTGGGACTGTCCGGCGGGCCGAATTGAAAAGCTTAATAGAATAGAATAGAATAGAAAGTACTTTATTGATCCCTGGGGGAAATTCAGCACCACAGTTCGCTCACAATAAACAATAAACACTTAGGTATTTTTTTTACATGTGAATAATAAAAATACAGTCTATTATACAGCATTATTCACATGTGAATAATATAAATACAGTCTATTATACAGCATTATTCACATGTGAATAATATAAATACAGTCTATTATACAGCATTATTCACATGTGAATAATATAAATACAGTCTATTATACAGCATTATTGACATGTGAATAATATAAATACAGTCTACTATACAGCATTATTCACATGTGAATAATATAAATACAGTATATTATACAGCATTATTCACATGTGAATAATATCTATTAACGAGCCGCATGCGGCCCCCGGGCCTTAAATTGCCTAGGTCTGGAGTAAAAGAATGCACAATTTGAATATATATATATGTGTAAATATTATATATATATATATATATATATACAGTATGTGTGTATATATAAGTATATATGTGTATATATATATATATATATATATATATATATATATATACACACATACACAGTATGTGTATATATATATATATACATACACACTGTATATACATACACACACACACACACACACACATACTGTATATACATATGTATCAATCAAACAAACATAACAAGGAGGAAATGGATCAACAATCGCTTCATTATCAAAACAACACAACAACAACGGCAAGGTGAACTGCCAACACCTGCATACACACACACACACACACACACACACACACACACACACACACACACACACACACACACACACACACACACACACACACACACACACACACACACACACACACACACACACACACACACACACACACACACACACACACACACACACACACACACACACACACAGGTCCATTTGGTGCTATCAAAACGTTAACAACCATGTTGTCACGATAATTCCAAAAAAGTACAAAATGTTTTTACCTTGCTGTACGCAATCAGCAGACGACGTGCCATCACGAGGTAGAGAGAGGGTGGTGCGTGGAGGAGGGGAAGTATGTGTGGGTTCCTTTTCCTCTCTAAGTTTAAGTCCACAGCGATTCCCTCCATCTTTCCAGGCTGCATTGTTGACTTTATCGGCCCTGTAATGAGTAAGAGGAAATAGACAAAACTTGGTGAACGGCGAGTTCACCAAGTTCAAATAAATGTTTTTAATTAAATCAACATAAAAAACACAAGATACACTTACAATTAGTGCACTAACCCAAAAAACCTCCCTCCCCCATTGTTTCTTTCTGTTATTAATATTCTGGTTCCTACATTATATATCAATATATATCAATACAGTCTGCAGGGATACAGTCCGTAAGCACACATGATTGTATTTTTTTTATGACAAAAAACCCCCAAAAAAACAATTCCATCCACCCCCCCATCCCCGTAAAGTAAAAAGGGGGTATTTATTAATGAAACCATCAAAAACAAAAGGCTAGTGCAGAAGGGAAGTGCTCTAACCGGCCAGACGATGACAGACATAGAACAAAACGCTGGAACGCAGCAAAAAAACACTTACTATGAAATGTGGAGCAGACGGCGTCCACAAAGTAGGAGCGTACTAGAGCGCAGCATGACAAAGATTGTCTGTAGATAACAGCAGCATCAACAAACAATGTGCCGACAACCAAGGTAGAAAAAGGATCAACTTAAATAGTCTTAACAGGTGAGGGGAAATGCGCTGGGAAAAAAAGTGAAGCAGCCACAGGAAAAACACCAACAAAACCGGAAGAGCTACCAAAATAAAAGCACATGACAGCAACTAACACAAAACACCGGAGAACACTAACAAAACCCAACATAAAGGCACGACCTGGTGTAATCAGCCGTGACATAGGAATGGCTATGGAAAACGAAAAACTAAAACTGAACTGGCTACAAAGTAAATAAAAACAGAATGCTGGACAACAGCAAAAACTTACAAGCGACGGCGTCCACAAAGTACATCCGAACTTGACATGGCAATCAACAATTTCAAGGATAGCAACAACTTAAATAGTCTTGGTGGCGTGCCTCCGCATTTTTCCAATGAAAAAAAATGTGCCTCGGCTCAAAGAAGGTTGAAAAACACTGGCATGCAAACCCTGTTTCCATATGAGTTGGGAAATTGTGTTAGATGTAAATATAAACGGAATACAATGATTTACAAATTATTTTCAACCCATATTTAGTTGAATATGCTACAAAGACAACATATTCGATGTTCAAAATGATAAACATTTTTGCAAATAATCATTAACTTTAGAATTTGATGCCAGCAACACGTGACAAAGAAGTTGGGAAAGGTGGCAATAAATACTGATAAAGTTGAGGAATGCTCATCAAACACTTATTTGGAACATCCCACAGGTGAACAGGCAAATTGGGAACAGGTGGGTGCCATGATTGGGTATAAAAGTAGATTCCATGAAATGCTCAGTCATTCACAAACGAGGATGGGGCGAGGGTCACCACTTTGTCAACAAATTGTTGAACAGTTTAAGAAAAACCTTTCTCAACCTGCTATTGCAAGGAATTTAGGGATTTCACCATCTACAGTCCGTAATATCATCAAAGGGTTCAGAGAATCTGGAGAAATCACTGCACGTAAGCAGCTAAGCCCGTGACCTTCGATCCCTCAGGCTGTACTGCATCAACAAGCGACATCAGTGTGTAAAGGATATCACCACATGGGCTCAGGAACACTTCAGAAACCCACTGTCAGTAACTACAGTTGGTCGCTACATCTGTAAGTGCAAGTTAAAATTCTCCCATGCAAGGCGAAAACCGTTTATCAACAACACCCAGAAACGCCGTCGGCTTCACTGGGCCTGAGCTCATCTAAGATGGACTGATACAAAGTGGAAAAGTGTTCTGTGGTCTGACAAGTCCACATTTCAAATTGTTTTTGGAAACTGTGGATGACGTTTCCTCCGGACCAAAGAGGAAAAGAACCATCCGGATTGTTATAGGCGCAAAGTTGAAAAGCCAGCATCTGTGATGGTATGGGGGTGTATTAGTGCCCAAGACATGGGTAACTTACACATCTGTGAAGGCGCCATTAATGCTGAAAGGTACATACAGCATATATTGCTGTATGTACATATGTTGCCATCCAAGCAACGTTACCATGGACGCCCCTGCTTATTTCAGCAAGACAATGCCAAGCCACGTGTTACATCAACGTGGCTTCATAGTAAAAGAGTGCGGGTACTAGACTGGCCTGCCTGTAGTCCAGACCTGTCTCCCATTGAAAATGTGTGGCGCATTATGAAACCTAAAATACCACAACGGAGACCCCCGGACTGTTGAACAACTTAAGCTGTACATCAAGCAAGAATGGGAAAGAATTCCACCTGAGAAGCTTAAAAAATGTGTCTCCTCAGTTCCCAAACGTTTACTGAGTGTTGTTAAAAGGAAAGGCCATGTAACACAGTGGTGAACATGCCCTTTCCCAACCACTTTGGCACGTGTTGCAACCATGAAATTCTAAGTTAATTATTTGCAAAATAAAAATAAAGTTTATGAGTTTGAACATCAAATATGTTGTCTTTGTAGTGCATTCAATTGAATATGGGTTGAAAAGGATTTGCAAATCATTGTATTCCGTTTATATTTACATCTAACACAATTTCGCAACTCATATGGAAACGGGGTTTGTACATGATCTTTGGACTCACCGTAACTACAGCAGGAAATGAGGAAGGACCGGCGACGACAATCTCTCTCAGTGAGATGTTTGTTTTTTTTGTATTGTTGCAGCAATGAAAAACAAAGTAAAGATATTTAGCAAGCGTTAGTGTAGCAATATCTGTTATGAAGCTCAAATTTAAAAGTATGTTCAGTTCATGAATGTGACGATCCGTCACTTCACTTCTGGTGGTGTTTCCTTGTTTGGGGTTTGTTTCCAGTCGGCGCTCTTATTTTTGTTCCTCCTCCTGCTGCTTTTCTCACCTGAGCGCTCGTTTCCCTCACCTGCCCCTGATTGGCAGCCTGGCACACCCGGTTTCAGTTGCCAATCAGGCTGCTATTTATGCCTGCCTCACCTGTTTTTCGGTGGTGGAGGATTGTGACTTTGTATAGAAGCTTGACATGTATGACTGCTTTCTCCTATTTTGAGTTTAATGAAGAGTCTTACCTTCACTTTGACCTCCTGTTTCCTGCATCTTGGGGTCACAACTACTGCAGCCATGCCAGTTCCTGACAATGGAGGTGTCACAGCAACCACTAAATGCGAGCACAATCATTTACATTATTTGTTGCTGTTGTAGATTGTACGTGACTTTATGTACAAAGTCATGGCAAGTCGCATTGAAGTTGAAAGTGTTCATATAAAACGTAACATTGTGCTTCATAAAACAACGTTCAAACTGATGTACTGTAGTTTGTACAAACCTCGTTTCCATATGAGTTGGGAAATTGTGTTAGATGTAAATATAAACGGAATACAATGATTTCCAAATCCTTTTCAGGCCAGTCTAGTACCCGCACTCTTTTACTATGAAGCCACGTTGATGTAACACGTGGCTTGGCATTGTCTTGCTGAAATAAGCAGGGGCGTCCATGGTAACGTTGCTTGGATGGCAACATACAGTATGTTGCTCCAAAACCTGTATGTACCTTTCAGCATTAATGGCGCCTTCACTGATGTGTAAGTTACCCATGTCTTGGTCACTAATACACCCCCATACCATCACAGATGCTGGCTTTTCAACTTTGCGCCTATAACAATCCGGATGGTTCTTTTCCTCTTTGGTCCGGAGGACACAACGTCCACAGTTTCCAAAAACTATTTGAAATGTGGACTCGTCAGACCACAGAACACTTTTCCACTTTGTATCAGTCCATCTTAGATGAGCTCAGGCCCAGCGAAGCCGACGGCGTTTCTGGGTGTTGTTGATAAACGGTTTTCGCCTTGCATAGGAGAGTTTTAACTGGCACTTACAGATGTAGCGACCAACTGTAGTTACTGACAGTGGGTTTCTGAAGTGTTCCTGAGCCCATGTGGTGATATCCTTTACACACTGATGTCGCTTGTTGACGCAGTACAGCCTGAGGGATCGAAGGTCACGGGCTTAGCTGCTTATTTGCAGTGATTTCTCCAGATTCTCTGAACCCTTTGATGATATTACGGACCGTAGATGGTGAAATCCCTGAATTCCTTGCAATAGCTGGTTGAGAAAGGTTTTTCTTAAACTGTTCAACAATTTGCTCACGCATTTGTTGACAAAGTGGTGACCCTCGCCCCATCCTTGTTTGTGAATGACTGAGCATTTCATGGAATCTACTTTTATACCCAATCATGGCACCCACCTGTTCCCAATTTGCCTGTTCACCTGTGGGATGTTCCAAATAAGTGTTTGATGAGCATTCCTCAACTTTATCAGTATTTATTGCCACCTTTCCCAACTTCTTTGTCACATGTTGCTGGCATCAAATTCAAAAGTTAATGATTATTTGCAAAAAGAAAAAAATGTTTATGAGTTTGAACATCAAATATGTTGTCTTTGTAGCATATTCAACTGAATATGGGTTGAAAAGGATTTGCAAATCATTGTATTCCGTTTATATTTACATCTAACACAATTTCCCAACTCATATGGAAACGGGGTTTGTAATATTTTGAAATGTTTAGTCATTGAGAATTACTGTATAAGCCGCAACTTTTCCCCCGAGCTTTGAACCCTGCGGCTTATACAAAGGTGCGACTAAACTATGGATTTTTCTTCGCTAACGACTAAATTATGGAATGGTTCAAGCGGAAAAATCTAACAATGCACTGATGCGTCAGACCAGTCTTCCTCTCAGGGAATAAAAGTCACTGGTCAATCCCAAGTTCTTTCGGATGACATATACATTGAGTAAGAAGGACCATCAAGACAAAATAGGAATATTACCAAGTTTTACTGAAGCTTTAGGAGACCAGCCTTACAATGCGTTAATAGCAGCATCTAGAAGCGGTCTGAAAATCAAAATGAAAGAGATCTTATTAAGTACAAAAACAGCCCCCACCTGCCCAGAAAGGAATACAGCCTCATTGTTCTAATACAGATAAGATAAAAAAGGGAGTACATCATACTCCCAACATTCCAGCGCCTTCAAGGTAAAGCACAAGAGTTTACTTGCGGACGTAAGATACAAGAACAAAGTGTACACATGGGAAAATATTAGGTGCTTCAAACATGACTATGAAAAAATAAACTACCCTTAAAAATAAATGCATGCACTAAAACGATCCACTTTGAGAAACTGTTCAAACTCAAAGTGTTTACAAAGTACATTGGAGAAGAAAGGTTGGCATCTTATTCATCTCATGACGGATGAATAAAGACGTCATTGACTTCCCTGTTTTGTTTGATCAGCAGTTTACAGACACGGTTTGGAAACAATTACGGTACATAAATAAACATTTACAAAATCTTTCTATGTAAATATCAATCAATCAATCAATCAATCAATCAATGTTCACTTATACAGCCCTAAATCACGAGTGTCTCAAAGGGCTGCACAAGCCACGACAACATCCTCGGTTCAGATTCCACATCAGGGCAAGGAAAAACTCAACCCAGTGGGATGACAATGAGAAACCTTGGAGAGGACCGCAGATGTGGGTGACCCCCCCTCCTTCTAGGGTGACCGGTGCAATGGACGTCGAGTGGATCTAGCATAATATTGTGAGAGTCCAGTCCATAGTGGATCTAGTTAATAGTGTGAGAGTCCAGTCCATAGTGGATCTAACATAATAGTGTGAGAGTCCAGTCCATAGTGGATCTAACATAGTAGTGTGAGAGTCCAGTCCATAGTGGATCTAGTTAATAGTGTGAGAGTCCAGTCCATAGTGGATCTAACATAATAGTGTGAGAGTCCAGTCCATAGTGGATCTAGTTAATATTGTGAGAGTCCAGTCCATAGTGGGTCTAACACAATAGCGTGAGAGTCCAGTCCATAGTGGATCTAACATAATATTGTGAGAGTCCAGTCCATAGTGGATCTAACATAGTAGTGTGAGAGTCCAGTCCATAGTGGATCTAGTTAATAGTGTGAGAGTCCAGTCCATAGTGGATCTAACATAATAGTGTGAGAGTCCAGTCCATAGTGGATCTAACATAATAGTGTGAGAGTCCAGTCCATAGTGGATCTAGTTAATAGTGTGAGAGTCCAGTCCATAGTGGATCTAACATAGTAGTGTGAGAGTCCAGTCCATAGTGGATCTAACATAATAGTGTGAGAGTCCAGTCCATAGTGGATCTAGTTAATAGTGTGAGAGTCCAGTCCATAGTGGATCTAACATAGTAGTGTGAGAGTCCAGTCCATAGTGGATCTAACATAGTAGTGTGAGAGTCCAGTCCATAGTGGATCTAACATAATAGTGTGAGAGTCCAGTCCATAGTGGATCTAACATAGTAGTGTGAGAGTCCAGTCCATAGTGGATCTAGTTAATAGTGTGAGAGTCCAGTCCATAGTGGATCTAACATAATAGTGTGAGAGTCCAGTCCATAGTGGATCTAGTTAATATTGTGAGAGTCCAGTCCATAGTGGGTCTAACACAATAGCGTGAGAGTCCAGTCCATAGTGGATCTAACATAATATTGTGAGAGTCCAGTCCATAGTGGATCTAACATAATAGTGTGAGAGTCCAGTCCATAGTAGATCTAACATAATAGTGTGAGAGTTCAGTCCATAGTGGATCTAACATAATAGTGTGAGAGTCCAGTCCATAGTAGATCTAACATAATATTGTGAGAGTCCAATCCATAGTGGATCTAACATAATAGTGTGAGAGTCCAGTCCATAGTAGATCTAACATAATAGTGTGAGAGTTCAGTCCATAGTGGATCTAACATAATAGTGTGAGAGTCCAGTCCATAGTGGATCTAGTTAATAGTGTGAGAGTCCAGTCCATAGTGGATCTAACATAATAGTGTGAGAGTCCAGTCCATAGTGGATCTAACATAATAGTGTGAGAGTCCAGTCCATAGTGGATCTAGTTAATAGTGTGAGAGTCCAGTCCATAGTGGATCTAACATAGTAGTGTGAGAGTCCAGTCCATAGTGGATCTAACATAGTAGTGTGAGAGTCCAGTCCATAGTGGATCTAACATAGTAGTGTGAGAGTCCAGTCCATAGTGGGGCCAACAGGGGACCATCCAAATATCTCATTTCACAACGTATATCTTTGTGGCTTATAGTCCAGTGCGGCTCAGCTAATATAAGAAAACATCTTTGTTTCTTCTAAAATGTAGTGGGTGCAGCTTATATACCGCTGCAGCCTTTAGTCCGGAAAAGGACTTAGCAGACTTGTTTAAATGTGACATATTGAGTTTATAAACTTTATATGGCAATTGATGTTGCAGATGTGATCTCCACTCAGTGCGTTCATCTGCTTTGATATTAAGCTGATTATATAAAGAATGTAGCTCACAAAGTGTGTGGTTAAAATAAATATCAAGTTTTCCATTTCAATCCAGGGGTGGGGGGGTCACGAACAAAATTCTATCATGAGAGAAAATAATTGAGAAGCACTGCTCTGGTGTGTTTTTTGGTATTTACTATTACTACTATCCAACTGCAGTATTTTTGAGTGGGAATTGGTCTTTCTTCAAAAATCACTCTCTTTTGGTTTACAAAAACATACCTTATTTTTCGGACTTTAAGGCACACTTAAAATCCTTTCATTTTCTCAAAATTGACAGAGCACCTTATGAACCGGTGCGCCTAATGTACGGAATAATTCTGGTTGTACTTGCCGACCTCAAAGCTGTTTTATTTTGCACATGGTGTAATGATAAGTAAGGATGTCCAATAATGGCTTTTTGCCGATATCCGATATTCCGATATTGTCCAACTCTTAATTACAGATACCGATATCAACCGATACCGATATATACAGTCGTGGAATTAACACATTATTATGCCTAATTTGGACAACCAGGTACGGTGAAGATAAGGTCCTTTTAAAAAAAATTAATAAAATAAAATAAGATAAATCAATTTAAAAAATGTTCTTGAATAAAAAAGAAAGTAAAACAATATAAAAACAGTTACATAGAAACTAGTAATGAATGAAAATGAGTAAAATTAACTGTTAAAGGTTAGTACTATTAGTGGAGCAGCAGCACGCACAATCATGTGTGCTTACGGACTGTATCCCTTGCAGACTGTATTGATATATATTGATATATAATGTAGGAACCAGAATATTAATAACAGAAAGAAACAACCCTTTTGTGTGAATGAGTGTAAATGGGGGAGGGAGGTTTTTTGGGGGTTGGTGCACTAATTGTAAGTGTATCTTGTGTTTTTTATGTTGATTTAATTAAAAAAAAAAAAAAAAAAACGAAAAAAAAAAAAAAAAAAACCCAACGAAAAAAGAAAAAAAACCCCGATACCGATAATAAAAAAAACGATACCGATCATTTTCGATATTACATTTTAAAGCATTTATCGGCAGGCCGATATTATCGGACATCTCTAATGATAAGTGTGACCAGTAGATGGCAGTCACACATATGAGATACATGTAGACTGCAAGATGAGGCCAGTAAGCAACACCAACACCTTAAATGTTCCATTGAGAAAATAGAACATTACACACAGCACTCAAAAATCTGTCAAAATGTTTTTAGTACGACTTTGGTAAGCTATGAAGCCGCACCGCTTGATGGATCGTGGGAGCATTTCGGCTGCCGTAGACAGACGAATTGTGCTTCAACATACGAGTATTATTATGGTGTGTGTATAAGGTAAGATATATTATCTGGCGTTTTGTCTTGCAATATTATGCAAAACCAACTTTTCTTACCTTCTGGTGCCTGCAGATCTGTATTTGGGATCTGTATAAGTCCTGAAAATTCGCCATTATAGTCCGTGGCAACACCGTATTCGATAAACTTCTTCTTTCTCTCTATCTTCTTGTTATTCATTCTCCACTGTTGCCATTTCTAATATAAAGTAGTGTAAAGCTCTGCAACATTTAGACCAAAGAATCACCATTACATGTTATGTAGAGCAGTGTTTTTCAACCTTTTTGGAGCCAAAGCGTATTTTTTTCATTGGAAAAAATCCGGAGGCACACCACCAGCAGAAATCATTAAAAAACTAAACTCAGTTGGCAGTAAAAAGTCGTCGTCGCAATTGTTGGATATGACTTTAAACCATAACCAAGCATGCATCAATATAGCTCTTGTCTCAAAGTAGGTGTACTGTCACCACCTGTCACATCACCCCCTGACTTATTTGGAGTTTTTTGGTGTTTTCCCGTGTGTAGAGTTTTAGTTCTTGTCTGGCATTCCTATTTTGGTGGCTGTGAAGAGGCGTGGCCTGTGGACCTGCAGCGAGGCGGGGCCGGCTCCGAGATGGGCGACAGGTGGGTAGATGGCCCACCTGGGCGCAGTTGTCTCATCCCCTGTCACTGTATAAAAGGGCAGCAGCCGGGAAGGAGGGGGTTGGTAAAGTCGGAGTGGATGGCCGAGAACGAACCCGAGCCCGAGCAGAAGCGAGAGGGAGACGAAGACGCGGAAGGCTGAAAAGCGAGCGGAAGAGCGAGATGGGGAGAAGAGGCGAGTGCTGAAAAGCGACCATAGAAGGAGGTTTACTGAAAAATAAAACCGTCAAACCTGTCATGTCTGTCATTGGTTGGTCCAAGGAACCCAGAGGAACGAGACCTCCACAATGGCTTTCTCTCTTTTTTTGGTATTTTCCTGTAGCAGTTTCATGTCTTCCTTTGAGCGATATTTCCCGCATCTACTTTGTTTTAGCATTCAAGAATATTTCAATGAGTTTCCTCAGAAGGGTGGCTGGCATCTCCCTTAGAGACAGGGTGAGAAGTTCAGTCACCCGAGAGAGACTCGGGAGTAGAGCCGCTGCTCCTTCGCTTGGAAAGGAACCAGCTTAGGTGGTTCGGGCATCTCGTGCGGATGCCTCACGAGCGTCTCCCTCACGAGCGTCTCCCTAGGGAGGTCCTCGTTGCACGTCCCACTGGGAGGAGATCCCGCGGCAGGCCGAGGACCAGATGGGGGGATTACATCTCCTCTCTGGCCTGGGAACGCTTCAGGATTCCTCAGGAGGAAGTTGCTAATGTTGCTCTGGAGAGGGAAGTCTGGGGGTCTCTGCTGGAGCTGTTGTCCCCGCGACCCGATTCCGGATAAGCGGTTGAAGATGGATGGAATATTTAAGTTCTTTTTATCCTTCTTTGTGGGGACATTGTTGATTGTCACGTCATGTTGTGGACGCCGTCTTTGCTCCACAGTAAGTCTTTGCTGTCGTCCAGCATTCTGTTTTTGTTTACTTAGCAGCCAGTTCAGTTTTAGTTTCGTTCTGCATAGCCTTCCCTAAGCCTCAAAGCCTTTTCTTAGGGGCACTCACCTTTTGTTTATTTTTGGTTTAAGCATCAGACACCTTTTTACCTGCATGCTGCCTACCACTGTTTCCGACATCTACAAAGCAATTAGCTACCGGCTGCCACTTACTGATATGGAAGAGTATTACACGGTTACTCTGCCGAGCTCTAGACAGCACCGACACTCAACAACGACACATCATTTGCAGACTATAATTACTGGTTTGCAAAAAATATTTTTAACCCAAATAGGTGAAACTAGATAATCTCCCACGGCACACCAGACTGTATCTCACGGAATGCTAAATCATAATATGACCTCCTTTAATGCGCCTTTTGTATGAAAATATACCTGAATAGACCCGCTCATCGGCAGTGCGCCTTATAATCCGGTGCGCCCTGTGATCCGGAAAAATACGGCAACCTTGTTAGCGCAACGTAATTTCTAAAAACAAAAACAGGATGTATGTGGAGTGTTTGGTGCTTTAAATCGCACACCCAGCGACGGACATTATTGATCGCTGGTGCGGCGTAACCAATCGCGTCGTGAGATTGGGAGCGATGTTCCAGCAGCATGTCCAATCCGCTTAAAGAGCCAGAAAGTGACGCATTAAGAGTCTCCCGCACACTTGCAGCCATGATTATTCCTGTTTACTATCCGTCTGACAGCTGGAATGAGAGAGTGAACATGCGTTAGTTAAGGCCGCCTTCACTTGTCCAACGCCTGTTGCTAGAATTTACAGCCTGGCGCTATCTTCGTCACCTCTTCGCAAGTCGTCTCCCCCCCTCAGAGGTGAGACTCCACATTGAGTCATACATTCGTTTTATTTATTTTTTTGGTCCTGCGTCATGACACCGCACGACACGTCTTTCTCGTATTGGATCTCAACTACAGGTGTTCCAAATGAGGTGAGTGTGTTGCTGTCAAAGACGTCACCGCTTAGCACACCAGCAGCTTGTTGCCACGACAACCGAAAATCCTTTGATGACATCTTGAATGTGTTGGCAGAGGGGTTCTTAAATTTTTTTACCTCGGGGCCCAACTTTTCCACTACATAGAGACCTGGGGCCCCACTGAAATATTGACACTGAATTAGTGACTTTACTGTTGATTAGAATCTTATTCAATATTTTTATCGAACCTACATACAGTTCACAAACTTGTCAAAGGATATGGAAGCATGTGTTAATCACAGAGATTATTATTTATTTAACAAAATGAAAAATAGTTAGGGCTTAGGTTATAAAAATAAACTGACATTTTTTTTTTTAAACATTCAAATGTGTTGCGCTAAAATAAACTAAATTAATAATTATGTTTCTTAACTAAACTGTTAAAAAAATAAGTCCAAATGAAAATACAGCTTCCCCACTTTAGTCATATTTTTTGCGCTTAAGACATTTTTCTATGACTTTAGTTTGTTTGTTTGAGTTGGTCACTTCAATGTCTTTATTAGGAATGTCAGGTTCAAACACTGATGACATCTATTAAACAGGACAAGAAGCAAATAATTAAACAGAGACAGAATTAAATTTGGCTTAATTGAGGAGAGACGTCTGGGCTGTACTATTGCACGGTCTCCATCACGCTCTGGCGAAAAATTGTATGCCTCCTCTTTTATTTGGACTTTCCCTGATTACATGGCAACAGCTGTTTCTAAGGTCCGGCGGTCGTAAACAGCCATCGCCTTTGATTACAAAACAGTTCTAAGAAAAGGTGGTAAAACAGTTCAAAGAAGAGGTCCCTGGAGGGGAGTTAGGTCCTGCTTCCTCTTCGCTTTGTAGTTCATGGGTCAAGACAATATCTTTCTGTTGATTACAATACATGAAAGAAACAGAACACCTTCATGTTGCTTCCCATTCTATACAGTCGAGTTTTACAAGCCTTTTGCTTGGTAGGTTCAAAGTTAGCTTTTGTCTTCTCGCCGGGAACTCATGGCAACACAAAGTTTTGTGATAACTTAGATACAATTATTCTAACAAGGAAAGCTTTTTTTTTTTTTTTTTTTTTTTACACAGAATTTATGCAGCTGAATTTTTTTGCGTTCGAATTTTGTGAACTGAATTTGTGCTTGAAAGTCAATGTGTTAAAATACAGCGTTTTAAAATTGAATGTGTAAAAAAAAATAATTTCAACAATTTTCTTTTACATACACACATTTTGCTGACAATATTTTTTTCAATGAAATTGTCAACTTCCATCCATCCATTTTCTACCGCTTGTCCCTTTTAATTTGATGTAAAACAAAATTCAGTTCCCAAATTACATACTCAAAAAATTCCGTTACATTAAATTCATTGTCCAAAAAAGCTTTCGTAATCAAAACACAAAATTCACCTCCATACATTACTGCCACAAGTGGTGGAAAAGTGTATTGCAACTGAGTACTACTGCGGCCCACGGTTTGAATCGGGTGAAAAATGTGAAAGGTAGAGCGCGCCAAAATCTGGAGAAGAAGAAGAAGATGTTGAATAATAATAATAAATAGATTAATTTTGGTGCAAAAGTCCATGCTTTGGAGCATTCATACAATAAAAAATGTGTTGGCGACCGGAGCTGTATATCAAGGGTTCTTACATTTTTTGACCTCGGGGCCCAACTTTCCACTACATAGAGACCTGGGGCCCCACTGAAATATTGACACTGAATTAGTCACTTTACTGTTGATTATAATCTTATTCAATATTTTTATCGAACCTACATACAGTTCACAAACTTGTCAAAGGATATGGAAGCATGTGTTAATCACAGAGATTATTATTTATTAAACAAAAAAAAAAATAGTTAGGGCTTAGGTTAGAAAAATAAACAACTGACATTCTTTTTATACATTCAAATGTGTTGGCTAAACTAAACTAAATGAATTTTTTACATTTAACTAAATAAGTCCAAATGAAAATACAGCTTCACCACTTTAGTCATATTTTTTGCGCTTAAGACATTTTTCTATGACTTTAGTTTGTTTGTTTGAGTTGGTCTTTATTCGGAAAGCTTTTTCTTTTCTTTTTTTACACTGAATTTATGCAGCTGAATTTTTTGTGTTCGAATTTTGTGAACTGAATTTGTGCTTGAAAGTCAATGTGTTAAAATACAGTGTTTTAAAATTGAATGTGTAAAAATCCATCCATCTATCTTCTTCCGCTTATCCGAGGTCGGGTCGCGGGGGAAGCAGCCTAAGCAGGGAAGCCCAGACTTTCCTCTCCCCAGCCACTTTGTCTAGCTCTTCCCGGGGGATCCCGAGGCGTTCCCAGGCCAGCCGGGAGACATAGTCTTCCCAACGTGTCCTGGGTCTTCCCCGTGGCCTCCTACCGGTTGGACGTGCCCTAAACACCTCCCTAGGGAGGCGTTCGGGTGGCATCCTGACCAGATGGCTCCTCTCGATGTGGAGGAGCAGCGGCTTTACTTTGAGCTCCTCCCGGATGGCAGAGCTTCTCACCCTATCTCTAAGGGAGAGCCCCGCCACCCGGCGGAGGAAACTCATTTCGGCCGCTTGTACCCGTGATCTTGTCCTTTCGGTCATAACCCAAAGCTCATGACCGTAGGTGAGGATGGGAACGTAGATCGACCGGTAAATTGAGAGCTTTGCCTTCCGGCTCAGCTGCTTCTTCACCACAACGGATCGATGAAGATGCCGCACCGATCCGCCTGTCGATCTCACGATCCACTCTTCCCCCACTCGTGAACAAGACTCCTAGGTACTTGAACTCCTCCACTTGGGGCAGGGTCTCCTCCCCAACCCGGAGATGGCACTCCACCCTTTTCCGGGCGAGAACCATGGACTCGGAGGTGCTGATTCTCATCCCAGTCGCTTCACACTCGGCTGCGAACCGAATCAATGAGAGCTGAAGATCCTGGCCAGATGAAGCCATCAGGACCACATCATCTGCAAAAAGCAGAGACCTAATCCTGCAGCCACCAAACCGGATCCCCTCAACGCCTTGACTGCGCCTAGAAATTCTGTCCATAAAAGTCATGAACAGAATCGGTGACAAAGGGCAGCCTTGGCAGAGTCCAACCCTCACTGGAAACGTGTCCGACTTACTGCCGGCAATGCGGACCAAGCTCTGGCACTGATTGTACAGGGAGCGGACAGCCACAATCAGACAGTCCGATACCCCATACTCTCTGAGCACTCCCCACAGAACCTCCCGAGGGACACGGTCGAATGCCTTCTCCAAGTCCACAAAGCACATGTAGACTGGTTGAGCAAACTCCCATGCACCCTCAAAGACCCTGCCGAGAGTATAGAGCTGGTCCACAGTTCCACGACCAGGACGAAAACCACACTGTTCCTCCTGAATCCGAGGTTCGACTATCTAGCGTAGCCTCCTCTCCAGTACGCCTGAATAAACCTTACCGGGAAGGCTGAGGAGTGTGATCCCACGATAGTTGGAACACACCCTCCGGTTCCCCTTCTTAAAGAGAGGAACCACCACCCCGGTCTGCCAATCCAGAGGTACCGCCCCCGATGTCCACGCGATGCTGCAGAGTCTTGTCAACCAAGACAGCCCCACAGCATCCAGAGCCTTAAGGAACTCCGGGCGGATCTCATCTACCCCCGGGGCCTTGCCACCGAGGAGCTTTTTAACTACCTCAGCAACCTCATCCCCAGAAATAGGAGAGCCCACCAGATTCCCCAGGCACTGCTTGCTCATAGGAAGACGTGTTGGTGGGATTGAGGAGGTCTTCAAAGTATTCCCTCCACCGATCCACAACATCCACAGTCGAGGTCAGCAGAACACCAACCGCACCATACACGGTGTTGATAGTGCACTGCTTCTCCTTCCTGAGGCGGCGGATAGTGGTCCAGAATCGCTTCGAAGCCGTCCGGAATTCGTTTTCCATGGCTTCCCCGAACTCCTCCCATGTCCGAGTTTTTGCCTCCGCGACCGCTGAAGCCACACACCGCTTGGCCTGTCGGTACCTGTCCGCTGCCTCCGGAGTCCTATGAGCCAAAATATCCCAATAGGACTCCTTCTTCAGCTTGACGGCATCCCTCACCGCCAGTGTCCACCAACGGGTTCTAAGATTACCGCCACGACAGGCACCAACTACCTTGCGGCCACAGCTCCAATCAGCCGCCTCGACAATAGGGACGGTGGAACGGTTGAAGTGGGTTGAAAAGTGTGGAAGGAGTACTCGCCAGAAAAAAGGGTCAAAAAAGTGTTTGAAAAAACATGAATACTGGGAATTCCTGGAATTTTTTTTTTTTACTTGGAAAAATAATAGTTTGAATGTCCAGGATGGTGGAATATGTTGAAGGTGGAATGGTTTGAATTGGTTGAAAAATGTGGAAATGGTGGAAGTTTGAAAAATGCCCAATTCATTTTGAGTGGGAAAAATGTCCCGGAAAACCTGAAATTCTGGGAAATCTGGGAATTTTTTTTCAATTTGTCAAGGGAAAGCCTGCGATTTCCAAATAGGCTGAACAGTTTGAAGTTGGAACGGTTTGAACCGGGTGAAAAATGTAGAAAGTAGAGCACCCTGAAATCTGGAGAAGAAGAAGAAGATGTTGAATAATAATGAATAGATGAATTTTGGTGTAGAAAACCATATGTGTGAATGCTTTGAAGCATTCACAAAATAAAAAATACATCTTCAAAAGGAATTCAAGCTACTCAGATATTATCCTTTAATTAATTAACCTCTTAAGGCCCAAGCTGTTTGTTTACATGCTTTTTTTATTTATCTTTGCTATTTGGGCTTATTGGACCCTAATTAGAATGCAAACTAAAAATCATCTTTTGATATGATGTACTTAGTCCATAAGTACACAAACGTGTACTTCATGTGTAGTGACATGCACATTTTTATTTTTACACTTTTTTTCCCCAAATTCCATTGTATGTTATACTCTTCTGACACCACCAGATGGCAGTATAAGTGTCCACATAGCGGCCATAAAACCCCAATTCAGTAGTGTACACAATTTTGGAAATAAGAGCTAAAAGGTGCTGTCTACATATGTGGCCACTAAGGCCTTTAGAGATGCACATTTTGTAGGATTCAATTATTTTACAGCTAATTACGTCAAATAGTGGTTATTTTTAAATCAAGTGGTCATGAAGTGTTATTAAAATGACTGATGGCTCTTGTCAACATTTCTGCTCATTCAGTGGCAGCAGTTTGGAGACACTACGGACCAACGCGCCAAAATAATCCACTAAAAGGACAATGAACAAAAACATTGGGACTGATTGCCAAAGAGGTTTTGCATTGGATTTTGCAGTAAAAGCATCTAAACGACAAAACTGGGCTAAAAAAAAAACACACCGGAGTGAAAGCCAACTATAAGAAATTGTTATAATGAAACTGCTGCCATCATAAAGACTATGTGAAGCAAGTGGATGTTAACAGGCTGGGCCTTCTTTTGAAATAGGGGTCACAAAAAAGGTCCGTAAAATGCCAAAGAAGAGCAAAACATAGGTGGGTAATGTTCTGTTGCTCGCTGAACTTAAGTCTGGTCAATTATTAAGTATATAGTACATGCCAATGGTTGGTTCTTTGAAGTTTTGTGTGACTTTGCCATGTTTGTTTTCTTTCAGACATGCTTAAACAACATGTGGTTACATCTACAAAAAAATATAATTCACTTAAAATGTTTGTTTGCTTACCTTTTGTCGTTTAAGTGTACATAAAAGAAAGGAATGTGTGGGGAAAAAAAGATCAAAAAGCAAATAGGAATTAACTAGAAAAAGCACCCGGAGAGCGCAGACCTCTACCAGGTGTGATCTCTCAATAGTAAAAACAAGTCCTGAATCCAGACGGTGATCCGGATCAGCCACAAAATGTAATCCCTTGTTCCGTATCCCACTTCTTACTAATCCGTTGATAACATGTTTGCGATACCTATAGCGGAATAAAAGGAACGTAGTGAAGTCTCTTGTCAGTGAGCCACTGTCTTTGTCTCTGTGGGTGGAGGCGGTACAACCAGGATATGCGCACAGAAATTGAAGCTCGTAGCATAACGTAGATAATGTACAGTAGGTTGAGGTTCATCATTTTGCTGAATATAGCAACGGACCCTGTGGTCAAAGTTGGAATAGCCACAAAAAACATTTTAAGATATTCAACATTCTACAGCCATCTGACAGCACCCCCCAACCCCTCATTTTGTCACACTTCATGTGTCAGGTACACCCAAAATGTAATGACCTGTTCCTTAGCCCATTTCAGACATTTCTTGAAAGTTGAATCCAAATATGCCAATAACTTTCTGAGTTAGCGTAATGAAAGCTGTGTCTTGTCAGTAATCCACTGTCTTTGTCCCTGTGGGTGGAGGCGGGACGCTAGCATACACGCACAGGCGTTGAAGCTTGTAACGTAAACATAGTAGAAATTATCCGGTTCAGCCTTAAAATGTAGTCACTTGTTCCTTACCCCATTTCGGACATTTCCTGAAAGGTGGAAGAACATTTGCGGGCCGTTGAGCTATCCATAGTGGATAGAAAGAAACAGAGTGACCACTCTTGTCTGTCTCCACTATTTTTGTCCGTGGGTCTGTGTTTCATTAAAGTCTGCCCATAATCTTTTGAATATTGTTTCTAATTAAATAAATAACTGACTAACAAAACTAGAATTTGCAATTCCGGTAGGAATTGACTGTGAATGCCCTATGTGCCTCTCCAAATTTAAACTTTGGAACTATTTAACTGGCCTCAACGAAATTGACAAAATCTTAGGGGTTTGAGGGAACCTGCTTGCCGTGACGGAGCGGTTGTTGCTGGACTCACGACGGACTCCTGGGAGAAGAAGGAGTGCCGCGCGCCTGGAGATATCCACCTATTCGGAATTATGACAACAGGACATCTGCTGATTGGAGTAAGCGTTGCTCTGGTTTGTCCACAAATCGGAAGTTGCTGGCAGTCTTCAAAGTACCCCAAAGCTGCCACGAATGATTGGAGGATGCGGGAAGAACTGTGGACACTCTTGTGATTTTGGATCACATTGAACTGTCTGCCCTGCAGGATGAGTTTTGAGGACCAGTCATAGACAATTTAGAGTGAAAAGCAAAGTTTATTTCCAATCGCATACAAAACATTCTAACTTGGGTTGTTTCCCTGGCTTCGAGACGCTCCCGAAGGATAGTGCGGCGAAGACACAACAAACTCCCTTCTTGTCTCTCATGGACACACACCTGTTGTTGTTGACTTTGGACTAGCGGCTGCACGACATCAAGGCCGCGGAACAGTGACACGCGGCAGGCTTACCCACACACATGCGTTCACAAAAATATACGCCACACAGACATACCCTACCTCCCATCCAATGCCCTTGACGCAAATCCCTTAGGAATGATGGACGGATGGGCAGCGCCTGAAGAGCTGCAGCCTGCCACCGTAGCCTCCACTCCCTCCCGTCTGTTGGCAAGTTTCAAGATAGATGTTGTAATATGTATATGTGCTTTGCTATGGAGGTTTTTTCCCACTCCAGACTAGGCCCCCTTAGGAGCCCAGTCTGGATTGTATTTTTTTACTCATCCTCCCCCAGGGTTTACCTTTTTCCCATCTTTTATGGGGCCCCTTGTGGCGACTCATCAGCGTTCCTGTTCTGTAACCCTGTACACTGTTTGTTTGTCTAATCTTGAACGAGTTTGTGCTGAAAACCAAGTTTTGTTGTACTTGTGCAATGACAATAAAAACCTACCTACCTACCTACCTATGTGCGCAAGCCGCCGAACCGCCGATACGCGTGAGCGGAACTGAAATGCTTGAATGTCCAGGGTGAGTGGAGTGTGTGGATGTTGGAACGGTTGCAAACGATTGAGAAATGTAGGATATGGAGAGGTTTGCATATTCAATGGGGGGAAATTCCTGGTAATTCAGGGAATTTTCGGAACGGGGAAACATGCTGGCTGGAATGTCCAGGGTGGGTGGATGTTGGCACGGTTCAAATCGGAGGAGAAATGTGGGATATGCAGTCGATTGATAATGAATGGGAAATATACAATGGGGAGAAAATTCCTGCAAATACCGGGAAAACCGGGAAATTTGGGAAAGGAAAAACATGTTTTGTGTTCCATTTATCAAAAGCGTAGTGTGTGTGTGGATGGTTGAAAGATCAGGATTGGCTAACAAAATAGTGCAAAATTTTGAACATTGTATAACTATGAATATGTCCATTCATTTAAATGAGAGGGTTTTTTTTTTTTAGAAAATTGGGAATTTCGGGAAATCCAGGAATAAAAAAAAAAAGAAAAAAAAAAAAGATAATACCACAATTGTCCTAGATCAGTGTTTTTCAACCTTTTAAAAAGAAAACGAAACTCAGTTGACAGTAATAATAATAATAATAATAATAGATTTTATTTGTAAAAAGCACTTTACATTGAGCAAACAACCTCAAAGTGCTACAGTGTAATTAAAATAAAATAAAAAGATAATAATAAAAATAAATAAAAATAAAAACTAGAACGAGCACGCATAATTCTAAAAAAAGGCTTTTTTTAAAAGAAGGGTTTTTAAGCCTTTTTTTAAAAGCATCCACAGTCTGTGGTGCCCTCAGGTGGTCAGGGAGACCGTTCCACAGACTGGGAGCGGTGGAGCAGAAAGCCCGGTCTCTCATTGTTCGTAGCTTTAGTAAAAAGTCGTTGTCGCAATTGTTGTATATGACTTTAAACCATAACCAAGCATGCATCAATATAGCGCTTGTCTCAAAGTAGGTGTATTGTCACCACCTGTCGCATCACCCCCTGACTTATTTTGAGGTTTTTGCTGTTTTCCTGTGTGTAGTGTTTTAGTTCGTGTCTTGCGCTCCTATTTTGGTGGCTTTTTCTCTTTTTTTTGGTATTTTCCTGTAGCAGTTTCATGTCTTCCTTTGAGCGATATTTCCCGCATCTACTTTGTTTTAGCAATCAAGAATGTTTCAGTGGTATTTATCCTTCTTTGTGGGGACATTGTTGATTGTTCGGATGTACATTGTCTTTGCTCCACAGTAAGTCTTTGCTGTCGTCCAGCATTCTGTTTTTGTTTACTTTGTAGCCAGTTCAGTTTTAGTTTCGTTCTGCCTAGCCTTCCCTAAGCTTCAATGCCTTTTCTTAGGGGCACTCACCTTTTGTTTATTTTTGGTTTAAGCAATAGACACCATTTTACCTGCACACTGCCTCCCGCTGTTTCCGACATCTACAAAGCAATTAGCTACCGGCTGCCACCTACTGATATGGAGGAGTATTACACGGTTACTCTGCCGAGGTCTAGACAGCACCGACACTCAACAACAACACATCATTTGCAGACTATAATTACTGGTTTGCAAAAAATATTTTTAACCCAAATAGGTGAAATTACGGTAGATCATCTCCAACGGCACACTAGTGAGCCGCGGCACAGTGGTTGAAAAACACTGTCCTAGATGATATGAATAGGTTGAAAGATGTTGACATAGTAAGTGTTTCAATGCAGGAAATGTCTTTTTACTATTGAAAGCAGCAACCAGCACCCCACTAAAATGAACGTGTCAAATAGAAGGAGGCAGCATCACACAGCAAACAACACACACATACACACTACTACTACCTAGGATTACCGAAAAACAAATCAATGATTGAAGTGACAAGCTTGCAGTCATACAATACTCCGTTTGTGGACAAGGAGACAAGACAGCTGTCGAAGCACATTCAGTCCCTTTATTGACCACATGTGACACAACGCAGTGAGAAGATTCAACAGATCCGCTGCGCCGCAAGAGCTAACAAACACAGCTGAGCTAATGCTACTCTGTCTGGCACTCTCGCTGATGTCACACGTCACTTAGCAACCGGCACTGCCTTTTAAAAAGGCACACGCCCACACGCACTCTGCTTTCATGAAACGTCTTTCAACTGTATACAGTATGCCAGATTTTTTCAAATGTTTTTTTAAGTAACGCAATTAGTTCCTATTGTAATTAATTAAATGTATTATTCTTTTTATATTTATTATATTTATCATTTATATTTATTGTATTATATATTATATATTTATTATAAAGAGAGCAACTCCGTTACTAATTAATTACTTTTTTGGCAAAATAACAAGTAACTATAATCAATTACAATTTTCCAAACACTGGGTACTACTACTACTGAATGGTACTCTAAAATCCAAAACGTACTGACACCCAAGTAAGTGAACCGAGGGAACGTTGTATTACACAGCAGAAACACAACCAATGTTGTAATAGCAGTGAGAAACGGTCTAGTCAGCATTAATGCCACCATATAGTTCCTCGTAAACAACAGTATGCTTGAGTTTCACACCAACAGCTGAGTAGTGCCATCGACATTTAAAGCGAATGGTTTAGTACAGGCCTGGGCAATTATTTTGACTTGGGGGCCAAATTTTGAGAAAAAAATGTGCCTGGGGGGCCGGTATATCTAATTTTAGGAACACTAATACAAAACCTCACAATAATGTCTGATTGAATGCTAAAAACGTTATGACAGACCGCCTGAAAAAAGTAGCGGAGGGGTATATTGTAGCGTCCCGGAAGAGTTAGTGCTGCCAGGGGTTCTGGGTATTTGTTCTGTTGTGTTCATGTTGTGTTACGGTGCGGACGTTCTCCCGAAATGTGTTTGTCATTCTTGTTGGGTGTGGGTTCACAGTGTGGCGCATATTTGTAACAGTGTTAAAGTTGTTTATACGGCCACCTTCAGTGTGACCTGTATGGCTGTTGACCAAGTATGCCTTGTGTGTGTGAAAAGCCGTAGATATTATGTGATTAGGCTGGCACGTAAAGGCAGTGCCTTTAAGGCACGCCCCCAATATTGTTGTCTGAGTGGATATCGGAAGAAATTCGGGAGAATGGTTGCCCCGGGAGATTTTCGGGAGGGGCACTGAAATTCGGGAGTCTCCCGGAAAAATAGGGAGGGTTGGCAAGTATGACTGGGAGACGCAACTGCTCTGTACTTCTCCCTACGTCCGTGTACCGCTCTGTACAGCGGCGTTTTTTAAAAAGTCATAAATTTTACTTTTTGAAAACGATAGCGATAATTTCCGAAATTACATTTCAAAGCATTTATCGGCCGATAATATCGGCAGTCCGATATTATCGGACATCTCTTATTGGAATACTTTGTATTAGAGATGTCCGATAATGGCTTTTTGCCGATATCCGATATTCCGATATTGTCCAACTCTTTAATTACCGATACCGATTTCAACCGATACCGATATATACAGTCGTGGAATTAACACATTATTATGCCTAATTTGGACAACCAGGTATGGTGAAGATAAGGTCCTTTTAAAAAAATAAATACATAAATTAAAAACATTTTCTTGACTAAAAAAGAAAGTAAAACAATATAAAAACAGTTACATAGAAATTAGTAATTAATGAAAATGAGTAAAATTAGCTGTTAAAGGTTAGTACTATTAGTGGACCAGCAGCACGCACAATCATGTGTGCTTACGGACTGTATCCCTTGCAGACTGTATTGATATATATTGATATATAATGTAGAAAGCAGAATATTAATAACAGAAAGAAACAACCCTTTTGTGTGAATGAGTGTAAATGGGGGAGGAAGGTTTTTTGGGTTGGTGCACTAATTGTAAGTGTATCTTGTGTTTTTATGTTGATTTAATGAAAAAAAACGGAAAAAAAACACAAACAAAACCTGATACCGATAATAAAAAAAACGATACCGATAATTTCCGATATTACATTTTAAAGCATTTATCGGCAGGCCGATATTACCGGACATCTCTACTTTGTATAGTTCAAGACTTACGGTCATTTGAGAACATCACTGCTAGAGATGTCCGATGATATCGGCCTGCCGATATTATCGGCCGATAAATGCGTTAAAATGTAATATCGGAAATAATCGGTATCGTTTTTTTTATTATCGGTATTGTTTTTTTTTGTTTTTTTTAAATTAAATCAACATAAAAAACACAAGATACACTTACAATTAGTGCACTAACTCAAAAAACCTCCCTCCCCCATTTACACTCATTCACACAAAAGGGTTGTTTCTTTCTGTTATTAATATTCTGGTTCCTACATTATATATCAATATATATCAATACAGTCTGCAAGGGATACAGTCCGTAAGCACACATGATTGTGCGTGCTGCTGGTCCACTAATAGTACTAACCTTTAACCTTTAATTTTACTCATTTTCATTCATTACTAGTTTCTATGTACCGTATTTTTCGGACTATAAGTCGCAGTTTTTTTTCATAGTTTGGCCGGGCTCCAGTGCGACTTATATATGTTTTTTTCCTTCTTTATTATGCATTTTCGGCAGGTGCGACTTATACTCCGGTGCGACTTATACTCCGAAAAATACGGTAACTGTTTTTATATTGTTTTACTTTCTTTTTTATTCAAGAAAATGTTTTTAATTTATTTATCTTATTTTATTTTATGATTTTTTTTTTTTAAAGTACCTTATCTTCACCATACCTGGTTGTCCAAATTAGGCATAATAATGTGTTAATTCCACGACTGTATATATCGGTTGATATCGGTATCGGTAATTAAAGAGTTGGACAATATCGGATATCGGCAAAAAGCCATTATCAGACATCCCTAATCACTGCACATCATAATGGCAGCTACAGTTTCCATCTTAAAGATCTAAAAAAAAAATATCTGGGAATGTCCGGCGGGCCAGAGTGAAAAGCCTAACGGCCCCAGGGCCTTAATTTGCCCAGATCGGGTTTAGTATCATGATTTTTATGACATTCTGTAAAAAATGTACAACCTCAGGGTTTTGCATTTCCACTTAAATTGTGTCCAAACCTGCATCCTTTATAAATCCAGAGATGCTGGATTGTCTACTTCTTTAAAGGGGAACATTATCACCAGACCTATGTAAGCGTCAATATATACCTTGATGTTGCAGAAAAAAGACCATATATTTTTTAAACCGATTTCCGAACTCTAAATGGGTGAATTTTGGTGAATTAAACGCCTTTCTAGTATTCGCTCTCGGAGCGATGACGTCACAACGTGACGTCACATCGGGAAGCAATCCGCCATTTTCTCAAACACCGAGTCAAATCAGCTCTGTTATTTTCCGTTTTTTCGACTGTTTTCCGTACCTTGGAGACATCATGCCTCGTCGGTGTGTTGTCGGAGGGTGTAACAACACGAACAGAGACGGATTCATGTTGCACCAGTGGCCCAAAGATGCGAAAGTGGCAAGAAATTGGACGTTTGTTCCGCACACTTTACCGACGAAAGCTATGCTACGACAGAGATGGCAAGAATGTGTGGATATCCTGCGACACTCAAAGCAGATGCATTCCCAACGATAAAGTCAAAGAAATCTGCCGCCAGACCCCCATTGAATCTGCCGGAGTGTGTGAGCAATTCAGCGACAAAGGACCTCGGTAGCACGGCAAGCAATGGCGGCAGTTTGTTCCCGCAGACGAGCGAGCTAAACCCCCTGGATGTCTTGGCTCACACCGTCCCTTATGCCACCGAAGATGATCAAGAGAAGAATATCGACCCTACTTCCCTGGCCTGCTGACATCAACTCCAAAACTGGACAGATCAGCGGATGAGGGTATGTCTACAGAATATATTAATTGATGAAAATTGGGCTGTCTGCACTCTCAAAGTGCATGTTGTTGCCAAATGTATTTCATATGCTGTAAACCTAGTTCATAGTTGTTAGTTTCCTTTAATGCCAAACAAACATATACCAATCGTTGGTTAGAAGGCGATCGCCGAATTCGTCCTCGCTTTCTCCCGTGTCGCTGGCTGTCGTGTCGTTTTCGTCGGTTTCGCTTGCATACGGTTCAAACCGATATGGCTCAATAGCTTCAGTTTCTTCTTCAATTTCGTTTTCGCTACCTGCCTCCACACTACAACCATCCGTTTCAATACATGCGTAATCTGTTGAATCGCTTAAGCCGCTGAAATCCGAGTCTGAATCCGAGCTAATGTCGCTATAGCTTGCTGTTCTTTCCGCCATGTTTGTTTGTATTCACTATGTGACGTCACAGGAAAATGGACGGGTGTTTATAACGATGGTTAAAATCAGGCACTTTGAAGCTTTTTTTAGGGATATTGCATGATGGGTAAAATTTTTAAAAAACTTCGAAAAATATAATAAGCCTCTGGGAACTGATTTTTAATGGTTTTAACCATTCTGAAATTGTGATAATCTTCCCCTTTAAAGATTCTGTCATCCTGGGAATAATCTGCATGAACTTGACGTCGCTCCCTCTGTTGCCGCCACCAGCAGTGTTTATTTTGATGCCCTCAAAACGGGGATTGGTTTTCTGATGTGTTTCGCCTCGCCTGGCTAATGGAGCGTCTCGCCGCCACGCAGAGGAAAACGCTTATTATGTGCCGCATTTGCTTCCCTAACCGAGGGGGATGAATCTCATTTGTCTCAGTAGGTGGCCAAGAAACATTCAAACGCAACCATAGCGATGGAGCCATTCCACAATCCTCAGGCATCACTCGCTGCGTTTGTTAGCCATTTTTCAGATGGCGGCTAACCTTTTCACCACGTCCCAGATTGGTATTCTCTTTATGCGATGTCTACCCCCCCATGCTGTCAGGCAGTATCCAGACGTCACGATGCAGCGTGTGGGGATATAAATGACCGTGGAGCACACAAGCAGGGGGGATATTTTTGCCGCAAAGCTCTTGGATGTTCGGTATTAGGGGTGGCCGGCCGTGTCCTGGTGCGGAAGTGTGAAAGCCGTCGGACGGGGGCGATGACTCATGGATGGCGTCACCAGGGCACCGCAGTTGGGGGGAAATATATGTGTGTGGAGGTTAGTGGCTTATTCCGCAGGGTAATGAGACATTTTATGTGCAGACGAGCTATCAAGAGCATTATTAACCTTTGTGCAACCCTATGGCCCGAAACGGGTATTACGTGTGTTCCTTATGTGACATGATTGTTCATTTTGAAGCTTAGCGGTCTATAATTTTTTTTCGGGTCTGTGAGACCTGTTTTTATTTTTTATTAAAAGAAAAATGATACAAATAATTAATTTTTCAAACTGAGACTCACTGACTTTGGCTCATTTTCTGTGAAAAACATATATCAGAATACATATTTATAATGACCACACACCATACACCAGGGGTCACCAACACGGTGCCCGCGGGCAACAGGTCGCCCGTAAGGACCAGATGAGTCGCCCGCTGGCCTGTTTTTAAAAATAGCTCAAATAGCAGCACTTACCAGTGAGCTGCCTCTATTTTTTAAATTGCATTTATTTACTAGCAAGCTGGTCTCGCTTTTCTCGACATTTTTAATTCTAAGAGAGACAAAACTCAAATAGAATTTGAAAATCCAAGAAAATATTTTTAAAGACTTGGTCTTCACTAACTGACAAAGAAACAGATAACAGATTTGGTGTCCAGTTCAAAGTGTGACATGATTTATTTAAAAATGTGAGAGTTGACTTTTGTATTTTACATGAGTTATTATTTGTACAAACATGGTGCAAAGTAATTCATGATTTGTTAAAAAATTGTTAGTGGCTAGCTAGTTAAAATGGGATATTGTCATTTCACAAGACTGTCTTAGAAGTGATCATTTGAAAATGTTCAATTTGAAAAATGTGCACTTAGAGAAAATATAAAAATAAAGTGTTGCATATTGATATTTATCTGTTTCTATATATATTTATTGTGAGAAATCATTAAAGGGGAACATTATCACAATTTCAGAAGGGTTAAAACCATTAAAAATCAGTTCCCAGTGGCTTATTTTATTTTTCGAAGTTTTTTTCAAAATTTTACCCATCACGCAATATCCCTAAAAAAAGCTTCTAAGTGCCTGATTTTAACCATCGTTATATACACCCAATACACAAAAACATGGCGGAAAGAACAGCAAGGTATAGCGACATTAGCTCGGATTCAGACTCGGATTTCAGCGGTTTAAGCGATTCAACAGATTACGCATGTATTGAAACGGATGGTTGTAGTGTGGAGGCAGGTAGCCAAAACGAAATTGAAGAAGAAACTGAAGCTATTGAGCCATATCGGTTTGAACCGTATGCAAGCGAAACCGACGAAAACGACACGACAGCCAGCGACACGGGAGAAAGCGAGGACGAATTCGGCGATCGCCTTCTAACCAACGATTGGTATGTGTTTGTTTGGCATTAAAGGAAACTAACAACTATGAACTAGGTTTACAGCATATGAAATACATTTGGCAACAACATGCACTTTGAGAGTGCAGACAGCCCATTTCAGGGCTGTCTTTAAGCTAAATTATTGGTAAACACAGTTTATGTATAAACATTTACGTAAAACCGCGAGTAATGAATAAAGTTTTCATCAATTAATATATTCTGTAGACATACCCTCATCCGCTCTCTTTTCCTGAAAGCTGATCTGTCCAGTTTTGGAGTTGATGTCAGCATCTGCTTTGAGTGTCGCAGGATATCCACACATTCTTGCCATCTCTGTCGTAGCATAGCTTTCGTCGGTAAAGTGTGCGGAACAAACGACTGACCATTTCGTTCGCTTTCCCCACAGCCTCGTATTTTGAACAAATTTCGTCCAATTTCTTGCCACTTTCGCATATTTGGGCCACTGGTGCAACTTGAATCCGTCCCTGTTCGTGTTATTACACCCTCCGACAACACACCGACAAAAGTGAGAAAATGGCGGATTGCTTCCCGATAGAAAGGCGTTTAATTGGTCAAAATTCACCCATTTAGAGTTCGGAAATCGGTTAAAAAAATATATGGTCTTTTTTCTGCAACATCAAGGTATATATTGACGCTTACATAGGTCTGGTGATAATGTTCCCCTTAAAGATGATCAGTGTTTCCACAAAGATAAATATCATTAATTATTAATAATAACATAAAGTTAAAGGTAAATTGAGCAAATTGGCTATTTCTGGCAATTTATTTAAGTGTGTATCAAACTGGTAGCCCTTGCGATGAGGTGGCGACTTGTCCAGGGTGTACCCCGCCTTCCGCCCGATTGTAGCTGAGATAGGCTCCAGCGCCCCCCGCGACCCCAAAGGGAATAAGCGGTAGAAAATGGATGGATGGAAACTGGTAGCCCTTCGCATTAATCAGTACCCAAGAAGTAGCTCTTGGTTTCAAAAAGGTTGGTGACCCCTGCTATACACCCACCCTATATATGTCTGGGTCCACTGGACCCAGGGCTAACAGAAGTGTAGAAATGTATGTTCTGTGTACCACACACACACACACACACACACACACACACACACACACACACACGCACATCCATGTCTTGCCTACTTTGTGTGGACCCACGTTTGGTTAGTAGGTTGTGAGGACCCCCCCTTTCCACTATAGCTAGAAGGATGAAAAAAAACAAAAACATATCTAGCCTTAGATGGGAGTAGAGAGTTGCAACCTCACTTCAGAATGCAAAACACACAAAGTAAAAAAAACATTTTACTTCTGTATTTGTCAGGACCAGGCAAATGTCCTCACAAGTCAAAAGGTCCTCACAGAAAGGGGTGGTTTGTCAAGTGTATGTCCACACAAGGATGGTGAGACAAGTGCACACACACACACACACACACACACAAACACACACACACACACACACACACACACACACACACACACACACACACACACACACACACACACACACACACACACACACACACACACACACGCACACACACACACGGCAGCCCTAGACAGGAGGAGGACAGAGTGTAGGTACACAGAACATCGGAGGGTCAAATGTGCGAGAAAATGAGAGCAGACAGTGTTGACAAACAATGTTGCAACCTTGTGTGGGAACCGCAGGTGCAGAAACACAAAAGAAGAATCCCTGTGGGATGCAGAAACTGGCAGAGAAGTTTTCCGTGCAACGTTCATATTGTTGTTACTCAGCCAGCGTTTGTGGGTCTGATGGACCCGTTGCATTTTGTGGCTTTTAACGCCTCACAATCAAACACTTTTATGTTAAAATACTGAACAGATGTTTATTGGGATAAGGTAAACATCTGTTCAGTATTTTAACATAAAAGTGTTTGATGGTGAGGCATTAAAAGCCACAAAATGCAACGGGTCCATCAGACCCACAAACGCTGGCTGAGTAACAACAATATGAACATTGCACAAGGGTTAAAAGAAAATTGCATTAGTTTTTTGATTGCAGAGGTGTTAGAAAAGGATATAAACAAAGTATACACGTTTTGGTCCCTTTACCCTATTATGACAGCTATTTTTTTAACATGGAACCCAAATTAATATCATTTTTGTCAATTAAAAACACAAACATTTGGTTTGGAACATAGGCGCCGATCTACATTTTTGCCAGTGGGTGCTCGGTGTGTGTGTATTAGCATTCTTGCCAACCCTCCCGGATTTTCCGGGAGACTCCCGAAATTTAGCGCCTCTCCCGAAAACCTCCTGGGACAAATTTTCTTCCGAAAATCTCCCGAAATTCAGGCGGACCTGAGTGACGTGTCGACAGCCTGTTTTCAAGTCCGCTTTCCCACAATATAAACAGCATGCCTGCCCAATCACGTTATAACTGTAGAATGATGGAGGGCGAGTTCTTAGTTTCTTATGTGGTTTATTGTTAGGCAGTTTCATTAACGTCCTCCCAGCGCAGCAACAACACACAACAACAGCAGTCACGTTTTCGTCTACCGTAAAGCAGTTCGTCTGCCGTAAACAGCAATGTTGTGACACTCTTAAACAGGACAATACTGCCATCTACTGTACATGCATATGTGACAATAACCTCTACGGCTTTTAGAGAGTGCAGTGCACAACTGCGCACACAACAAGGAGACGAAGCAGAATGCATCATCAGAGAGAGTGTTCAGCATGGTTAGAAAAATAGTGACAGAGAATAGAACAAGGATGGACAATTCAACCCTTAACTCAACAATGAGTAGAGGAGTGTTATGTGTGTGTATATGTGTAAATAAATGAACACTGAAATTCAAGTATTTCTCTTATTTTTATATATATATATATATATATATATATATATAGCTAGAATTCACTGAAAGTCAAGTATTTCTTATATATATATATATATATATATGAAATACTTGACTTGGTGAATTCTAGCTCTAAATACACTCCTCCCCTCTTAACCACGCCCCCCACCTCCACCTCCTGAAATCGGAGGTCTCAAGGTTGGCAAGTATGGTATTAGTGTTGTCCCTGTCAGGCTTGCCCCTGACAGTTTGGTTGTGTTTTAGTTTTTCCTCTGTGTGTGTAGTATTTCCTGTCAGCGCTCTTGTTTTGGTTCTGTTTCCTGTTTGTCTCCTTGAGTGCTGTGTCCCCTCAGCTGTGGCTGATTGGCACCTGGCCACACCTGGTGTCAATCAGCCAGCTGCTATTTATACCTGCCCTACCCTCCAGTCACTGCTGGATTATTGTCATTGTCGCTAATACTTGTTGTCACTACTACCTGTCATAATACTTGTCGTTGTAGCTCTGTCTACTTTTGTTCACTCTGTTCATGTCATAGTTCATTCGTGTCACAGTAAGTGTTTTTGTTTCTTGTCGACAGTTAGCCTTTTTGCTATTTTAGTTCATAGCCAAGTTTGTTCTCCGCCTTGTGCGCGCCTTTTGTTTGTACCCTTTTGTTTGTTTTTTTGCCATAGTGTTTAATTAAATCAGGTTTTCTCGCTCAATGCCTGCAGTCATCTCTGCATCTTGGGGTTCGTCACCAACATACTCTGACAGTCCCGACACCAATATTTTGGTACCGGCACCGGTTCCTAAAGTATTTTGGTATTTTCTAAATATAGGGGACCACAAAAAAATGTCATTATTGGCTTTATTTTAACAAAAAAAAATGTTGTCCTTAAATAAAATAGTGAACATCCAAGACAACTTGTCTTTTAGTAGTAAGTAAACAAACAAAGGCTCCTAATTTAGCTGCTGACATATGCAGTAACATATTGTGTCATTTATCATTCTATTATTAAGGACAAGTGGTAGAAAATGATTTATTAATCTACTTGTTCATTTACTGTCAATATCTGCTTACTTTCTGTTTCAACATGTTCTATCTACACTTCTGTTAAAATGTAATAATCACTTATTCTTCTGTTGTTTGATACTTTACATTAGATTTGGATGATACCACAAATTTGGGTATCAACCCGATACCAAGTAGTTACAGGATCATACATTGGTCATATTCAAAGTCCTCATGTGTCCAGGGACATATTTCCTGAGTTTATAAACATAATATAAATAAAAAAAAACGAAAGAAGATTTTGTGAAGTTAAAAAATATCGATGTAATCATAGTAGTATCGACTATTGTACGTGGTATCATTACAGTGGATGTTAGGTGTAGATCCACCAATGGCGTTTGTTTATATTGTAGCATCCCGGAAGAGTTGGTACTGCAGGGAATTCGGGGAATTTGTTCTGTAGTGTTTATGTTGTGTTGCGGTGCAAATATTCTTCCAAAATGTGTTTGTCGTCGTTGTTTAGTGTGGTTCCACTATATGGCACATGTTTATGACAGTGTTGGCGTTGTTCATACGGCCAGCCTTAGTGTGACATGTATGGCTGTTGATTAAGTATGCACTTCATTTGGATCGTGTGCAGTGTATTCAAAGTCAATATTAGTATGTCATTAGTTCATCATCGGACACAATGAAATCTTGGTTAAGTTTTGTTAACCCTGTAAGACCCAAATATTAAAAAACCTAAAAAAAAAAATGTTGGGCCTTTCAGATGTTGTTGTAGGAGGCATTTGATGCATAAATTGAAGAGTTAAAAAAAATGTTTATGTATGTTTTTAGAGAAATGTAATATTGCAACATTGGGCTTTGATGGGAGTAGAATTTCTGTATTTGTACTCACGTTGTTTGAACAACTAAGGGTTCATTTGCAGGGTTGATTGCTTACTTAGCCCCATAACGGTATATACCATTAATAATAATCACACATTAATTATATTTTTATGAAGTCATTTATTACAAATTTAAAAATATGAAACAAGATACAACTCTAAAAAAAAACGCTTTTCCCCCCTCTTTTTTTCTTTTCATGACATTGGTCATGAAGACTTTCATTGGTGGTGAAAGTCCTAAAAACAGTCCCTGTCGTCCGTAAAACGTCTGTAGAATGTATACTATCCATGCATAGAGAAATACTTCAGCCAGTGATGTAGTGGAGGGAATACAACCTGTTTGAGCCCACTGCAACAAGCCAGCTATTTGACTACCACATTCACCCAGTGTTGTGTAATTGCAACAATTATATAACAAGCTCTAAATGAAATTTGATGCATCTGTTCCACAATAACTACATATGTACATGCTCCAGACCAGTGTTTTTCAACCTTTTTTGAGCCAAGGCACATTTTTTGCGTTGAAAAAATCCGGAGGCACACCACCAGCAGATCTCATTAAAAAAACGAAACTCAGTTGCCAGTAAAAAGTCGTTGTTGCAATTATTGGATATGACTTTAAACCATAACCAACTATGCATCACTATAGCTATTGTCTCAAAGTAGGTGTACTGTCACCACCTGTCACATCACGCCCCGACTTATTTTGAGTTTTAGTTCTTGTCTTGCGCTCCTATTTTGGTGGCTTTTTCTCTATTTTTGGTATTTTCCTGTAGCAGTTTCATGTCTTCCTTTGAGCGATATTTCCCGCATCTACTTTGTTTTAGCAATCAAGAATATTTCAGTTGTTTTTATCCTTCTGTGTGGGGACATTGTTGATTGTCATGTCATGTTCGGATGTACATTGTGGACGCCGTCTTTGCTCCGCAGTAAGTCTTTGCTGTCGTCCAGCATTCTGTTTTGTTTACTCTGTAGCCAGTTCAGTTTTAGTTTCGTTCTTTATAGCCTTCCCTAAGCTTCAATGCTTTTTCTTAGGGGCACCCATCTTTTGTTTATTTTTGGTTTAAGCATTAGATACCTTTTTACCTGCACACTGCCTCCCACTGTTTTAGACATCTACAAAGCAATTAGCTACCGGCTGCCACCTACTGATATGGAAGAGTATTACACGGTTACTCTGCCGAGCTCTAGACAGCACCGACACTCAACAACAACACATCATTTGCAGACTATAATTACTGGTTTGCAAAAAAATATATATTTAACCCAAATAGGTCAATTTAGATAATCTCCCACGGCACACCAGACTGTATCTCACAGTGGTTGAAAAACACTGCTCTAGACATTGTAATAACAACCAAAAAAATATATAAATGACATTTTAATTACTTGAATCTGATAAAACCAGTCCAATGAAACAAATAGATATTGTTCGAAGGAAACCTTGAGAGGTTGTGTGAGTTCATGGCCAGAAGGCGTGACTTATAAACTAATGTACGATCCAATAACCTTGTGAGACCGAACAATAGGACCCAATGACTATGTAAATGTGGTAAAAAAAATAAATATATATATATATATAACAGATTGTTTTTTAGGATGGTTAAAAGTAACGTTGTACAAACCCTGTTTCCATATGAGTTGGGAAATTGTGTTAGATGTAAATATAAACGGAATACAATGATTTGCAAATCATTTTCAACCCATATTCAATTGAATATGCTACAAAGACAACATATTTGATGTTCAAACTGATAAACATTTTTTTTTTGCAAATAATTATTGAGTTTGAGTTTGAGTTTGAGTTTATTTCGAACATGCAAGTATACAACATGATACATCACAATCTCCAGTTTCTCTTTTCAACATGTTCGAAAAGGAGTAGGAAGAAGCAGAGCTTATTTAATCCTACCCCTTTTCTTTTACATAACAGTTGCTATTAACTTTAGAATTTGATGCCAGCAACACGTGACAAAGAAGTTGGGAAAGGTGGCAATAAATACTGATAAAGTTGAGGAATGCTCATCAAACACTTATTTGGAACATCCCACAGTTGAACAGGCAAATTGGGAACAGGTGGGTGCCATGATTGGGTATAAAAGTAGATTCCATGAAATGCTCAGTCATTCACAAACAAGGATGGGGCGAGGGTCACCACTTTGTCAACAAATGCGTGAGAAAATTGTTGAACAGTTTAAAAAAAACCTTTCTCAACCAGCTATTGCAAGGAATTTAGGGATTTCACCATCTACGGTCCGTAATATCATCAAAGGGTTCAGAGAATCTGGAGAAATCACTGCACGTAAGCAGCTAAGCCCGTGACCTTCGATCCCTCAGGCTGTACTGCATCAACAAGCGACATCAGTGTGTAAAGGATATCACCACATGGGCTCAGGAACACTTCAGAAACCCACTGTCAGTAACTACAGTTGGTCGCTACATCTGTAAGTGCAAGTTAAAACTCTCCTATGCAAGGCGAAAACCGTTTATCAACAACACCCAGAAACGCTGTCGGCTTCGCTGGGCCTGAGCTCATCTAAGATGGACTGATACAAAGTGGAAAAGTGTTCTGTGGTCTGACGAGTCCACATTTCAAATAGTTTTTGGAAACTGTGGACGTCGTGTCCTCCGGACCAAAGATGAAAAGAACCACCCGGATTGTTATAGGCGCAAAGTTGAAAAGCCAGCATGTGTGATGGTTTGGGGGTGTATTAGTGCCCAAGACATGGGTAACTTACACATCTGTGAAGGCGCCATTAATGCTGAAAGGTACATACAGGTTTTGGAGCAACATATGTTGCCATCCAAGCAACGTTGCCATGGACGCCCCTGCTTGTTTCAGCAAGACAATGCCAAGCCACGTGTCAACGTGGCTTCATAGTAAAAGAGTGCGGGTACTAGACTGGCCTGCCTGTAGTCCAGACCTGTCTCCCATTTAAAATGTGTGGCGCAATATGAAGCCTAAAATACCACAACGGAGACCCCCGGACTGTTGAACAACTTAAGCTGTACATCAAGCAAGAATGGGAAAGAATTCCACCTGAGAAGCTTAAAAAATGTGTCTCCTCAGTTCCCAAACGTTTACTGAGTGTTGTTAAAAGGAAAGGCCATGTAACACAGTGGTGAACATGCCCTTTCCCAACTACTTTGGCACGTGTTGCAGCCATGAAATTCTAAGTTAATTATTATTTGAACATCAAATACGTTGTCTTTGTAGTGCATTCAACTGAATATGTGTTGAAAAGGATTTGCAAATCATTGTATTCCGTTTATATTTACATCTAACACAATTTCCCAACTCATATGGAAACGGGGCTTTTTATTACATAAAACGGAACTTATCTCGCCACGAATTTAACAACATCAAGATTGTTTTTTTCTAAAATTGTTTAAAAGATTGAAAGTTACCATCAACCCCACGTGGGTGCTCGGCGCCTATGGTTTGGAGCTTGATGGCAGTCATGTTTGTTAACCAATCTTTTTGCTCAAATTTGACAGACGCGTACTTGTCAGAGTCCTAAAGGCGTGCAGTAAATTGTGCGTGGGTCTGGTTCAAAACATTGTGGGCGATTGACAGTCAGCCTGATTTAAAAATGCTTGCATCATGAAGAAGAGTGTATGTTCCACAGACTAAACACATTTAAAGCCAACACAAGTACACGCCTCAGCTCTACTTCCGCATGCATGTTTCTTGTTTGTCCCCGTCCTTGGAGAGAGTGTGCTATATCAAGCACAGAGGGACAGTGCATTCCCGCTGTGTTTATCACCAAGCACCCTCTCACCTGTATTGGTAACTAACTCCCCCCCCTTCCCCTCCAGAGAGGTGAGGCATCATGGGGAAACACAACAGCAAGCTGGCCCCGGAGGTCCTGGACGACCTGACCAAGAACACGGAATTCAACGAGGCCGAGCTGAAGCAGTGGTACAAAGGCTTCCTCAAAGACTGCCCTTCCGGCATCCTCAACCTGGAGGAGTTTCAGCAGCTCTACGTCAAGGTCAGGCTCCGGTTGTGTGGGGGAGGCGGTTACAGAAATGTGCATCCCCTACAGGCGAAATCGTACTTTTTGTCGCAGTTATATAAATATTAATGACTCAGTTGGAACATTATCAACTCAGCAGGTCAGTATTTTTCAACCGTTTTTGAGCCAAGGGACATTTTTTGCGTTGAAAAAATCCGGAGGCACACCACCAGCATAAATCATTAAAAAACGAAACTCAGTTGACAGTAAAAAGACGTTGTTGCAATTGTTGGATATGACTTTAAAGCATAACCAAGCATGCATCAATATAGCTCTTGTCTCAAAGTAGGTGTACTGTCACCACCTGTCATATCACCCCCTGACTTATTTGGAGTTTTTTGCTGTTTCCCTGTGTGTAGTGTAGCTTTTTCTCTTTTTTCTGTATTTTCCTGTAGCAGTTTCATGACTTCCTTTGAGCGATATTTCCCCGCATCTACTTTGTTTTAGCAATCAAGAATATTTCAGTTGTTTTTTAGCCTTCTTTGTGGGGACATTGTTGATTGTCATGTCATGTTCGGATGTACATTGTGGACGCCGTCTTCGCTCCACAGTAAGTATGGCGTCACATTAGTGCCAAAAATCCGAGCGCATAAAAACTGTTATCGCGCGCTGATTCTCCACTTCGTGCGCGCGCGCGACACCCTTTTGCGCGCGGTGCCTTTCTGCGCGTGCGCGACGCCTTTCTGCGCGCGCGCCGTCTCGGCCTGTGCGCTCTCTGTGTACTCCTGGCATCTCTCCTCGCGCTGTCATGTTTCTTTTTGGCACTTTGGGGGCGGGTATGCTTAGACGGCCCCTTCTTTCTGATTGGTCAAGCGAAAAATGCTCAGAGCCAATCAGAAGTATAGCAGGGCGGGTCATCGTCAATATGTATCAAGATTTACGGAGGAAGAAGTGGATAAAAAAATGTCGCGCGCTGATGAAGGTTATTTCATACCACATAAACACAATACAGGATAATACAAAATGTGACCCAAATAAATAATAAGACAACAAACACCATAATCACATCTTTCAGCCAGAACTGGTCCACCAGCAATAACATCCAACCATAACATTATTTTATATTTTCACTTCTTCTTGAACATTTGTTTTCTAATTTATGGAATTTCTTTTGATTCAGCCATAAAATTAATGAAATAATCTTTGAATTTTGTTTTTAAAATGTTAAAAATAGCCTTTTAATAATGTATTCTGAAACAGTTTAAAATAATCAGAGAACTGACTAACACTGACCCTACACAACTATGTTGCACAATTAAGTCTTTTTTTTTTTTAAAGCAAAAGAGGTAATTTCAACAAGTACAGCATCCTATGTCATATCTACATGTAATAAGATTTGTAACAAGGCAAACAGTTTGCAAATTGGTCGAAAATCGAGCAAGTTATGGTAATTTAATTAGTACATGTACCATTGACATCAATGTAATGATTGAGGCTAGCTGTCCGAGGTAAGATGGCTACAACGTTGCTACGCTGGAGAATGATTGGTCATATGAAAAATGCTCAGAGCCAATCAGAAAGGAGGGGCCGTCTAAGCATACCCGCCCCCAAAGTGCCAAAAAGAAACATGACAGCGCGAGGAGAGATGCCAGGAGTACACAGAGCGCGCACAGACCGAGACGGCGCGCGCGCAGAAAGGCACCGCGCGCGCAAAAAGGCACCACATGCGCGCAAAAGGGTGTCGCGCGCACGCACGAAGTGGAGAATCAGCGCGCGATAACAGTTTTTATGCGCTCGGATTTTTGGCACTAACGTGACGCCATATAAGTCTTTGCTGTCGTCCAGCATTCTGTTTTTGTTTACTTTGTAGCCAGTTCAGTTTTAGTCTTGTTCTGCATAGCCTTCCCTGAGCTTCAATGCCTTTTCTTAGGGGGAATTCACCTTTTCTTTATTTTTGGTTTAAGCATTAGACACCTTTTTACCTGCACGCTGCCTCCCGCTGTTTTAGACATCTACAAAGCAATTAGCTACCTGCTGCCACCTACAGATATGGAAGAGTATTACACGGTTACTCTGCCGAGCTCTAGACAGCACCGACACTCAACAACAACACATCATTTGCAGACTATAATTACTGGTTTGCAAAAAAATATTTTTAAACCAAATAGGTGAAACTAGATAATCTGTGTGGTTAAAAAATGGTACTCTGACTCATCACCATCCAGTCCACCATCTTGGCCCTTCCCCCCTGCATTTATCTTATGTTTATATTTTACAGTTTTTCCCATACGGCGACGCCTCCAAGTTTGCCCAGCACGCTTTCCGGACGTTTGACAAAAACGGCGACGGCACCATCGATTTCAGGGAGTTCATCTGCGCCCTGTCCATCACCTCCAGGGGCAGCTTTGAGCAGAAACTCAACTGGGCCTTCAACATGTACGACCTGGACGGTGACGGCAAGATCACACGCATGGAGATGCTGGAGATCATCGAGGTAGGGGTCTACGGCCGAGGATGGGCACCGAGACCCGGTTCTATGATGGCACCGGTACTAACATAAACTGTAGTAACCAGATCGAAAAAGGAAACTGCTATTGCAGCCTCATTTCGGTGCTAAATGATAGGTGCTCAGAGATTCGAAACCCGTAACGATTCAATCCGTTTCCCATTCCTGCGTGACGATTCGATTCAACACGATTCGCGATTAAAACTGAACTCGTAATGTACTATTTGGTATAATAATTATAATGGAACTTTTTCGAAACAGGTTAGAAAACCTCCTCCTGGTTGCATTGAGATGGCCTGAAAACATGCTTTTAAAAATGAATTCTGAATGTATAAATATATACATATACACATACTATATAAATATATATGTATATATATATATATATATATATACACACACACATACACACACATATTATATATATAATGGGTTTCCATGGCTGCTCGGCCATGGAAACCCATTCCATGAAGCTCTCTGCGTACTGTACGTGGGCTAATTGGAAGGTCACATGAAGTTTGGAGCTCTGTAGCAACTGACTGTGCAGAAAGTCTTTGCACTATGCGCTTCAGCATCCGCTGACCCCTCTCTGTCAGTTTACGTGGCCTACCACTTGGTGGCTGAGTTGCTGTTGTTCCCAAACTCTTCACTTTTGTTATAATAAAGTTGACTTTGGAATGTTTAGGAGCAAGGACTATTCACGACTGGATTTGTTGCACAGGTGGCATCCTATGACAGTTCCACGCTGGAAATCACTGAAAGCGGCCCATTCTTTCACAAATGTTTGTAGAAACAGTCTCCATGCCTAAGTGCTTGGTTTTATACACCTATGGTCGGGCCAAGTGATTAGGACACCTGATTCTCATCATTTGGATGGGTGGCCAAATACTTTTGGCAATATAGTGTACATTGGCTTTTTAGGGCGCAACAAAAAAGACTTCCAACAGCAAAGACTGAACTGACCAGCCAACTATACACTACTTATTGCCATCTAACGTCTTGGACTTGCAACTGTGCTTGAAACTCATACATGTGTGATAAAACAAGATATAACAACTTGACAGCAGTTATCATAATCAATGTTAAATAATAAAAAAATGAGATTTTATTATCCAAAAAACAATATTTGACACACACAAAAGTACAGAAAATTGAGTACTGGTATCACTTCCCAGGTGACGGCAATTGGTACCGTATCAGTTCAAATGTAAACGATACCTATACAAAGTGGCCTCGCAACTTTGTCGAATGCCCACAACTTCCCCGCACATTTTTAGCCAATCAGTGTAATTTTCGCGAATCAAATTTGTGTCTGATTGGCGCTCAAACCTGCTCAGTGGTCTAGTGGTTAGATTGTACGCCCTGAGATCGGTAGGTCGTGAGTTCAAACCTCGGCCGAGTCATACCAAAGACTATAACCATGGGACTCATTACCTCCCTGCTTGGCACTCAGCATCAAGGATTGGAATTGGGGGTTAAATCACCAAAATGATTCCCAGGCGCGGCCACCGCTGCTGCTCACTGCTCCCATCACCTCCCAGGGGGTGAACATGGGGATGGGTCAAATGCAGAGGACAGATTTCACCACACCTAGGAACAGCAACATGTAAGAATATATCAACTGTCGATTGGTCAACCGGCCCAACTGTTGCAGAGCTCAGACCTACTTCCGGTTCCCGTCTGCGGCGCTAAGCCCTATGGGTAATGTAGTATATAAGCATCTAGCAACACACCGCTGTGCTCACTCCCTAGTTTACATGAAATGACATCATCACTGAGTCTTTCTTCATCCAGGGTGTGCCAATTAAAACACATTTTCATTCGCAATACCGACCTAGCAAGGAGTCAGCATTTACATGTTAGAGAAGTTAAAGTGTGATGATAGTAGGGATGATGTTCGAAATCGGTTCTCCCGGTTGTTCGATAAGAAAAGAACCGATTCCATGGACTCAAATCCCTTTTTGAGGACCGGTTCCCGTTATCGAGGCCACTATAGTAAAGAAAAAGAGTTGGTTCTTTATTCGAATCCCTGGGAACGAAACCCTTCCCACGTACAGGAAATGCCCTGTGGGACCTGCAATGTTATGCCCATTTGATTGTAGACTCTTACTGACACCTTGTGGCGATATGAAAATACTACGCGTCATTAGTTTGGGCACTTCCGGGTTGAGACAATTGAGAAGTAGACAAGTTGTGTTAGCTCTTACAAGCCTTGGAAAAGATAAGTCTGTAAGTAAACTGTTTAACTTGTTTATGTAACTCAATATTAAGGTGGAAAGTGTTTAAGTTTGATACTAAGATGTTTATTGAAAAACAATTTTTGTGCACTGTTTCAATGGATGTTTTGAGGACTTAAAATGGCTGCCAGTGGTGTATTTCCACCAATAGTTTCAACACACAGAAGTATTAGTTTGATGATAGTACTGTATATTTGTGTAAAGCTAATATATACATATTGTGTATTACATTTCAGTATGTTAATTGAATCACATAGCTTATACATTTGTCATTGTGTGTATTTCAGTTTAAAAAAAAAAAAAATAACAGTCCAGTGCAAGACAAAAGTAAAGATAGGAAAAGACAAAGCAAGATCTACAAAAATAAAGAGCCTAAATTGATTAATCTGCTTTGGATTGTTTGTTAGCTGTCTGCAAAGCTGTATAACCTCAACACGTATAGTGAGGGCAGAACATGCAATATGCAATTATTGCCAGGCTTCGCTCTCATGTAAGGGGGGAATAATTGTTGATTGATGACTGTGGTGTTCTTGGGGTCATAGTGTGTGTAGTTAGTATGTTCCAATAGCAGCGGGAGTGCACTTTTTGGAGAGCTGTATTATTTTCAGTTTTGTGCCCAAGGGACTGATTTTATTTAACACTATATTATTATTTATACACCTATAGTGATCACAGAGACAGGTTGTTTTTGTGTTACTGTATATATTTGTTTTTCTGAAAAATCCCACTTAATATACTTTGGGTAACAACAGTCAATATATATATATATATTTTTTTTAGGGGGGTAACAGTTAATATTTATTTATTTATTTTATTTTATTTTTTTCTTATCAAATAAAAGTGAGCTTTTGTTATACCAAATAATGTGTTTTTTTCCATATACAACAACCTATCTGGATTCGATAAGAGAATCGATAAGGAATCGGTTCGATAAGAGGATTCGATAATGGGCTCGAACCCGATAATTTCTTATCAAACATCATCCCTAGATGATAGTCTCTCATTGTCTTTCCTTTACCAACAAAAATGATCGCTCTCAACGGTTCACAAATGTCTTGGGACATTAATTAATGTTTAAGATGGACATAAAACATACCTGCAAATTGTGGGCAACAGGGCAGACTACAGACTACAAGAACATTTTTAGTAGTGATTCTTTCTGTAATTATGATTAATTATTAGCTATAATGAAATAAATAAACTACAGTAATTTGATAATGAGCGCTGAGTATGTGCTTTTACTGCCATCTAGTGTCTCCTTTAAAGTCGGTGCGGTACAAAACGAGTAAAACATCAATACAGTATTTGTTTCCTATCTCTGAGGTGAAGTGAAAGGCAGCCAGTGTGGCCGGGTCACGTATACGTCGGTAAACCTCACTCCCTGACGACCTCAAGAACAGTGCTGGCTGGTTGGTAGCCCGGGCTTTTAGCTCAGTAGCTAGTAGCACGCTCATCTCTAACGCCGACGACCCAGGTTCGCAGAACAGCAAACAAGCAGGGACTGAACCATGCGGCAGTGGTGCAGCAAGGCCTTCTCTGCTGGCCTAACATAACCAGAAATCATGATCATAATTAAAGACAAAAGTAATTTTTATTTTACTTTGCCTAAATATCTAAAAGTATTCATATTCTCTCCATGTCATATTATGCTCCTTCCAGTGCTGCTGTTTTTAGGTTAGAGTTTGTATCCAATCAGAATCCAGATTCATCTTATGTTGCCATGGTGTACAAAATCTGCCCGGGGGCCTTCAGAATCAACAATGCACTGTCAGTGAATGGACACATACAGTTGATAGACAGTTGCAATAGCCAATCAGATCACAAGTTGTTGTCAGTAAGGCCTTCTAGCTGGCCTTACGCCATACTTGCCAACCCTCCCGATTTTCCAGGGAGACTCCCAAATTTCAGTGCCCCTCCCGAAAATCTCCCGGGGCAACCATTCTCCCGAATTTCCACCCGGACAACAATATTGGGCGCGTGTCTTAAAGACACTGCCTTTAACGTCTTCTCTCACCTGAAACCCTTCACCCCTTAACAGCCGCTTACTGTCCAGGCGTCCGATTTTCCTCCATATAAACAGCGTACCGGCCCAGTCGCATGATAATGTAGCGTTGGACGGGTTTAACAATGATCTTTGCTCGAAGATGTCAAGAAATGCTATCACGTTGTATGATCTTTTAACTGGTTTAATGATAACGCAAGGCATACTTGGTCAACAGCCATACAGGTCACACTGAGGGTGGCCGTATAAACAACTTAAACACTGTTACAAATATGCGCCACACTGTGAACCCACACCAAACAAGAATGACAAACACATTTCGGGAGAACATCCGCACCGTAACACAACATAAACACAACAGAACAAATACCCAGAATCCCTTGCAGCACTAACTCTTCCGAGACGCTACAATAACATCTACAGCTTTTGGAGCTGCACACACAACAAGGAGGAGATGAAGCAGAAGAACGAAGAAGAGACATGGCGACGACGAGTAAGAAGAAGAAATACGCTTGCAAGTTCCAAAATGATTGGAAAAAATAATTTCATTTCATCCAGAAAAGCTCGAAGGGGAAGGGGTATGCTGCCTGCACCTCAACGCCGCCCCCCCAACCACGCCCCCAACACCCGAATTCGGAGGTCTCAAGGTTGGCAAGTATGCCTTACGCTGTGATTGGATACTCACTTGGGAGTCCCGAGTGAGTATCCAATCACAAGCTGCGAAAACAGAAAGTGGCACCGGAGCCATACGAGCCATAGAACGCCGGTAAGGAGAGCAACATTTTCAAGAAGAATACTTAAAAAAAACTACATCTTGTGAGACGAGGTCGGCCGACACCGGAAGCTATCCCGGCGGTGAAATGGTTTGCCCGCAACTTTTACACGAATCAACCGACCACGACCAACTACGAGCGGTACCACTGGCTTATACGGGTGGCGAATGGGTGCTTCAAATATTTAATTTCTTAATTTTTTCATGTTTTATTTGTTTTGTACAATTATTTTAATGTTGACAGTACCACGTAAGATATGGTTTATTGAATGTTGAATGCGCTAGACCGTTTTGTACACTGTTGAGGGGGCCAATGCACAGTAGTGTGCAAGTGGGTTTCTGTATAGTATCTTCAGCCGTGTCCATGTGGTGACATAAATTACGGTATTTTGAGAGGTGAAGTGGAGGAGGCATGATACACTGTGAACCCACACCAAACAAGAATGACAAACACATTTCGGGAGAACATCCGCACCGTAACACAACATAAACACAACAGAACAAATACCCAGAACCCTTTGCAGCACTAACTCTTCCGGGACGCTACAAGGTGTGTGTGTGTGTGTGTGTGTGTGTGTGTGTGTGTGTGTGTGTGGGGGTGGGGGTGGGTTGGTGGTAGCGGGGGGGTGTATTTTGTAGCGTCCCGAAAGAGTTAGTGCTGCAAAGGGTTCTGGGTATTTGTTATGTTGTGTTTATGTTGTGTTACGGTGCGGATGTTCTCCCGAAATGTGTTTGTCATTCTTGTTTGGTGTGGATTCACAGTGTGGCGTATATTTATAACAGTGTTAAAGTTGTTTATACGGCCACCCTCAGTGTAACCTGTATTTCTGTTGATCAAGTATGCGTTGCATTCATGTGTGTGTGCGTACAGAAGCCGCACATATCTTGTGGCTGGGCCGGCACGTTGTTAGAATGGATGAAAAGTGGACGTGACGGCAGCTCGTAGAGGACGTTAAAGGCAGTGCCTTTAAGGCACGCCCCCAAGACTGTGGTCCGGGTGGACTACAAGATATAATGACTGATGAACACCTTCGTTCGATAATGAAGGTTGCCTCAGCTCAAAGCCTGAGCCCCGACATTAATGAACTAGCATCCAAGAAAAGATGACAGGTATCTGGCTTGGGCACATCAGATTAGATCAGTGTGTTGCAAACTGAGCAGTTTAAAGTCCTGAATGGTTGGTTTATTCATTGCTATTTTATTTTCAAATGTATTAGCCTGTGGAAAAAGTTAAGGCTGCAAATAGAAAAGAGGTATTCAATTTTTATTTAAATTGTATTTGATATGCCATTGATATTTTTTAATTATTATTATTATTATTATTTGAAACTCGATTTTGCATGTCACTATAAAGTTATATAAGCCTTGCTTGTTCAATATTCAATGCAAAACTTGTTTGGGTCCCTATTAAAAGGTTAAGTTGTTCAACCTTGGCCCGCGGCTTTGTTCAGTTTTAAATTTTGGCCCACTCTGTATTTGAGTTAGACACCCCTGGGTTAGGGTAATGGTTAAGGTCAGGGTCAGGGTTAGGGTTAGGGTTAGGGGTAGGGGTAGGGCTTACTGGTTGTATAATAAGGCCATGCAGAATAAGGCATTAATAAGTACTTAATAATGACTAATTAACAGCCAATATGTTACTAATTTGCATGTTAATAAGCAACTAACTAATGGTTCATATGTTCCCCATACTAAAGTTTTACCCAAATTTATAAAATCATAAGTTGATTCAATGTTATTGAAAAAAATAAGCCTCGAAGCATCGCAACTTTTGGAAAAATCCCCAAAAAATCCAGAGAAAAGGTGAAGAGACTGATATATGGTACTGCAACCCTTAACACAGATGGGTGCCAAACTAAGAGAGTGAGGTTCCCCAGGGTCAAGATGTCTGTTCTGTCCCTCCGCAGGCAATCTACAAGATGGTGGGCACGGTGATCATGATGCGCATGAACGAGGACGGCCTGACCCCGCAGCAGCGCGTCGACAAGATCTTCTCCAAGATGGACAAAGACCACAACGACGAGATCTCCCTGGAGGAGTTCAAGGAGGCCGCCAAGTCGGACCCCTCCATCGTCTTACTGCTGCAGTGCGATATGCAGAAGTAGACGGCGGTGGAGGGTGGCGAGGGTGGCGGGGGGGGTTGGGGATGTGGCGGTGGAGGACAGAATTCTGCGATGCGGAGGACGAGGAGGAGAATCTCATTCCCGGTGTCATTTCGATGGTAGAAGATTGAAAAAAAAAAAAAAAAAGATTGTTTCTGAGAAATGTGCTTCTGATGGCAAGGCCATCATCAAACTGAACGAGCGTAATCAGCCAAATCCCCTCCCACTTTGACGAGCGTTACCAACCAGATTACAAGGTGACGTCTGCAGGCAGGCTTCAGGCCAAACTCCATTAAACGCTCATTATGTCATCAAGGTACTGCAACAATTTGAAATCTGAGGCAAAACAACGACGGCTTTTGTATTGTCTCGTGTTTAGAGAAGCATAAACGTCAATAATTGCGATCCTATCAGTTGTTTGCAATTATTCACCATTGTTTTCATGGCCCCCCCTCCGAATTGAAACACTTTTGAGAACCTGATAATGATTTATTGATCCGTACAAACCACTGTATGAGTTGTTAGCGCCAGCATTCTGCATACCATCACCCGATTGTCAAAATAGATGAAAAAAAGGACCTTTAAACAATTTCCATGTTAAAAGGGAACTGCACTTTTTTATTTTTTATTTTGCTTATCGTTTACAATCATGAGAGACAAGATAAAAGTTTTTTTTTTTCCGCATTCTAACATCCAATCCAATCCACTTTATATATATATATAGCACATTTAACCTCTTAAAGCCCAAGCTGTTTGTTTACATGCTTTTTTTTATTTCTCTTTGCTATTTGGGCTTATTGGACCCCAATTAGAATAAAAACTAAGAATCATCTTTTAATATGATGTACTTAGTCCATAAGTACACAAACGTGTACTTCATGTTTAGTGACATGCTAATTGTTATTTTTACACTTTTTTTTTTTCCAAATTCCATTGTATGTTGTACTCTTCTGACACCACCAGATGGCAGTATAAGTGTCCACATAAGGGCCATAAGACCCCAATTCAGTAGTGTACACAATTTTGGAAATAAGAGCTAAAAGGTGCTGTCCACACATGTGGCCAACTAAGCCTTTAGAGCAGTGGTTCTTAACCTTGTTGGAGGTACCGAACCCCACCAGTTTCATATGCGCATTCACCGAACCCTTCTTTAGAGAAAAACTTTTCTTTCTTCTTAATTTAATCTTAATTTATAAATATGAATCATGAAATTATGTTATTATATCAAATAAATATTAATAAATATATATATTTTACAAACAAAGTTACAGGAATGTACACATAATCCCAAGTTTACATCTCATTGTGCAACATGTGAATGTTTTAGTGGGAACTAAATGCAATATCTAAAAGGGGTACACATTATTTCCAAAGCAGGACCCCCACCCAGACATACAATACAAGTACACAGCTCATGAAAAACAATATTTTTTGTTAATGTCATTGTAAGTGGGCCAAAACACTTATATTAGAAAATATGGAAATGACGAAGTTTTTATTTACACAATGAGTCGGGTGTGTCTTGACCTCCGCGGCGGAGGCTCCACCAAACCCCTAGGGTTCGATCGAACCCAGGTTAAGAACCAGTGCTTTAGAGGTTTAAACAACAACATTTTTTCCAAAGTGCTGCATAAAAATATTAAAAACTAGATTTAAATACTATCCTTAGCTCCGCCAATGCCTGAATAAAAACAAATATAAAAACAGTATCAAAATAAATATGATTACAAACTATTTTAAAGGGTAAAAACCAATGGAAACAATAAGTAGAAATACAAATTTAAAAACACAGGAGGACTACACAACTCACGTCGTGTTAAAAGCCAGAGAATAAAAGTGGGTCTTAAGACAAGACTTAAAACACTCCACTGTGGGAGCAGTTGGAACATGGAGGGGCAGAGTGTTCCAGAGCTTAGGGCCGACCACAGAGAAGGCCCCGTCTCCCCTGGTTTTAAGTCTAGTCTTGGGCACCACGAGCTGGAGCTGGCTCTCGGACCTCAGAGCGTGCGCGGGAGTGTAAATCTGGATGGGGTCCGAGATAAAATGAAGCGCCAGTCCATGCAAAGCTTTAAAACCAAACAGCAACATTTTAAAAATCAATTCTAAAATGAACAGGGAGCCAGTGCAAAGTTTCAAGAATTGGGGTTATATGCTGGCGTTTCCTGGTCGTGCTGCCGCGTTCTGGACTAACTGCAACCGGGAGAGAGCTTTTTGGCTAATGCCAGCATAAAGTGCATTGCAGTAGTCCAGGCGACTTGAAATAAAGGAATGCACGACTTGTTCAAAAAAGGTTAAAAGATCAAAACGGTTTTACCTTTGCTAAAAGACGAAGATGATAAAAACACGATTTTAAAACACCATTGACTTGTTTGTCAAGTTTAAAATCATTGTCTATAGGACGCCAAGGATGGTGACAGAAGAAAGGTCCCAAGTCAATGAGGGCCGGACCAAAAACTAGAATTTCCATTTTTCCCTCATTCATTATTAAAAAAATTCTGGGCTAACCAAGCCTTGACGTCGCATAGACAGTTGAGAAGGGGTGTCAGGGGGCCGTGGCCTTTTGAAATCGGCATATAAATTTGGCAGTCGTTTGTATAAAAGTGATAAGACACTCCATGCCTCTTAAAAATCTCTCCAAGAGGGAGTATGTCAGGTTCAAACACTGATGACATCTATTAAACAAGACAAGAAGCAAGGAATTAAACAGAGACAGAATTCAATTTAGGTCAATTGAGGAGAAACGCGTAGTACAGTGTCGTCCCACGCTCTGACGAAAGATTGTACGCCTCCTCTTTTATTTGGACTTTCCCTGATTACATAGCTACAGCTGTTTCTAAAGGGACGGGGGTCATAAACAGCCATCGCCTTTGGTTACAAAACAGTACAAAGAAAAGGTCGTAAAACAGTTCAAAGACAAGGTGCCTGGAGGGAGGTCAGGCCCTGACTCCTCTCCGCTTTGTAGATCTCGGGTCAAGAAAAAATCTTCCTGTGGATTACAATGCATAAAAGAAACCGATACCCTCATGTCGCTCCCCATCCTACACAGTGGAGTTTTACAAGCCTTTTGCTTGGTAGGATCAAAGGCAGCTTTTGTCCTCTCGCAGGGCGAGCTGAACTCAATGTAACACAAAGTTTTGTGATAACTTAGATACAATTATTCTGACAGAGGAGATAAAGAGCAAACAGGGTGGGGCCCAGAATAGATCCCTGGGGGACACCACAGTAAAGCGGAGCAGAAGAAGTGGTGGCGTCCACCCGGCCTGACAGAGAAGGACCTCTCTGACAGGTAGGATCTGAACCACTCCAATACGGTCCCCCTGACACCCACACAGTCTCTTAGGCGCTCTAAAAGACTTGTGTGGTGGACTGTGTGAAAGGCAGCTGTGAGATCTAAAAGCACTAAAATGGCAGAGCTGCCAGAGTCAGTCATTAAAAGCGAGTCATTAAAAACCTTTAAAAGTGCAGATTCCGTACTATGCAAAGCTTTGTATTCAGACTGAAATGGATCTAAAGTAGAGATGTCCGATAATATCGGCAGTCCGATATTATCGGCCGATAAATGCTTTAAAATGTAATATCGCAAATTATTGGCATCTGTTTCAAAAAGTAAAATGTATGACTTTTTAAAACGCCGCTGTGTACACGGACATAGGGAGAAGTACAGAGCGCCAATAAACCTTAAAGGCACTGCCTTTGCGTGCCGGCCCAATCACATAATATCTACGGCTTTTCACACACACAAATGAATGCAAACGCATACTTGGTCAACAGCCATACAGGTCACACTGAGGGTGGCCGCATTAACAACTTTAACACTGTTACAAATATGCGCCACACTGTGAACCCACACCAAACAAGAATGACAAACACATTTCGGGAGAACATCCGCACTGTAACACAACATAAACACAACAGAACAAATACCCAGAACCCCTTGCAGCACTAACTCTTCCGGGACGCTACAATATACACCCCCCCCACACACCTTAACCTCCTCATGTCCCAAATTCCAAGCTGCTGTTTTGAGGCATGTTTAAAAAAAACAATGCACTTTGTGACTTCAATAATAAATATGGCAGTGCCATGTTGGCATTTTTTTCCATAACTTGAGTTGATTTAATTTGGAAAACCTTGTTACATTGTTTAATGCATCCAGCGGGGCATCACAACAAAATTAGGCATAATAATGTGTTCATTCCACGACTGTATATATCGGTATCGGTTGATATCGGTATCGGTAATTAAGAGTTGGACAATATCGGATATCGGCAAAAAAGCCATTATCGGACATCTCTAACCATAGTATATAGTGCTCTAATGGAACGTCATTTCGCAATGCATTGTGGGTGCCGGGTAGCTATTTTTTGCTGGACGTAGGTTTTGTTTACATGGCTGTACTGTATTTGCGGTAATGTGAGAGACAGCAACAAATCGGAGCTAAAATAGATCATACAAAATAAAACAAATCAAGGGACCGCACCGAGGCAAACTGTACTCTATTCCAAAGGATCGATACCTCGAAATAATAAGTAAAATTGGTTGGAATTGATCCATATGAGCACATCCAATGGACAAAGGATTTGTTGAAGCCAAACTTGTATACATTTTTATACTGGTGAAGAATTTTAGAAAGCTAAGTCTGTTAAGACTCATTCGTTGAATTCTGTGTAATCTACGGCTTTCATCTCCTATGTGTCCGAGATGGAATGAGGGTGCCCAGCCTCAAATCTTAAGCAGGTTTCCCCAAAATTATTACTTTTAAATACTTGGCTGCTCCAAAAAGAATACTCATTTATGTTTGCGCTAACCCAAGACTAAAAGTAAACTGACTAGTAAGTACCGTACGTTGTTTGTCGCAAAGCTCGGCTACCGCCAACAGCTTACTAAATGCCACGTAAAACATGCTTTGATTCAAACTTACCAGTCTGAGCATGCCAGGACCACACCAACATGTACCAGGTGATGGTGTTAAAAGTCATGTTTGATCACCTTACTGATACTATACAGGCTATTTGCTGCCTCTTTAGCTTCATAACCCGACTCCCTTCGGCTTTGCTTTCATGCTGGGAATGAGAAGAAAAAAATCTCACCAGTGTTTTTTTATTCCTGAAGCATTCCTGACCATGATTGTGGTATTTAATGTTAGTGTAAGTAAGCGATTCAGAGTCCAGCAAGACCCACAAGGCAATGTGTTTCCAAGTCACACTTCCAAGCCCTATTGCATATATTACATATTATAATGAACATGTATGTTACTACCGTATTTTTCGGAGTATAAGTCGCACCGGAGTATAAGTCGCACCTGCCGAAAATGCATAATAAAGAAGGAAAAAAAACATATATAAGTCGCACTGGAGCCCGGCCAAACTATGAAAAAAACTGCGACTTATAGTCCGAAAAATACGGTATATTATATACATACTTAAAGCATGTATATACAACGTTTTTTTAAGTGGTTTTAGAGGACTTTGAAGGCAACATAAGTGACTACACTTAGCTGCATCTTGCTAGTGGTTTTTTTGGGTTTAGAATCCTTAAAAAAAAAAAAAAAAAAAGTTCTTGTCTCTCATAAGGGTTGTGAATTAGAGTGCTGTCATAGAGATGATCTTTGACTAGCTTTTTTGCAGAAGCTCCTTTAAAAACAGCAGAGCGCTCACAAAGTCAATAGACCAAAATCTAACGTCTACTGTAGAGGACGGCTGGTTCTACGGAATATACAAAATAAGACTAATAGTGAAGGGAGAAGTTTGGCCCTCCGGTTCTTTGCTTTCTGTTAATTTGGTCCCCGAAAATAGTTTATTTATATCGTATTTTCCTGACTATAAGCCGCAGATATATATATATATGTTGGTACCTTTTGAAATGAGGTATTTATATAGAAAAATGTTGAATGTTTATTTACATACCTTAGTTGTTTCCAAAAGGTGCCTGTAACACGCCAGTATAAAACAGCTGATAGAACAAAACAAAAAAGTCATTGCCTTTAATCGTCCATTGTGAGATTAATAATCCATACATCCATATTCTTTTGCTTATCCGAGGTCGGGTCGCGGGGGCAGCAGCCTAAGCAGGGAAGCCCAGACTTCCCTCTCCCCAGCCACTTCGTCCAGCTCCTCCCGGGGGATCCCGAGGCGTTCCCAGGTCAACCGGGAGACATAGTCTTCCCAACGTGTTCTGGGTCTTCCCCGTGGCCTCTTACCGGTCGGACGTGCCCTAAACACCTCCCTAGGGAGGCGTTCGGGTGGCATCCTGACCAGATGCCCGAACCACCTCATCTGGCTCCTCTCCATGTGGAGGAGCAGCGGCTTTACTCTGAGCTCCCCCCGGATGGCAGAGCTTCTCACCCTATCTCTAAGGGAGAGCCCCGCCACCCGGCGGAGGAAACTCATTTCGGCCGCTTATACCTGTGATCTTGTCTTTTCGGTCATAACCCAAAGCTCATGACCATAGGGGAGGATGGGAACGTAGATCGACCGGTAAATTGAGAGCTTTGCCTTCCGGCTCAGCTCCTTCTTCACCACAACGGATCAATACAGCGTCCGCATTACTGAAGACGCCGCACCGATCCGCCTGTCGATCTCACGGTTCACTCTTCCCTCACTCGTGAACAAGACTCCGAGGTACTTGAACTCCTCCACTTGGGGCAGGGTCTACTCACCAACCCGGAGATGGCACTCCCCCCTTTTCCGGGCGAGAACCATGGACTCGGACTTGGAGGTGCTGATTCTCATTCCAGTCGCTTCACACTCGGCTGCGAACCGATCCAGCGAGAGCTGAAGATCTTGGCCAGATGAAGCCATCAGGACCACATGATCTGCAAAAAGCAAAGACCTAATCCTGCAGCCACCAAACCGGATCCCCTCAACGCCTTGACTGCGCCTAGAAATTCTGTCCATAAAAGTTATGAACAGAATCGGTGACAAAGGGCAGCCTTGGCGGAGTCCAACCCTCACTGGAAACGTATCCGACTTACTGCCGGCAATGCGGACCAAGCTCTGACACTGATCATACAGGGAGCGGACCGCCACAATCAGACAGTCCGATACCCCATACTCTCTGAGCACTCCCCACAGGACTTCCCGAGAGACACTTCCAAGCACATGTAGACTGGTTGGGCAAACTCCCATGCACCCTCAAGGACCCTGTCGAGAGTATAGAGCTGGTCCACAGTTCCACGACCAGGACGAAAACCACACTGTTCCTCCTGAATCCGAGGTTAGACTATCCGGCGTAGCCTCCTCTCCAATACACCTGAATAGACCTTACCGGGATTTTCTTCTTTTTTAATAAGGTTTACAATGTTTATCAGGATTCTTCTTCCTTGTATAAGCCGCAGGGATCAAAGCATGGGAAAAAAGTAGCGGCTTATAGTTCGGAAAATATGGTAATTGAATAAATCTGACCTATTGTCATCGTATTATGTAGCCAGAAAATACATTTAAAAAAATCGCTTTGGAAAACAGTTATTATTCTAATGTTGTAGCGATATTACAATTTCCAGTGTAAAGTGGGCCTGAACAACAACAGCAACATTACCTAAAAGGCCAAAGCTGCCTCCTGCTTCCGTTCTCTTCCCGCTCGTATTGTCCTTCTTCTTCCTGCGCGGAAATGTCAGAGAGGAAGCGCTTTGATAAGAGGTGCGGGGAGAGGAGCCTCGTTGAACTCCGCTCTGATCTGGAAAAAAAAAAGAAAAAAAGAAAAAAATCAATGCGGGGGAAAAATAGCAAAAGGTTATAGAAGGAAGTGAATGGAAAAGTTGGATTATTTAAATGGGCCTTGAACGCACCGGGAATCAGTCTCTCCTCCTCTTCCTCAACGATGGCCTCCTATGTTTGATAATGTAATTATTATAATATTACATGTACATTATAACAACGGTATTTATGACGACTATAAACAAATATGTACAATGTATTTCTAGCTTAGGACTACTTTCATAAGACAACAGTTACAACGTGTGTGTGTGTGTGTTTGGGAGAGAAAGTGTGTGTGCTGGAGACTTTCGCAAGTGTTTTGTATTTGCATCATTTGTGCTACAAGAACTAGTTTTAACTTCATGTGCGCGCAAAAAGGTCACACAGAGTATTATTATTCCTAAACTTGCTTTTGTGGTCTGCTGGTACACAGAGTGTGTGTGTGTGTGTGTGTGTGTGATGTCTTATGTATGAAATGTGTTTTGTTCACCGTGGCCTGCTGTTTTTCAAAGTCCTGGCATAGACAAGTCATGGTTATAGCGAGGACAGGTACAGGGAACACAGAGGTGTGTAACACAGCGCCACCCTGTGGATGGAAGTCACATGTCAAGCTGAATTATTGCAGCGTGCAATACTCTGGTTTTATTAGTACCGGATGATCAAAACTGAAATAAATCAGCACTGCACATTGTCTTCTATGTTTAAGTAAATACATGTGGTTTACACGTGCTTATTCAAATGATTTCTACATTATTTTTGATAGTAAACAAGTAAAAAAAGTGGCTTTGTGTGCTTCACATACCACAAAATGCTTTTATTTTGCCAGTCAATAAACCTGCAAAAGAGAACGCGTGGCAAAGTACCATAGTTCTGTTATGTTTCCACTGGCTAGTTCAGGGGTCGGCGACCCAAAACGTTGAAAGGGCCATATTGGACCAAAAATACAAAAAACGAATCCGTCTGGAGCCGCAAAAAATGAAAAGCCTTATATAATGAAGGCAACACATGACGTAAGTGTCTATATTAGCTATGATAGCCTACTATCAAAATGACTTTGTGTCGCAGGCTGAAGCAAATCTTCGTTGACAGGAATGTTATAATGTAATATTTATTCCGCACATAGCAAATCAGAGGCTACTCAGAAGGTGAGATAGCTCCTGGAAATGACTGGCTTTTACTGGCCACAGGTATAGATGTGTGTGTCCAAGTTAAGGCTGTCTTCTTTTAATAGATTTATTACAATCTTTGGCAAGTTTGCTGTGGTCTGGAACAACATGGCACACAAACAACTATCTGAAATGCAGCCAATATTACAAACAGACAATGTGTCATGAGACATGCAGATATAAATCATACACAAATAGGATAAAAGTAAAGGATATTAAATTAGCTCAAATATACCTCATACTTGCCAACATTGAGACCTCCGATTTCGGGAGGTGGGGGTGGGGGCGTGGTTGGGGTCGTGGTTAAGAGGGGAGGAGTATATTGACAGCTAGAATTCACCAAGTCAAGCATTCCATACACACACACATATATATATATATATATATATATATATATATATATACATATATATATACACATCCTGAAAATATGCAAACAAAACTGTATTTAGATAATTGATACTTCAAACTTGCATAAATAAATCTTAATGAATATAACATAACTTGGCTTCTGAGAGCTTCAAAATGTAATGAATAAAATGCTAAAGTTGTTGATAAACAAGCAATTATTTGAATAATTAAATATGGTCATTTTAAATGAATTACTATGATCATTTAAAATTAATTATTTCAAACATGTTTATTTAAATGTATAATTCTATGGCTGGATGTAATAAGGAGTCAGAAAAAATACAAATAAAAATACAATTAATTTTGATGTTTTTAGCAAAATATAGTAAAAATGTATTTAGTTTTTTTTTTTAAATTAACAAATATATTTATTTGTAGGTAAGATAAACATAATAATACAATTTATCTCTAGTCTGGATGATTTAGTTCTTGTCACCCTGTTGTCCTCCCATCATGAAAAAAGGCTGTCCTCACTCAGGTCTGCATGGAGCTGGAGGGGGCGTGGCCTCCAGCTCCGGCTGAAAACCGGGAGATTTTCGAGAGAATATTTGTCCCGGGAGGTTTTCGGGAGAGGCGCTGAATTTCGGGAGTCTCCCGGAAAATTCGGGAGGGTTGGCAAGTATGATATACCTACAAATGAGGCATAATGATGCAATATGTACATACAGATTGATTAGCTTGCAGTCAGCACTGACTAAATACGCCTGATTAGCACTCCCAACAAGTCAATAACATCAACAAAGCGCACCTTTGTGCATTCACGCACAGCATAAAACGTTTGGTGGACAAAATGAGACAAAGGAGTGGAAGATTTGACATGTAAACAAACTGTTGTGTCACAGTCCACACTATGGTGAGTTCAAGAACCGCCGAAATGAGTGGGACAAAACGATGTTCACCAAATAGTCTCATCAGTGAAGTATACACACAAACATATTCAACAGTGGGCTTTCTAACAATTGGGAAGGTTTGTGTCATGTTTGTCCTCAAACAAAAAAACATACTAAAACAAAAAATATATATTTCCACCCATATTTTTCCATTTTCAATCCTTTTTTAAAAAATGTTCCAGGGAGCCACTAGAGTGGCACTAAAGAGCCGCGGGTTGCCGACCCCTGGGCTAGTTAAATAATCCCCCCAGAGTGGCCCATTTTCGCTGATTAGAAGGGTCGCTTGTCCTGATCAGCACCACTTTGAACCCACGGAGAAACAGTCAATTTTCTCCCTTCAAAAAAAAAAAGAAAATGAGGTATGTTTTTGTGTCTATAATTTGTGTTAAGAACTCAAAACCCCACAGAGACAAAAACATATAAATGTGTAACAATGCAAAACTCCATAGAGAAAAATCAACATTTAAGAGCCAAAGCAGGGTTGATTTATTGGGTCACATGGCGCTTATAAAATATGTTTATGTTCAGGACTTGAACATTTCTCTTGTAAAATGTCTGTCCTGTACGTCTCGTCATCAGATGCTTGTTTTATGGTTAGAAAGGGGGGGGAAAAAAAGATGATGTAATTATTTTTGTTACATGGAATAAAACACATGGATGTTGAAACCGCGTGTCTCTGTGCCCACTTTATGTTATGTTGGCACACTTCACAGATTATGAGTCACTGTCTTAGCAAATGATGTCACCTTACTGCAGTGACGTCACCCTGCAGTTCCCATAGCAACCATGCAAAGGCCACAAAATAGCACAGTTTATCCTATCAAATGTGTAGTAAAATTATAATGTGGGATTAATTACGGCCCAATTAAACTAGGTGCATTATTTATGTATAAAAATAACATTTTGTACAGGGTTGTAAAAGTTTTATGCCAGAACCAATTTAGTTTGCACGGTAGTTATTTTCCAAATATGGAAATTATTCGATGGATTTGTAGTTTTAACTCAAACTTTCTGTAACTGTGTACTATAGTGGGCCTTTCTGTTTCAAGGCCGTATTTTCTCACTCAAACGAGGCTTTTTTTGCCCTCATTTAGCCGCTCCCCTCGGAGCAAATCAATACGGATCTATTCTAAACCCTCACTGGATCACGTTTCAGCTCAAGGGGGGAAAAAAAGCATCACATTTGTGCAGAGAGCAGCAGAGCCAAGCTCGTAGAGGTCACAGTGGAGGGATGCAGTACTCAAAAACGCCACACGAGGGCGTCTGGTCAGTATGGAAGTTAATATTAGACTTAGACTTCCTTTTTATTGTCATTTCAATTTGAACTTTACAGCACAGATAAGAACGAAATTTCGTTACATAAACTCATGGTAGTGCAGGATAAAAAAGCAATAAGGTGCATATATAAATAAATATATATATATAAATAATATATAAATATATATCAATCAATTGATTGATTGATAAATATATATATAAAATAAATATATATATATAAATATATATAAATAAATAAATAGATTACTGTACAGATAAATATATTGCACTTTTCCACATGCGTCCACGTTTATGGATGTATGTTATATTGTCTTTTTTATTCCAGCGAGTTAATCCATTTTGGGGGGAGTTGAGGGGATATTTTAATTATGATGCGTTCAAGAGTATTACGGCTTGAGGGAAGAAGCTGTTACAGAACCTGGAGGTTCTGCTTCGGAAGCTGCGGAACCTCATTATGAAAGATTTTTCGGAAACTGAATGTATGTAACAGAATAGCCTGAGCTATAATTGTGCTGACTATTTTCAATGAATTAAAGTGGAGAGCAAAATGTGTGTTTAAAGTGCATGCCAATTCAGTGTTTTAATAGTCAGTGTATAAAAATTCAGAGGAAAATAAATCAGCGCAGAAAAAAATTAAGTGTGCCTAAAAAAAAATAATTCAGTGTGAAATTTTTGTTGTTGCTTCAAAACTTCCGATAAATTAAGATAAAGCAATCCGGTCTGGAAGCAACAAATATTTATTTTACACTCATTTTGTTTTGCACTGAATTTGAAAACACTGTATTTGAACAAACTACATTTTTAAACACACATTTTGATTCAATCAATTTGTCAGCCTAATTTGATGTAAAAAAAAAAAAAAAATCATAAATAAATTCAGCGTCAAAACAAAGCTTTCTTAATGAAGACACACAATAAACTCCATAGTCCTGTTCAATAATAATATTAGCAAACAATAAGAATAGTAAGAAGGAAGAACAAGAAGATGTGTCCCAAAAAAGTACAAATTTAAAAGAGTTTTGTGAACCACTGTGTGTTTTTTTTTTTAAAGAGTCATTACGGTGGTGGCATTATCAGCATGCATTAGTCAGGGCACTAATGGCCATGTAGTTAGTAGTTTAGTGAAGGGTGCAGCTACTATCACATAGCTTTAGGCCAATTTTCGTCAATTGCACATTTCGCTCTCTCTCACACTTCTACTTTGGTTTCCAGCAAAAAAAAAGAAAAAAAAAAGGTAGACACAGAGGTGTGATGTTTGCAAAAGACTCAAGTCTTTTGAATGGCTCTTTTAAGTAAACAATAAGAACCAATTCCCAGTTTTGAGGCTTGACAGCCAGTTTTATGCACATGCAAATTTCTCTGCACGTGCGTGCCAGTTGACTGGCAACGGGACTAAAAAATGAGTATATACATGCATATATACACATCAGTATATACATCCAAACATATACACATATATATACATGTACATATATACACACACATATATATATATATACTGTAATAATATATACACATACATATAATCACAAAACTATATAGATATATACTAGTGATGGTCAGATGAAGCCTCATGAGGCATTGAATCAATTGGTCGAAAAATTTCTCTAAGCTTCTATGCACAAGCCACCACCTGCTGGTCAAATGTATGATTACAAACAGCTGTAGCTTAACCACATAACACGTGAGGTATTGAATGGTTGTGTATTTGTTACGGCTCTTGGAAGTGACAATGAATCCAAGATGCCCCTGTGCCAACTTTTTTGCAATGTGTCGCTGCCATTAAATTCTAAGTTAATGATTATTTGCAAAAAATAATATGTTTCTCAGTTTGAACATTAAATGTATTGTCTTTGCAGTCTATTCAATTGAATATAAGTTGCAAATCATTGTATTGTGTTTTTATTTACCATTTACACAACGTGCCAACTTCACTGGTTTTGGGCCCGGTTGCCAGCCTCTTCCTCATCCAACATGACTGTGCACCAGTGCACAAAGCAAGGTCCATAAAGACATGGATGACAGAGTCTAGTGTGGATTAACTTGACTGGCCTGCACAGAGTCCTGACCTGAACCCAATAGAACACTGTTATGTTGGGTGTGTAGTAGTAACCAACACGAACGCGTTACTTTCCAGTCAGCATCTTTATTCACGTACCTGTATTTTCCTACATTACATTCTTCTTCTCTCCTCACCTCACCGCACCTCCTCTGTCTGACTCACTACCCCATCTAGAGGCTGTACAATGTAACTGAACTAACTATATGGTTAACTCAATGCAGTAGTGAACACAACATCTCCCCCTTTCAATAAAAGTGAATTCCTTCATAACAAAACTTACAATTGCTTTTGAAATTGGATTCAAGTAACACCATGCCTATACTATTTTGGAAGTAATAAAATGACAACCAATCAACCATTACAGCAGCATTTAACCGTATGTAAATTTGCATACTAAACATTTTTCATGCATGCATTATTTATTTTCTTTAACAACCACCAACATGCATGTTTATGCAACTTCTTTAGTACATGACATAGTCCTTAGTCCAGTTAGGCGGTTGCCTACACCTCTCAGGTCTACTGCTCACATTTGTCTCTTGTTTAGGTTCGGTCTGTACAGTGTCATTGTCCATAGTGGTCACTTGTGGTAGTACAGAAAGGTGTGATGTATTCCAAACTCTACCATCATCCAACAGGTAGGTGTATGGGCCTTTCTTCCGCACCACAGTTCTTGGCTTTGTGAACGTTTGTTCTCCTTTCTTTACCTTCCATGGCTTCCGAATCCTGACCTGATCACCAGGGTTGAAGAATGTCTTCTTTGCACTCCTCTTCCTGTCTGTGTACTGTTTTGCGTATTCCTGTATCTTTTTAACTCGTTCACGCACCACATTCTTATTTACGTGGACAGGAGTCACATCCATGATTTGGAGTTTTGTTCTCATTTGTCTTCCATGAAGCAGCTGTGAGGGGCTCACCCCAGTGGTTGAGTGTGGAGTAGCTCTGTAGTCCATAAGAAAGGACCTTGTGAATGGCTTCCAGGGTGTCCCTGGTATAGAAGCAGTCTGCAGGCAGTCTTTGAGCACTCGGTTGAACCTCTCAACTTCTCCATTTGCACGGGGATAATATAGAGATGATTTCAGGTGCACAATTCCTCTTTGTTTTAGGAAATTTTCGAATTCAGCTGATGTGAACTGAGTACCATTGTCACTCACTAACTCTTTTGGATTACCTTCCCGTGAAAAGGTTGCTATGAGGAACTGGATGATTGTTGCACTATCAATCTGTGCCACAAAAGCTACTTCCGGCCATTTACTGAAGTAGTCCACAAGCGTTACAGCATATCTGCAGTCTCTTGGTGCAGATTCAAAAGGACCAACGATGTCAATTGACACTTTTTCCCATGCGGCATCAGGCAAAGGCACAGGTTGGAGTGGGGCATTGTAGGTAGTGACTGACTTGTCATTTTGTCTGCATGTAGTACAGTCTTTGATGAGTGATTCAACTTGTGCGTCCATTTTAGGCCACCAGTATAGTTCTCTGATGCGTTGTTTTGTTCTGACAATGCCCTGATGAGTCTCATGTGCAATATCTATGAGCCTTTTCTGTAGTGACCCTGGAACCACGAGACGGTGAGTGCCTCTGACCACGCAGTCATCCAAAATTGCCAGTTCGTCACGTATCAAGTAGTATGGCTGTAGGTCATGGTCAAGCACTTTTTTTTGTCTTGGCCAAGGCTTTTGTAGCTGTGCGCGAAGTTTGGTCAGCACAGGGCACAAGTTACTCTCCGCTTTGAAGTCCGCTTGAGTGACTGCTTGAATGTCGTCCAGTATTGTTGCGACTGACTCCACGGTCTCAGTATAATCCTTGTTTGTCGCAGGAAGTGGTAGTCTGGATAAGCAGTCGGCGACGCTGTTCAGTGTTCCAGCTCTGTACTGGACCTCATAGTCAAACTCCATTAAGCGAGCAGACCACCGGGCAACCCGAAGTCCAGCTCGATTATTTCCCTTGGTAGTCAGGAGTGTAGTTAGAGCTTGATGGTCAGTGCGTAACAGGAACTTCCTTCCCCAGAGCCACACACGCCACTTTTCAGCAGCCCAAACGCATGCGAGAGCCTCTTTTTCAACTATAGAGTACTTTCTTTCAGCATCTGATAAACTGCGGGAGGCGAAAGCGATTGTGTCTTCCTCTCCTGCCTCATTCACCTGTGTCAAAACAGCTCCAAGTCCATAATCAGAAGCGTCAGTTGAGACCACTGTTGGTTTGTTTGGGTCAAACAGTGTCAGTGCTGGGCTGTTGACAACCATGTTTTTGACTTGATCAAAGCTCTTTTGTGCTGCATCATTCCACTTGAAAATTGTATTCTTCCGCAACAGAGCTCTCATTGGTTCTACCTGACTGGCGTAGTTAGGTATAAATTTGCTATACCATGCACTTAATCCCAGGAATAGCTGCATCAGTAGGAGCAGGCGCATTCAGGATTGCAGTTACATGGCCATCGCTTGGCTGTAAGCCTTCAGGTGAGAGTCTGTGGCCCAGGAATGTCAGTGTAGTCTGACTGAAGAGGCATTTTTCCTTGTTGAGCTGCAGACCCGCTTCCTGAATACGGTTCATTACAGCTTTCAGGTTAGCGTCATGTTCTTCCTGTGAGGGCCCATAGATTATGACATCATCTAGGTAACACTTAACCCCCTTTAATCCACTGAGTATTTTTGTCATCATTTTCTGGAATGCTGCAGGAGCTGAACTTAGTCCATAAGGAACTCTGCGGTATCTGTACAATCCTTCGTGTGTAATGAAAGCAGTGAGATTTCTGCTCTCCTCATGCAGTTCCAGTTGATGGTATGCGTTTTTCAGATCCAAGGTGGAGTACATCTTTGACCCGCGCAGCTCAGCAAGTACGTCCTCGATCAGTGGTAATGGATGGCTGTCAGGGACCACTGCCTTGTTAGGTTCCCACACACATGCGGATTTTCCCGTTCTTCCTCCGAGTGACTACAATAGGGGAAACCCATTTGGATGAATCAACTCCCTCTATGATTCCCTGCTTTTCCAGTTCATTCAGCTCTGCCGTGACGGTATCACGTACTGAAAGCGGCAGGCGTCTGAGTTTTTGTTGCACTGGTTTAACATCTGTGCGTATCTGCACCTTATGTACAAAACCTTTAGCATGTCCAATGTCCAACGTGGTTGTAGTTTCAGGGAGTTTAGGTAACTGTGAAAGCATGGCACAATCCACCGTTGGTTCCACCAACTTTCCTCCTTTAATCTCTATGTTGAGGTCTTCACATAGATCTAGCCCAATGAGGGGTCTACCGGACTTTACAATGTTGAAAAATCCAGTTGCAGTTCTCTGTTGGTATGTTACTGTCGCTTTAAGACGTCCAAAAACTTTTAGGTTCTGTCTTGAGTATGTCAACAGTTTTACTGTAGGTGGGCTAAGTTTACTTGTGCGGAAGTTTTCTCTGTACAGTTTTTCGGGTAGTATTGAAACAGCAGATCCTGTGTCAACTAACATGTCACTTGTATGTGTACTTGTAGGTGATGTAGCCAGAGTGAAAGTTCCAATTAGTTTTCCTTGTATATCAGTCTTCTTGACAACATTAAGGACAGTCACTTCAGGCAAACTCACTTCATTGACTGATTTAGCAGAGGATTTGCACACTCTGGAATAGTGGCCTATCTTCCCACATGTTTTGCATTTAACTTCTTTAGCTGGGCATGACTGGTCGTTAGCAAGGTGATCAGCAGAGCCACATCTGTAACATTGTTGAATGGCGTCATTCCGTTTTCCCCCTTTGTGCTTATACTTGTCTTTGGGGTGTCCTGCCTTCTTGTTTCCCTGTCTGTAGACTGCAGAGACTAGCTTCGTTCCACTGTCAGTGAATGTTTTTGCATCAGCAACGGCAATTTCAATTCGTCTGGCTAGTGTAAGTGCCTTGTCAAGAGTTAGCTCAGGTTCTAACAACAGTCTTTCACGTATACGAGGCACACACGTTTTCTCCACTATCTGATCACGTATCATTTCATTTTCCATTGCACTGAAATTGCATGTTTTCACTAGCTCACGCAGCGCTGCCACATAGTGATCCGTTGACTCACCCATAGCTTGAGCGCGCTGCCGAAAACGGTACCTCTCGGCGACCACGTTGACTTTCGGGGTGAAGAATGTTTGCAAAGCCAGTAAACTACCATTGTAGGTATCCTCAGTAAGCGGCAGGGTATTGTACAACCTTTGTCCTTCTGTTCCCAGACAGTGACTCAGCAGGGCTCTTTTCCTCTCCGCGGAAAATTCTTGACCTCCGATTGCTAGCAAGAAGTTGTCGAATAGCTTCCTCCAATCCTCGAACGTAATCTTCGGCTCTCCCGGGCACTCCAGGAACGCAGAGGGCGGTTGTAAACCGAGTAAAGCTATTCTTTTATTTCTTTATCCTCGTCGCCACTTGTTATGTTGGGTGTGTAGTAGTAACCAACACGAACGCGTTACTTTCCAGTCAGCATCTTTATTCACGTACCTGTATTTTCCTACATTACATTCTTCTTCTCTCCTCACCTCACCGCACCTCCTCCGTCTGACTCACTACGCCATCTAGAGGCTGTACAATGTAACTGAACTAACTATATGGTTAACTCAATGCAGTAGTGAACACAACAAACACCTTTGGGATGAATTAGAACGGAGACTGAGAGCCAGGCCTTCTCCGCCAACATCAGTGAGTAAAGAATGGTCGAAAACTCCTATAAACACACTCCGCAACCTTGTGGACAGCCTTCCCAGAAGAGTTGAAGCTGTCATAGCTGCAAAGGGTGGACCGACATCATATTGAACCCTATGGGTTAGGAATGGGATGGCACTTCAAGTTCATATGTGAGTCAAGGCAGGTGGCCAAATACTTTTGGCAATATAGTGTGCATATACAGTATATATGTATATATATGTGTGTGTACGTGTGTGTGTGTGTGTGTATATAGTGTCATATATATATGTATATATATATATTAGAAAAAAAATAAAATATATATATATATATATATATATATACACACACACACACTATATATATATATATATACACACACATATATATTGACTGCACTTAAATGTAGAGTATATGTAGAATAGATTTATATTATTTATATATTATATATATAATATATTATATAGCTCGGTTATTATTATTATTGTCTATTGTGAGCGAACTGTGGTGCTGAATTTCCTCCAGGGATCAATAAAGTACTTTCTATTCTATTCTATATACATATACACATATGTATATACACATTTTTACATATACATACATACATACATACACATATATACACTCATATACATACATATAAACACATATATATTTATACACACATATACATACATACGTAATACATATTTTTATGCCTATATACTATATATATACACATACATACACGCATATATGTACATAATACATATTTATATTAGGGCTGTCAAAATATTTATATATTTAATCATGATTATTTGCATTTCGTTCATAGCTAACTCAAAATTAATCGCATATACTGTAGGTATAAATATTCATCATTGATAAGCTTACCCTACACAGATAATTTTCGTGATATTTCAGGTATTTATTTCTACCTGAATAAATACTTTTGATATTCTGTACATTACATGTTGTACAAGTTAATGGTCTTCATATTACTGCATGACAATGTTTTAACCTTCCCTATTAATAAATACAATGTAATATTGTTGCCTGCTAGTCATTCTGTTATTGAGGACTCGACCTGAACATGTTTATTAAAATAATTTAATGGCAGGATTTGCCCTAAATTGCCAAAATACCTGTGGTGGTGGGGGCGTGGTCAATATGACGTCATCGCATGATTTGGTATGATGCATATATTCTTTAAAAAGGAAAAAAATCTGAATATACATTTGTGGGGAGGCGTGGCCGGCAGACCAACCGTTTACGAGGCGGGGCACGCCGTGGCCAACTCCGAGATGGCGGTGAGGAGGCGTGGCCGACGGGCCAGCGGCAAGACGGGGCGCGCCAGGAACGTTGCCGTAATAAACATCAGGTGCGTGAATCGCCCGGCTGCGCACAATTGTGTAATCCCCTCCCAGTGTGTAAAAGGGCGGCAGCCGAGAACGACAGGGCAGAAGGAGCTGGAGAGACGCGAGCACATCAATCAATCAATGAATCAATCAATGTTTATTTATATAGCCCTAAATCACAAGGGACTCAAAGGGCTGCACAAGCCACAACGACATCCTCGGTACAGAGCCCACATAAGGGCAAGGAAAAACTCACCCCAGTGGGACGTCGATGTGAATGACTATGAGAAACCTTGGAGAGGACCGCATATGTGGGTAACCCCCCCCTCTAGGGGAGACCGAATGCAATGGATGTCGAGTGGGTCTGACATAATATTGTGAGAGTCCAGTCCATAGTGGATCCACATGGAGCACATGCAGCACGAAATCAACAGAGAGCGAGGGACAGACGGCGACGCGGGAGGCTGAAAAGCGACCGGAAGAGCGAGTAGTGGAAGAGGAAGGAGCTGAAAAGCGACCCGACCAGAGACTGAGTATTATTGAAAAATAAACAAAGTCCCAAACTGCTTGCAGTCATGTCAGTCCTTGGTGGTCCATGTAACCCCAACAGCGAGAGACTGTCACAACATTTAAAACAAATCTGTTACTATTTCGTATTAACATATATTTTTTCTCACATATTGTTTTTCCCTATTTTTTAAATTGTTGCTGCATATTGTACAATGTACTTTGTTGAGATTTTTTTTTTTTTTTAAAGAGATTTCTCCAATCCTTTTAGTCATTTTATCTTTAATAAAAAGGACTGGCAACAAATCTAGCGACTAGTTCTGGTGTTATTGGAGACTGTACTCGTTTAGATTCTGTCACGTGACGAAAAGCGAGCCTGACGTCACACTTGCCTTTCTCTCGTTAAAATTAGCAGCGTCATTTTAAATTGTGAAGATGGCTGTCCGTGGGTACATCTCAAATATGTTAAAGTACGAGCACAGCGCGAACACTTTGCCTCCGCTCCAAACAACCCCGTGCGTATAGCTCACGACATCACAACATCGGTTACGGGAGCACTGTTACGGTGATTAAAGTACGTCTTTCTTCGGTCCCATTTTCGATGCAACATTCGTCAATAGTGCGCATATAATAAACTATATATAGCCATTCATACTGTAACTACCTGCTGATGTTAAAGTGTATGTTCATGTGTTTTGGTGGTCATTTTTCCCATGGTATGTGAACACTCCGTGTCGGCGGAGAATGAACAAGTGTTGTGTGTCTTGAAGTGAAGCACAGAGACAGACGTGTGTGTGCACTGAGTAAATACTTTTGGGCCTGTTGTTAGCCATTGTTGGCCATTAAAGCTAAAAAAAAAAAAAAGTCAGACTTTGTTTTTTTCTGGACGCTACAATATATTATATTACTTTATTTTGTTAGGTGTGGCGGCTCAAGCCCGTACATTAAGGAGAAACCCTAAATGTAGTTAAACCGGATGTATAGCGTAGCACTTTTATTTTAAAGACGGAAAAGTCTTTAATTTTTTCAGGTTTTATATCATCTTATTTACTAAATCAGTGACAGTAACAATCTAAATATTATGTTAGAACTGCACCTTGACTATAATCTGAACACGGAAGTGAAGCACCACCCACCTCTAGACCGACGCGTGCAGCAGGCGTTTGCTGCAGGGATGTCGCCTCTTCTCATGACGAAAAATAGTCCTTTCTTGTCGGGAGAACCACTTGCCATGGCTTTGAACCTGTTATTTCCACAAGGTAGACTTTCTTTTTGTCCATTTCTGCTGGCTTGTGGATCATCAGTAGCAAGTGAACTGCAGCCAGGTTCCCCTATACGGCAGGGCTAGAGGGTCAAAAAGGAAGTGTTTGCGTTAATTGCAAGGTAACAAAATGAGTGCCGTTATTGACATTTATAGTGAATTGTATTTATTTTTTATTTCATTTATTTTTTATTTAGATCCACTTCTCGGGTTCATCGTTATAAAAGGTAGTAGTTTAAGCATACACAAACCAGGTATGATATTTTTATTACGTCCTAATTTTTTGTGTAGTTTTGTTTATGCTTTTTAGATCCATTAAATAATTTTATTTTGACCAATTACTTGTCTTTTAAAAAAAAAATATTTAAAAAATGCAACACATTGTTTTAGTTGAGGGAACATTCTAACTAGTGATGTCACTGCCAAAGCATTGACATTAGAGATGTCCGATAATATCGGACTGCCGATATTATCGGCCGATAAATGCTTTAAAATGTAATATTGGAAATTATCGGAATCGGTTTCAAAAAGTAAAATTTATGACTTTTTAAAATGCTGCTTTACGGAGTGGTACACGGACGTAGGGAGAAGTACAGAGCGCCAATAAACCTTAAAGGCACTGCCTTTGCGTGCCGGCCCAGTCATCTAATATCTATGGCTTTTCACACTCACAAGCGAATGCATGCATACTTGGTCAACAGCCTTACAGGTCACACTGAGGGTGGCCGTATAAACAACTTTAACGCTGTTACAAATATGCGTCACACTGTGAACCCACACCAGACAAGAATGACGGGAGAATATCCGCACCGTAACACAACATAAACACAACAGATCCAATACCCAGAACCCCTTACAGCACTAACTCTTCCAGGACGCTATAATATGGATGGATGGATGGATGGAATATCGTCAAAAAAGCCATTATCGGACATCTCTAATTGACATGTCTAAATTAAATGCTTTATGGAATGTTTACAATGAAAATTAGGGCTGTCAAATTATTATTTATTAATCAGATTCATCATATTTTGGTATTTGGATTAATCATGATGAATCAAAAATGATCAACTGCGTGCATATCTCAAATCTGCTTAAGAAAAGACCTCAATAATTGTACACAAATGCAATTGTATTGTCAGATTGTCATCCAGGGATGTTTTAAATGGTTTAAACATTTTACATGCATATCCTTTATTTGCACAAAACCTGGTAACAGTTTTATCTAAAGTTCTTTCAGGCTGTATTTTGGAGTGAAATATGCAGCGATCAGACCAGTCAGAGTCTCCTTACTCATTTTTGTACCGACGTATGCATTGATCTGATCACTGACCGTATAGCTGTTTAGGTAAAAAGAGCTTGTATGGTGAAAATAAATTGCTCGATTAATCTACGATTAATCACATGAGTTAACTTGTTATTTTGACAGCCCTACATTTTTAATTGTATTTACAGTATTTTTTTATTGCATATTGTTGTTATTTGGATTCACTTTTCGGGTTCATTATACTAAAGGGTAGTAGTTCAAGCATACACACACCAGGTATGATCGTAAAAATCTAAGTACAAAATTGTACTATGTCCTCATTTTTATCCATTAAAGCATTTTATTTGTACTTATTTGTGTATTGTTTTTCTATATTGTTAAAATGCTACAAATTTTTTTTAGGTGAGAGAAAATTCTAACTAGTGGTGTCTTATGGATTGTTTACAATAAAAACACACCAAAAAATACAATTATAGACAATGTTTCAGAACAGTTCCCACCAGTAGAGTAATGTTTGTGTATATTAAATTATTCTGATCTACATCGTATCATATAACTCAGGCCTGGGCAATTATTTTGACTCGGTGGGCCAAATTTAGAGAAAAAAATGTGTCTGGGGGTCAGTATATCTATTTTTAGGAACACTGATACAAAACCTCACAATAATGTCTGATTGAATACTAAAAACGTCATGAAGACCGCCTTAAAAAACAGAATGGAATTTGAATTTTTTTTACTAAATGAGACACCAAGAAAGTACATGACAATAATGTGGGATTTACAATTTTACCTATGAACAATAAAACACTGAATATTGACAACATATGAACGTCACACCCCCTTTCGATCGACATATTTTACAATCAAGCGAAATGCAACAAAAATGCAACAAACACAGCGAAATATGAACGAGAAGGGTAAAAAACCCCCACCAACAATCTGATACATAATAACTTTTCTTGCAGAACTTTGTTTCTTGCAGAACTTTCCTTCCGCGTCTGTCCCCGACACACGCATTTCAGGCTGGCCGCTCTGGAAACACTCTGTGGAAACGCTCCGCACCCACACTGCTTGGTGCCTCGTCTGAGCTGCTGTGACTTAGATTACCATAGTAACTAGTCGTGTTGTCCTATTACCAAAATTATTTCGATAGTTTTTGGTACTTTTCTAAATACAGGGGACCACAAAAAATTGCATTGTTGGCTTTATTTGAACAAAAAATCTCACAGTACACTAAACATGTTTATTATTGCAAGTTTGTCCTTAAATAAAATAGTGAACATATAAGACAACTTCTCTTTTAGTAGTAAGCAAACAAACAAAGGCTCCTAATTAGTCTGCTGACGTATGCAGTAACATATTGTGTCATTTTCCATTCTATTATTTTGTCGAAATTATTAAGGACAAGTGGTAGAAAATTAATTATTAATCTACTTGTTCATTTACTGTTAATATCTGCTTAGTTTCTCTTTTAACATGTTCTATCTACACTTCTGTTAAAATGTAATAATCACTTATTCTTCTCTTGTTTGATACTTTACACTAGTTTTGGATCATACCACAAATGTGGGTATCAATCCGATACCAAGTCGTTACAGGATCATACTTTGGTCATATTTAAGGCGGACCGGTACTTTTCAGAGGCAGTATAGTACCGAATATGATTCATTAGTATCGCGGTACTATACTTATACCGGTATACTGTACAACCATAGTAACTAGTATATAGTGCAAAAGCGCAGATTCCAACCATTGAAATACTTTGTATAGTTCAAGACTTACGGTCATTTGAAAACATCACACACTAGGTGTGGTGAAATTACGCTCTGCATTTGACCCATCCCCTTGTTCCACCCCCTGGGAGGTGAGGGGAGCAGTGAGCAGCAGCGGTGGCCGCACTCGGGAATAATTTTGGTGATTTAACCCCCAATTCCAACCCTTGATGCTGAGTGCCAAGCAGGGAGGTAATGGGTCCCATTTTTATAGTCTTTGGTATGACTCGGCCGGGGTTTGAACCCACGACCTACCGATCTCAGGGCGGATAGTGACTATCAGTGGTACTTTACTTTTCTTTATAATGGCAGCTACAGTTTCCATCTTAAGGATCTAAAAAAATGATTTGGGAAAGTTTTCCGACGGGCCGGATTGTAAAGCTTAACGGGCTGCATGTGGCTTTAATTTGCCCAGTTCTGGTATAACTGACACTAGTGATTGTTTCCTTAATTAAAATAAACAGTTAAAAGGGGGTTAAAAAGGGTTGGAATTGGGGGTTGAATCACCAAAATGATTCCCGAGCGCGGCCACCCAGCACACACATGTTCTACCTAGTAAAAGTATTATCAATCAATCAATCAATCAATCAATCAATTAATCAAAGTTTATTTATATAGCCCTAAATCACAAGTGTCTCAAAGGGCTGCACAAGCCACAACGACATTCTTGGCTCAGATCCCACATCAGGGCAAGGAAAAACTCAACCCAATGGGATACAATGAGAAACCTTGAAGGGGACCGCAGATGTGGGGACCCCCCCTGGGCGACCGGTGCAATGGACGTCGAGTGGATCTAGTTACTAGTGTGAGAGTCCAGTCCATAGTGGATCTAGTTAATAGTGTGAGAGTCCAGTCCATAGTGGATCTAGTTAATAGTGTGAGAGTCCAGTCCATAGTGGATCTAGTTAATAGTGTGAGAGTCCAGTCCATAGTGGATCTAGTTAATAGTGTGAGAGTCCAGTCCATAGTGGGGCCAACAGGGGATCATCTTGAGTGGAGATAAGTCCCCAATTGATGCACAGATGAGTGGTCCACCCCGGGTCCCGACTTTGAACAGCTAGCGCTTCATTTGTGGCCACACAGGAACACACGTGTACAGAGCTAACGAAGGCGGAGGAATTGAGACGTTTGTGACAACAATGAAAATAACATTTACTCAGTGGCCTGGTGGTTAGAGTGTCCGCCCTGAGATCGGTAGGTCGTGAGTTCAAACCCCGGCCGAGTCATACCAAAGACTATAAAAATGGGACCCATTACCTCCCTACTTGGCACTCAGCATCAAGGGTTGGAATTGGGGGTTAAATCATCAAAAATGATTCCCGGGCGCGGCCACTGCTGCTGCCCACTGCTCCCCTCACCTCCCAGGGGGTGAGGGTTATGGGTCAAATGAAGAGGATAATCTCACCACACTTAGTGTGTGTGTGACAATCATTGGTACTTTAACTTTAACTTTAAAAAAGTAACTATCGTAACGAGTCAGTCTTTTGAACGACTCTTTAAAGATCCGGCTCCCTTCAAAAAGCCATACATCCCATCTCTAATAAAAGGCTTGGATCATGGGTGTCAAACTCTGGCCCGTGGGCCAAATTTGGCCCGCCGTGTAATTTCATTTGGCCCTTGAGGCGATATCAAATTAACACTAGAGCAGGCCCGCCGATTATATACAGCGGCGGTGCCACGGTAACACAGCATTCACCACTAATTCTCATACTTGCCAACCCTCCCGGGTACCAGATTTTCAGTGCCCGTCCCGAAAATCGTCACATCCGCTTTTCATCCAGTCCAACGAGTGCTGGCCCAGTCACCTATTATGTGCAGCTTCTGCACGCACACACAAGTGAATGCAATGCATACTTGATCAACAGCGATACAAGTTACACTGAGGGTTGCCGTATAAACAACTTTAAGTTTTTCCGGGAGCTACAAGGTAGCGTCCCGGAAGAGTTAGTGCTGCAAAGGGTTCTGGGTATTTGTTCTGTTGTGTTTATGTTGTGTTACGGTGCGGATGTTCTCCCGAAATGTATTTGTCATTCTTGTTTGGTGTGGATTCACAGTGTGGCGTATATTTCTACAATTGTTAAAGTTATTTATACGGGCACCCTCAGTGTAACCTGTATCGCTGTTGATCAAGTATGCGTTGCATTCCCGTGTGTGTTCATGCAGAAGCCGCACATATCTTGTGACTGGGCCAGCACGTTGTTAGAATGGATGAAAAGCGGACGTTAAAGGCAGTGCCTTGAAAGCACGCCCCAAAGACTGTGGTCCGGGTGGACTACGATGAACACCTTGGTTGGATAATGAAGGTTGCCTCAGCTCAAAGCCTGAGCCCCGACATTAATGAACTAGCATCCAAGGAAAGATGGCAGGTATCTGGCTTGGGCACATCAGATTAGATCAGTGTGTTGCAAACTGAGCAGTTTAAAGTCCTGAATGGTTGGTTTATTCATTGTTATTTTATTTTCAAATGTATTAGCCTGTGGAAAAAGTTAATGTTGATATTTACCTCAGAAGGCTGCAAATAGAAAAGAGGCATTACATTTTTATTTAATTTGTATTTGATATGCCATTGATATTTTTTAATTATTATTATTATTATTTGAAACTCGATTTTGCGTGTCACTATAAAGTTATATAAGCCTTGCTTGTTCAATATTCAATGCAAAACTTGTTTGGGTCCCTATTAAAAGGTTAACTTGTTCAACCTTGGCCCACGGCTTTGTTCAGTTTTAAACTTTGGCCCACTCTGTATTTGAGTTTGACACCCCTGGCTTAGCTCCTCTGTCACATACAAAGAAACATCTTCGATGCTTTTTTCTTGATGTACCTGAACACCTCACGGGTGTCTCTCCAGTCAACATCAGACAGCAGAAGCAGTGCGAGCGTAAACACGGAAGCGACGCTCCGATTGGTTCGACGTGAAGACCGAGGCAGAACTCTGATTGGTCAACCGTGCGCCAATGACGCGGGGGGTCGTGAGTGCGGTTTTAGCGGGACAAGAAGGGAGGGTGTCGAGTAGAGTGGGGTGAAAGAGAGCAGCAGATGGACCGCAGCTTTCAACACATCAGCATAGACTTTATGTTTCAACTGTGTGTGTAAGTCAAGTTGCTATGTCGGTGAGGGGATTAGACTAGCAACCACCATTTTTCTTGTGGATTTTGCTCTTCACACATGGATAGGTTTCCAGCAGGCAGGTGCAAGCCCAGCTGCTTGCCAACACACATGACAGGACAGTGCTGCTAAATGCCACACACACACACACACACACACACACACAGCAGCGGCACTGTTGTAACTTGGAAGGCACCCATCCTCTATGGTGAAGATGAGTCGGGACCCCCTGCAGGTGATCGGCGGACAAGTCAAGGAGATGCAAGTTTCTTCCAATGGGGACAACATAGCATCATGGGAGGAGACGCAGGAGTGCAATCAGGACCACCCGGACCTCGCCGACAAACCAAAACAAGTGAGTCCAACTAACTTACAGTGCATCCGGAAAGTATTCACTTTTGCCACAATTTGATATGTTACAACTAGAGATGTCCGATAATATCGGACTGCCGATATTATCGGCCGATAAATGTTTAAAATGTAATATCGGAAATGATCGGTATCGGTTTCGAAAAGTCAAATGTATGACTTTTTAAAACGCCGCTGTGTACACGGACGTAGGGAGAAGTACAGAGCGCCAATAAACCTTAGAAGGTGCTGCCTTTGCGTGCCGGCCCAGTCACATAATATCCACGGCTTTTCACACACACAAGTGAATGCAAGTCCTACTTGGTCAACAGCCATACAGGTCACACTGAGGGTGGCCGTACAAACAACTTTAACACTGTTACAAATATGCGCCACACTGTGAACCCACACCAAACAAGAATGACAAACACATTTCGGGAGAACATCCGCACCGTAACACAACATAAACACAACAGAACAAATACCCAGATACCCCTTGCAGCACTAACTCTTCCGGGACGCTACAATATACAATATACTCCCAAATTCCAAGCTGCTGTTTTGAGGCATGTTAAAAAAAAATAATGCACTTTGTGACTTCAATAATAAATATGGCAGTGCCATGTTGGCATTTTTTTCCATAACTTGAGTTGATTTATTTTGGAAAAACCTTGTTACATTGTTTAATGCATCCAGCGGGGCATCACAACAAAATTAGGCATAATAATGTGTTAATTCCACGACTGTATATATCGGTATCGGCTGATATCGGTATCGGCAATTAAGAGTTGGACAATATCGGAATATTGGCAAATAAGCCATTATCGGACATCTCTAGTATTTACCTTGGAGAGTGGACTTCTACAGTACCTTTGTCTAGCTGCTTTACCGTCAAACACACCATCAGCAGCTTCTTCATATTTTAATTGATAAATGTCTGCCGTTTAGATTTTAAAGGCTGGCATTAGACTCACTCACTACGGTGCAGACTAGCAGTTCTATACGCTTAAATTGCACACTGGGTCATGTTCTTGAGGATTTCTTTCAATGAAGCATTGTCCATCACACTCACTTTTTTCCTTCCCGTGTTTGGAAAACAAAGCTGTGTTGATATCTAGCTATAGGTTAATGCTGGCGATGCTAACTAATTTGCAGTGGAATATTTTTTTATATTGGCAAAATGAACTGTATTGGTGGTCACACTTTGTTTAGTCCATTTTGTGAAAAGGTTGGTATGTTAACCCCTGTTATAAATCACACACACAGCCCAGTCCCTAGATTAGAAGGAGATAAGAGGTGCTACCTAGAGAAGAAACAGACCCAAATCCACCCCGCTTGGAAGCTTGTCGTCAGAAATATCACAACAGTTCAGAACACAGAGAATGTGCAAAAAGCGACTTTTGTAACGTTGACGCTCATATTTCCAAGGGATCGTGAATGCAACCTCGCTGTAACTGTCATTGGTGCGTAATGAGGAAATGCTGTGTTGTTGTTGCAGACGTTACAAGACGTTAAAATGCCTGTTGCAGGCATCGATAGCTACTTATTTTGTTGGTGTTATTACTACTGTTTACATTGGTACCGGTGCCATTATGTAACTGGGTTACAGAGCCTATATCTAATTATAATTGCAATTATACACAATTATAACTGCAATACACTAGGTTTAACATTATAATATATGCAATATTCTTCTCAATTTTCTTCGAGACATTACTTTCGATACAAAGGATTGGAAATATTGTCTGACAAGAAGAAAAACATATGAAAATAATTATAATTACTATATTATTATTACTGTAATAATAATAATTATCATACACTAGTTTTAAATGTAATATTTTTTCCAATGTTCTTCTCGTTCGTCAGACAATATTTTCGGTACAATGGAGTTTGAAATATTGTCTGACGAGAAGAAAATTGAAAAGTATATGAACAAGAACTATAATTATAAAATTAATAGCATTATTATATCATAATTAATTATAATATACCTGCTTTAACATAGTAAATGTAATATTCTTTAAAATTTTCTTCTAGACAGACAATATCGGTATTACAGATTGTAAATTGGAAATAATTATAATTACTTTATTATCACGATAATAATAATTAATTACAATACACCATTACATTATATAATTAATTGCTCTTTTAAAGTAGGAGATAAACATACATTTGGTAATTATAGACCAGTATCTCTCCTATCTAAATTTTCAAAAGTGCTTGAAAAACTGTTTGTTAATAAATTAGACTGCTTTATTGAAAAACATAAATTATTAAATGAAAGTCAGTATGGATTTCGATCAAATAGGTCTACGAGCTTGGCCATCATGAACATTATTGAAGAGATTACAACTGCAGTTGATCAAAATAAATACACAATAGGAGTGTTCATTGATGTAAAGAAGGCATTTGACACTATAGATCATCAAATTCTCATTTCTAAATTATATACTTAACCAGCTATTTACAACAACGACAGCAATATGTTGAGATTTATGGTTATAGATCAGAATGTATGAATATTGAATGTGGAATTCCACAAGGTTCGATTTTAGGACCCAAACTTTTTATTTTATATATAAATGATATTTGTGAGGTTTGGAAAATTTTACAGTACGTATTATTCGCAGACGATACAAATTTATACTGTTCAGGAGATGACTTGAAAATCTTAGCCGATGATATTGAAGAGGAAATGGTTAAACTAAAATTGTGGTTTGATCATACTTGCCAACCCTCCCGGATTTTCCGGGAGACTCCCGAAATTCAGCGCCTCTCCCGAAAACCTCCCGGGACAAATTTTCTCCCGAAAATCTCCCGAAATTCAGGCGGACTCAGGTCCTCCACAATATAAAAAAGCGTACCTGCCCACTCACGTTATAACTATAGAATGATGGAGGGCGAGTTCTTGGTTTCTAATGTGGGTTTATTGTTAGGCAGTTTCATTAACGTCCTCCCAGCGTGGCAACAACACACAACAACAACAGTCACTTTTTTGTATACCGTAAAGCAGTTCGTCTGCCGTAAACAGCAATGTTGTGACACTCTTAAACAGGACAATACTGCCATCTAGTGCATTTGATGAAAGCACTTTTGTGCGTGCCACACAGCAATGTCAGAGAGGGTGTTCAGCATGGTTCGAAAAATAGTGACAGAGAATAGAACAAAGATTGACAATTCAACCCTTAACTCAACAATGAGTAGATGAGTGTTATGTGTGTGTGTATGTGTAAATAAATGAACACTGAAATTCAAGTATTTATTTTATATGTATATATATATAGCTAGAATTCACTGAACGTCAAGGATTTCTTATATATATATATGAAATACTTGACTTGGTGAATTCTAGCTGTAAATATACTCCTCCCATTTTAGCCACGCCCCCGCCCCACCCCGACCACGCCCACCCCCACACCCCTCACCCCACCTCCCGAAATCGGAGGTCTCAAGGTTGGCAAGTATGGGTTTGATGTAAATAAATTATCTTTAAACTTGGAAAAGACTAAATTTATGGTATTCAGTAATAAAAGAAAGATAGGAGTTAGTTTATCCATAAACAATGTGAAAATTGAGAAGGAGTCTGAAGTCAGATTTCTTGGGGTCATCCTAGATGAAAAGTTGACATGGAAAGCTCATATATTGCATGTGAAAAATAAGCTAATCTAAAAGTTTATTTATTTTGAACAAGGTTAAATACAGTTTCCCGTATAATACAATGAGAATGTTATATTGCTCAATTATTCTACCTTATTTCAATTATTGTGCAGAAATATGGGGAAATACATATCACAGCAACATAATGCCTTCATTTCTTTCACAGAAAAGAGCAATTTGTATCATTTTTACAGTAGGATATCGAGATCACACAAAATCCACTCTTCATTAGGTCAGGATTATTCAAACTAAAAGATATCGTAGAATTGCATACTCTATTGGTGATGTTCAAAGCTAGAAATAAAGTTCTTCCGAAGGACTTACAAAAGTTATTTGTGTTCACATCTGAAGAGGAGAACCACAGAAGGCCGTATGATTTTAAACATCCAAGAGTGCGAATGAATTTGAAGCAAATGTGCTTGGAAAGCATGGAATTCTCTAGACAAAGGCTTAAAAAGTTGCAAGAATATCTTTGAATTTAAAAAGAGTTACAAAAAGAGACAACTGGAATTATATCAAACTGATTTTTGATTTTGATTGGACGTGTCATTTTGAAAATGCTTAAACAAAAATTTTAAGTACTTTGGAGTTCGGGTGTTGGTGGAGGGAACAGTGATAAAGTTATCTAAAATAATTTGTGTTAAAAAGGGGGCAGATAAATATAAGAATAGTATTCTTCCATCTGCTCCTTTCTGATCATGGAAATGTATAAGAAACAAAAAACAATGAAAGTGTCAACTATATATGGCTTGTATATATGCATTTTCATGAAAGGAATAAAAAGAAATGATGATGATGATGATACACCAGCTTTGACATATTATTCAATGAAATAATATTTGCTATTTTCTACTAGTCAAACAATATTTTCAGTTCAATGGATTAAGTCCAAATTTTGTAGCGTATATGTGCAAATGTGTACGGGTAGATATAACAAAGCTCCTTGAATCTTGAATCCTTGAAATATTGCCCGACAAGAAGGAAATTGAGAAGTATATGAACAAGACTTATGATTACTATATTATTATTATTATTATTTTAGGATTAATTATAACATATTATTAAATGTAATATTTTCCATTTTCTTCTAGTCAGGCAATACTTTCAGTACAATGGATTAGAAATATTGTCTGACTAGAAGAAAATTTAAAAGTATCGTAACAAAAATTATTATCATTATACTATTATTATTATTTTTATTATTACTATTATTGTCTTTATTATTAATTAAAATACACTAGTTTTAACATATTATTAAATGTATTTTTTTTTCTTTTTTTTTCTCGAGTCAGACAATAATTTCAGTACAATCAATCAATCAATCAATCTTTATTTATATAGCCCTAAATCACAAGTGTCTCAAAGGGCTGCACAAGCCACAACGACATCCTCGGTACAAAGCCCACATACGGGCAAGGAAAAACTCACCCCAGAGGGACGTCGATGTGAATGACTATGAGAAACCTTGGAGAGGACCGCATATGTGGGTAACCCCCCCCCCCCCCTCTAGGGGAGACCGAAAGCAATGGATGTCGAGTGGGTCTGACATAATATTGTGAGAGTCCAGTCCATAGTGGATCCAACATAATAGTAAGAGTCCAGTCCATAGTGGGGCCAGCAGGACACCATCCCGAGCGGAGACGGGTCAGCAGCGCAGAGATGTTCCCAGCCGATGCACAGGCGAGCGGTCCACCCCGGGTCCCGACTCTGGACAGCCAACACTTCATCCATGGCCACCGGACCTGTGCCCCCCCCCCCCTCAAGGAAAAGGGGAGCAGAGGAGAAAAGAAAAGAAACGGCAGACCAACTGGTCTAACAGGGGGGCTATTTAAAGGCTAGAGTATACAAATGAGTTTTAAGATGGGACTTAAATGCTTCTACTGAGGTAGCATCTCTAATTGTTACCGGGAGGGCATTCCATAGTACTGGAGCCCGAATAGAAAACGCTCTATAGCCCGCAGACTTTTTTTGGGCTCTGGGAATCACTAATAAGCCGGAGTTCTTTGAACGCAGATTTCTTGCCGGGACATATGGTACAATGCAATCGACAAGATAGGACGGAGCTAGACCGTGTAGTATTTTATACGTAAGTAGTAAAACCTTAAAGTCACATCTTAAGTGCACAGGAAGCCAGTGCAGGTGAGCCAGTATAGGCGTAATATGATCAAACTTTCTTGTTCTTGTCAAAAGTCTAGCAGCCGCATTTTGTACCAACTGTAATCTTTTAATGCTAGACATAGGGAGACCCGAAAATAATACGTTACAGTAGTCGAGACGAGACGTAACGAACGCATGAATAATGATCTCAGCGTCGCTAGTGGACAAAATGGAACGCATTTTAGCGATATTACGGAGATGAAAGAAGGCCGTTTTAGTAACACTCTTAATGTGTGATTCAAAGGAGAGAGTTGGGTGGAAGATAATACCCAGATTCTTTACTGATTCACCTTGTGTAATTGTTTGGTTGTCAAATGTTAAGGTGGTATTATTAAATAAATACCAACAAACAAAACAATGGATTGGAAAAATTGTCTGACTAGGAAAACAATTGAAAAGTATCTGAACAAAAACTATACTGTTATTTTTTTTATCAATAATAATAATTAAAATACACTAACTTTGACATATTAAATGTAAAAAAAAAAAAAAAAAAATGATTTTAGTCGGACAATATTTTTAGTACAATGGATTAAAAATAGTCTGACTAGAAGAACATGTAAACGTATAAGAACAAAAATTATTATCATTATACTATTATTATTATTATTATTGTCTTTATCATTAATTAAAATACACTAGCTTCAACATAATATTAAATGTATTTTTGTTTTTTTCGAGTCAGACAATATTTTCAGTACAATGGATTAGAAATATTGTCTGACTAGAAGAAAATGTAAAAGTATCAGAACAAAAATTATTATCATTATACTATTATTATTGTCTTTATTATTAATTTGAGCCTGTGTGTGTGTGTGTGTGTGTGTGTGTGTGTGTTTTGTCTCGTCTTGTCTTGTCCCATAGTAACAGTGGTACTATTGTATTGTTAGTGTATAGGAGTTTTTCTTGTTTTTGTTTGTATAGTATTGTTCTTGTATTATATTGTTTATGTTAAATAGGGAGTGAGTGAGAGGGGTTGGGATATTATAAGCAATTGCTTCATCCAACCCCTTTTCAAGCCATGCATAAATGTCTCTGCCAAAATGTAAAAAAAAAAAAAAGTATGTTGTTGTATTGTGCAGGTTTGAAATAAATACTTCAATCAAAATAAAAAAAAATCAATTAAAATACACTAGCTTTAACATATTATTAAATGTATTTTTTTCCCTCCATTTTCTTCGAGTCAGACAATATTTTCAGTACAATGGAATGGAAATATTGTCTGACTAGAAGACAATTGAAAAGTATCTGAACAAAAACTATACTATTATTTTTTTTTATCAATAATAATAATAAAAATACACTACCTTTGACATATTAAATTCTTTTAGTCGGACAATATTTTTAGTACAATGGATTAGAAATACTGTCTGACATGAAGAAAATACAAAAATATATTAACAAGAATTATAATTACTATGTTATTATTACTACAATAATAATTAATTTCAATACACTACCTTTAACATGTTATTAAAATTAACATTATTTAAAATTTTCTTCTAGTCAGACACTATTTTTGGTACAATGGATAGTATCTAAATAGAAGAACATCAAAAAGTACATAAACAAGAAGACATAACGAACCTTTTTTTTTAGATTAATATAAAATTGTTTGTTTATATGTATATTTATTCATAATTTTTTTTTAACAAAAATACTAAATTATTATAATATGCATTTACAAATAGAAGCTTCCTTGCTATTTTAAACCTTATGAATGCATTTACAAATAGAAGCCTCCTTGCTATTTTAAACCCTATGATGAGTATTTTTTACTTATTTATGTATGAATAATTATTTAAGGACACTTGTAAAAAAATAATGACAATATTTAAAATAGTATTATATTAATATTTTAAAAATATATAAAAAATAATGCATTAAAAAGGCTTTACACCATATACGTTTTGTAGTGTGACTGAGAATGTATGAAAAGGATCAAAATTAAGGATGTCCGATAATGGCTTTTGGCCGATATCCGATATTCCGATATTGTCCAACTCTTTAATTACCGATACCGATATCAACCGATACCGATATCAACCGATACATACAGTCGTGGAATTAACACATTATTATGCCTAATTTGGACAACCAGGTATGGTGAAGATAAGGTACTTTAAAAAAAATAAAAAATAAAATAAAATAAGATAAATAAATGAAAAACATTTTCTTGAATAAAAAAGAAAGTAAAACAATATAAAAACAGTTACATTGAAACTAGTAATTAATGAAAATTTGTTAAAGTTAGTACTATTAGTGGACCAGCAGCACGCACAATCATGTGTGCTTACGGACTGTATCCCTTGCAGACTGTATTGATATATATTGATATATAATGTAGGAACCAGAATATTAATAACAGAAATAAACAACCCTTTTGTGTGAATGAGTGTGAATGAGTGTAATTGGGGGAGGAAGGTTTTTTGGGTTGGTGCACTAATTGTAAGTGTATCTTGTGTTTTTTATGTTGATTTAATTAAAAAACAAAAACAAAAAAAACAACAAAAAAACCGATAATAAAAAAACCAATACCGATAATTTCCGATATTACATTTTAACGCATTTATCGTCCGATAATATCGGCACGCCGATATTATCGGACATCTCTAATCAAAATAATACATTAGAAGTCTCAGGAATAAAATAAAGTGAGTAAAACAATCTCTAGGACATTGAACCTGGTTTAATGATAATTTCATCATGCATGAGCACATATTACACTTGTTTGTTAATCTTCCTTCCACTTGTGCTCTCTGTAAAGTTCAAAACTTTCAACGTGCAGTCACATTCGCGGGCTATCATATCCACTGCAACACTAACACACTACATCATCATAGCTGGCCTTTTACCTTCCTATAAATATCCTAAAGCTACTCGCCCTCAGCCCCTCAGTTTCTGCACACCTCTTTTATTTGCTAAACCCCGCTGGTTCTGTTGCCCGGAAACCCCTTCAGACCCTCCCCCACCCCTTGTTGTCATGGACCACAACGGGTGTGGAGCATCCTCACAAGCAGATGAGTCATGCTTTTGTGGGTTATCACTCAGCATAAAAGGTGGGGATAGTCGCTACTGTACCAGCCATGTGATCTAGACATTCCGAGCTGCCCAGCTGGCAGAGGGCAGGCCGTTAACACCGGATCACAAGCACAAGACCCCCCCCTCCAAGTCCTTGCTCAGGACACGTTATTCATAGAGTAAACTGACTCTGATGGATTAGCAGTTTGCAAAAGGTCAGGAACATCCAGGAGAGCTTGATGACGGACCTCCAATAAGGCCTGAGAAGCAAACACGCCTGCAAAGCTCTCATGCATATCCTGAATGTTGTCATCATACATCATGTATCACTCACCGACAAATATCAACGCGGATGCATAACATTGTCATTCTGTCAAAGGTGACAGGCAGACGAGCCCGCAAGGTGGAAGGAGGCGTGTTCTTTGTGAGTATGACACCTTGAAAAAGGCCTTTTAACCTCCTCCCCGCCGCATGATGGCTGCTGCATGATCGCCGACACGCAGCTGATCGATTGAGTCAAGTCAAGATGAGTTCTGTTGTTTTGCATGATATGTTTGCATGTGTCTTGCCAATTGGGGTGTGCCTCAGAGCAGTGTTTTTCAACCTTTTTTGAGACAAGGCACAATTTTTGCGTTGAAAAAAATCCGGAGGCACACCGCCAGCAGAAATGATGAAAAAATGAAACAAAGTTGACAGTAAAAAGTCGTTGTCGCAATTGTTGGATATGACTTTAAACCACAACCAAGCATGCATCACTATAGCTCTTGTCTCAAAGTAGGTGTACTGTCACCACCTGTCACATCAAAGCCGTGACTTATTTTGAGTTTTTTGCCGTTTTCCTGTGTGTAGTGTTTTAGTTCTTGTCTTGCGCTCCTATTTTGGTGGCTTTTTAACTATTTTTGGTATTTTCCTGTAGCAGTTTCATGTCTTCCTTTGAGCGATATTTCCCGCATCTACTTTGTTTTAGCAATCAAGAATATTTCAGTTGTTTTTAACCTTCTTTGTGGGCACATTGTTGATTGTCATGTCGTGTTCGGATGTACATTGTGGACGCCGTCTTTGCGCCGCAGTAAGTCTTTGCTGTCGTCCAGCATTCTGTTTTTGTTTACTTTGCAGCCAGTTCAGTTTTAGTTTCGTTTTGCATAGCCTTCCCTAAGCTTTGATGCCTTTTCTTAGGGGCACTCACCTTTTGTTTATTTTTTGTTTAAGCATTAGACACCATTTTACCTGTACACTGCCTCCCGCTGTTTCCGACATCTACAAAGCAATCAGCTACCGGCTGCCACCTACTGATATAGAAGCGTATTACACGGTTACTCTGCCGAGCTCTAGACAGCACCGACACTCAACAACAACACATCATTTGCAGACTATAATTACTGGTTTGCAAAAAATATTTTTAACCCAAATAGGTGAATTTAGATCATCTCCCACGGCACACCAGACTGTATCTCACGGCACACGAGTGTGCCCCGGTACTGTGGTTGAAAAACACTGCCTTAGAGATGCAACGGTTATAGAATCTGAATCTGAGTATTAATCACAGTTTCACGATTATTATGCATTCACAACAAACAATTTATAAAATCATAGACATTCCTTTGAAATGTTGACGTGTTATCTATTAATCGAACAGAAGCAATCCAGAAAGAGTTAGCATATACAATTGCTTTCAGTCCACCAAATATGGATACTACCAGGTATCAAACTCAAGGCCCAGGGTCCAGATCTGGCCGGCGACATCATTTTATCTGGCCCGCAAAAACTTGGAAATGATATGTGTCAATCCATCCATCCATTTTCTACCGCTTGTCCCTTTCGGGGTCGCGGGGGGTGCTGGAGCCTATCTCAGCTGCGTTCGGGCGGAAGGCGGGGTACACCCTGGACAAGTTGCCACCTCATCAGTACTTAATATTTTCTCACTAAATGAAATGGATTTTTTAAATAATATACATTATATTGCCAAAAGTATTTGGCCACCCATCCAAATGATGAGAATCAGGTGTCCTAATCACGTGTATAAAATCAAGCACTTCAACATGGAGACTGTTTCTACAAACATTTGTGAAAGAATGGGCCGCTCAGTGATTTCCAGCGTGGAACTGTCATAGGATGCCACCTGTGCAACAAATCCAGTCGTGACATTTCCTTGCTCCTAAATATTCCAAAGTCAACTTTATTAAAGGAAAAGTGAAGAGTTTGGGAACAACAGCAACTCAGCCATGATATGCTAGGCCACGTAAACTGACAGAGAGGGGTCAGCGAATGCTGAAGCGCATAGTGCAAAGACTTTCTGCACAGTCAGTTGCTACAGAGCTCCAAACTTCATGTGACCTTCCAATTAGCCCACTTACAGTACGCAGAGAGCTTCATGGAATGGGTTTCAATGGCCGAGCAGCTGCATCTAAGCCATACATCACCAAGCCTCGGATGCAGTAAAGCACGTCGCCACTGGACTCTAGAGCAGTGGAGACGCCTTCTCTGGACTGATGACTCACGCTTTTCCATCTGGCAATCTGATGGACCAGTCTGGGTTTGGAGGTTGCCAGGAGAACGCTACATTTCGGACTGCATTGTGTTGAGTGTGAAATTTGGTGGAGGAGGAATTATGGTGTGGGGTTGGTTTTTCAGAAGTTGGGCTTGGCCCCTTAGTTCCAGTCAAAGGAACTTTGAATGCTCCAGGATACCAAAACATTTTGGACAATTCCATGGGATGGCACTTCCAAGTTCATATGTGAGTAAAGGCAGGTGGCCAAATCAATCAATCAATCAATCAATGTTTATTTATATAGCCCTAAATCACAAAAGTCTCAAAGGGCTGCACAAGCCACAACGACATCCTCGGTACAGAGCCCACATAAGGGACGTCGATGTGAATGACTAGGAGAAAACTTGGAGAGGACCGCATATGTGGGTAACCCCCCCTCTCTAGGGGAGACCGAAAGCAATGGATGTCGAGTAACATAATATTGTGAAAGAACAATCCTTAGTGGATCTAACATAGTAGTGAGAGTCCAGTCCATAGTGGGGCCAGCAGGAGACCAGCAGGAGACCATTCCAAATAGTAAATAAATGCGATCAAGTCAGCTGAAATTGGAGCCTATGGTAGCTGCTCTATTCGCTGCTCTATTCTGCCTCTAAAGCCCTAAAGAAAAAAAACATCTAAGCACCTCAATGAAGGTTTCATATGCATGATGTAATGTAGTAACGGGCACATTTACAATAACATTTCATATTTACGTATTTTGCTCATTTTAAGCATACGTGGCATATTGTTTTCAAAAGTGCATCAGGACGTTTGATTTTTTTTGTTCAACCACCTCACTGATTATTACTCACTGCAGACTTCATGAAAGCTGACAAACATAATAAAAACATCACTTACTGTACAAGGTCTGCTGTCATTAGGATGCTGACTGCTAGGATGTTCATATATTTCTATTTAGACGAACAAAGACTCTTAATCCGAGTCAAGCATCTTTTCGTGCCGTTCTCGCCATTTCTGGGTCTAAATTAGCTGTCAAAGTGTACCAACTTGTCGGAATACGTATTCGTCCTTCTACTATCCAGGTGAAAGGCATGATTTAAAGTTAAAGTACCAATGATTGTCACACACACACTAGGTGTGGTGAAATTTGTCCTCTGTATTTGACCCATCCCCTTAATCACCCCCTGGGAGGTAAGGGGAGCAGTGAGCAGCAGCGGTGCCACGCCCGGGAATCATTTTTGGTGATTTAACCCCCAATTCCAACCTTTGATGCTGAATGCCAAGCAGGGAGGTAATGGGTCCCATTTTTATAGTCTTTGGTATGACTCGGCCGGGGTTTGAACTCATGACTTACCGATCTCAGGGCAGACACTCTAATCACTATGATCTAAAATAAAGATTGACAAGCAAGGAAGCGAGGAAGCAGCAGACCACTTGATGTCAACATTGGCATGCAATGTTGACATCAAGTGGTCGCGGCGCCGCTATAAATAGTTTGTCTGCGTTAGTGTTTATAATAACAATATCACTAATACTTGGTTCATATTCAAGTCATGAAATGTAAATGGAGTATTGTTTGCCGTTTTTGGATGTTTGTTATTCGGTTTTATGGGTGGAATAGAGGACCTCCCATTGGCTCCACTTTAACCAGACTTTTTTGAACTTTTATTTACCAGTTAGAATGCATAAAAATGATTGTGAACGAAAATTCAAAATGCAAAATTCCCCTCAAGAAAGTGCAGTTCCTCTTTAAGAAACTTTTCTCTGACTTTTAGCTGCAGACTTCTTCTGTTTGTCTGAGGTTGTCACTACTGCCACAGGTGGTGGAAAAGTGTATTACAACAGAGTACCGCCGCAGCCTGAAAGGACCGCAGCTGAGAAACATATCTTTTGGCAGCCCACTAGGGGGCTACTCGTGGCCCAATAGTGAGCCCTGGCCCTATGGTAAGGGAAACACTGATCTAATGTGCTAATGATAACTGGAATGCACCGACTTCGATCCCATGGTATACTGTATATAGTGCTGTTGTTCCATAAGCTCATGATGCTATGTTAGTGTTTTACATGTACTCTATTAGCCAGGCTGACCATATTCTGAAATCCCAAAAAGAGGACACATATATGCGTGCCAAGGCGGGCAGCCCACCAAGGCCGGGATTAGGTGAACATTTTCCAATGATTCTCAAACTTGCTTTATAAATAATATATTTATTTAAATAAAGCATTTCTTCTCCTCTGTTGACAGCAGTGTTGGCGCTAGGAATTTTCAAAATGGGGTCCCCATCAAGTCATAAAAATGGGGTCCCACAGTACATTTTTGGGGTCCCACTTTATTGTAAGCGTTTTGAAAACAAATGATAAACGTATGCATTAGCCTGTTATATCTCACATTCTATATTGTGTTTTGGAAAAAGGTTGTCATAAATGTTACTTAATTCCTAAAAAAAAAAAATAATAATAAAAAATGATATGTGTATACATATGTAAATGTATTCAGTTATAAACATTCATTCACTTTCTTCTTTTCTTCATGGATCTAAACTTTACCGCTGCTGGTAGTTTTTGCTATGTTTTTATTTAATACGTTGTAGGTGTATTTATTTCAGTATAAAAGTGTAAAAAGTGTTTTGCTTGGGTCATGAAATGATGATAATGGTGTGCCAGGGCATACACACATTTTATATTTAACGCTTAAATCTCTGGAGTCTACATCAACTTCAGATCTATCCCTCATTTCAAAATGTTTTAGGTTTTTTATGTTGTTTTTTTGTTTTCTGCCCTTTTTTGTCAAACAAAACTATGTTTTTAATGGCAAACACACAAAATATGCAAAATCTTCCATCAAAAATATTTTTCAAAGTGGAATATTTGATGTGAAGTAATCGGAACCTTTGATAGGTTAATAATTCATAATAACATTGATTTTGATTCAATATTATGTTTTGAGCAATGACAGTTTGAAAGAAAAAAAAACAGCTTTGTTTTATTAGTCAACATTGCAACTTTTTCTAAATTACATTTCACCTTTAAGCTTTTTTATTTCACTTTTGTTATGTTTTTGTTTATTTTAATAGTATTTTTAGAATGTGCCGTGGGCCTTTAAAACATTAGCTGTGGGCCGCAAATGGTAAAAAAAATAAATAAATAAATAAATAAAAATAAAAATATGCGTCTTTTCTGATTTCAATGCGTTAAAAACACACAAAAAGTGCGTTAACGCCAACACTGGTTGACAGTGTAACAAAATAAGTCACACTTATATTCTGTAACATTCACAGTTTTGGAAAAAAGTGCAGAGGTAGAAATATTCAAAATAACCTCTTGTATATAATGTAAACATAAATAATGCCTCAAAACAAGTTAATTAAATTTAAACAAAAAACAGCAGACGAGCTCTCGCCCTGCACAGCTCTTTTGTGCTTTGTAGTGTTGATATGGGCTTGTAGATCGTTGGCCCCTTTATTTGCCACAGATATATACCTTCCTGCTTTGCACACAGTGCATTCTGCTTTCCATGTGTCACGGCCAGGACGAAAACACGGATACTTTTCCCGCAAATCATCCTTGAAGTTGCATTTACGTTTCGGCTTCTCTCTTGTGACTGTCTGTCTCTCTGTCTCTGCCCCTCCCTCACAATGTGTTCTGTTTTCAACCCCTTCTTAACCCTGGACGCACGTTGAAAATACACGCAACCCTAACTCAAAATGCCGGACATTTGAGGCATTTAAGAAACCCCGTCCGGACAGCCCCGCAAAAGAGGACTTGTCCGGGGAAAAGAGGACGTATGGTCAGTCTGGTATACTGTATATAGTGCTGTTGTTCTACAAGCTCCTGTTGTAATGTTAGTGTTTTACATGTACTCTATTAGCTTACAATACTTATAGTTTATTCAACACAGACAGGAAGAAGCTAGCACTAATGTTAAAATGGTCACTGTAACTTTTAGCTGTTCGTTTAAACTGAACTGACTCAACGCCAAGCTAGTAATTGTATGTTTATATTTACCTAAATTCTTCATGAAGTACCTTGCCGCTAACATAATTTAACTCGGTTATTATGTCCGACACTTACTTTGGCGTGTAATGCTGGCTTAGACCCTTGAGCCACAACTTTATTTTGGCAGGTTTTGCAAATGGGCGAGCCGTCGTCTTCAAAGACTCCCTAAAGTCCTTTTTTAAGTACGCAAAATGTTCCCGCACTTCAGCTTATTTTGGGTGGGACAAGCTTGCTGCTTTGTCCTGCTGCCATTTTCAAGATAATGTAGCATACTGGCGTGTTTCTCCATAGGTAGGCGCAGTATAAACATGTACAGTGCACCCCTTTGTGTCATTTTGTTTTCGCTCCGTGCAGGTTGTGCCGAAAATAACGTACCAGCATAATGTCCGTTTATAGCGAGTGAGGAGGACTGAAACACATCGTGTAGTGGAGCCTTTGCGATTAGATAATGTGACGTTTTTAATCACGGTTAATAGTAAAACCTGTTAATCGCTGCATCTCTATGCGTGGATAGGTGTAGGTAAATATTGCAATACCCAAACAGGGCCAATGTGGTTTGGTAATTAATAAAACAAGCATGTTTTTATGTATGTGTCCTTTATGTGCACATCCCTAACCCCACACATTAGATGATATGGACATACTTTATAGCACCTTCAAGCATGCAACAACCTTTCTCTCATGCATTTGTCCTTGCACTATATTGTCCTTCTACTCCCCCTCCTATTGTTATGTACAGGGGGAGAAGGCGGGACGGACAACAGGGGGCGTAGTTTAGCTCAATGTTTTATTTTATACAAATACTAGAAATGTCCGATAATATCGGACTGCCGATATTATCGTCCGACAAATGCTTTAAAATGTAATATCGGAAATGATCGGTATCGGTTTCAAAAAGTAAAATGTATGACTTTTTAAAACGCCGCTGTGTACACGGACGTAGGGAGAAGTACAGAGCGCCAATACACCTTAAAGGCACTGCCTTTGCGTGCCGGCCCAATCACATAATATCTACGGCTTTTCACACACACAAGTGAATGCCATCCATACTTGGTCAACAGCCATACAGGTCACACTGAGGGTGGCCGTATTAACAACTTTAACACTGTTACAAATACGCGCCACACTGTGAACCCACACCAAACAAGAATGGGTTCATTTCGGGAGAACATCCGCACTGTAACACAACATAAACACAACAGAACAAATACCCAGAAACCCTTGCAGCACTAACTCTTCCGGGACGCTACAATATACACAATATACAATATACTCCCAAATTCCAAGATGCTGTTTTGAGGCATGTTAAAAAAAATAATGCGCTTTGTGACTTCAATAATAAATATGGCAGTGCCATGTTGGCATTTTTTTTTTCATAACTTGAGTTGATTTATTTTGGAAAACCTTGTTACATTGTTTAATGCATCCAGCGGGGCATCACAACAAAATTAGGCATAATAATGTGTTAATTCCACGACTGTATATATCGGTATCGGTTGATATCGGAATCGGTAATTAAGAGTTGGACAATATCGGAATCTCTAATATATACTATTTGTAACCTATTTTTATGGGCTTGCCTCTTTGTGATGTTAAGTTCCTGTTATAAGATGTTACGCAGTATATGCCTTGAGCTCTTATTTTGAAGGCGCTAAGAGCGGAAGTGGTGACACGTTGTAGTGGAGCGGAGGTTTTTGAAAGAAAGGAAATAAAAGTGGTCCTCGCCTTTATTCCACATAAATCAAAAGACAGCAGCAAGATGAAAGAAGTCTCCGTGCTTTCTGACAAGACGAAGCGCCGCCGTTGCTAGCTGCGGCTAACTGAGATGAAGCTCGCTGATTCTCCGAACTTTACGGTAATCCGATGTCTTTCTTTTGAGGGACCTAAATCCCACCGCTGCCACCAATGTAACGGAGGGTTTATATATGTCGCCTATACTGTATAAAACTACAAATTAACAAACACGGAGGCTCCAGTTTTACACGAGGACCACTTTTATTTCCTTTCTTTCGAAAACCTCCGCTCCACGACAGCGTGTCACCACTTCCGCTCGTAGCGCCTTCAAAATAAGAGCTCAAGGCCTATACTGTATAACAGCTTATAACAGAAACTTAACATCACAAAGAGGCAAGCCCATAAAAATAGGTTACACTTAGAGATGTCCGATAATGGCTTTTTTGACGATATCCGATATTCCGATATTGTCCAACTTTTAATTACCGATACCGATATATGCAGTTGTGGAATTAACTCATTATTATGCCTATTTTGTTGTGATGCCCCGCTGGATGTATTAAACAATGAAACAAGGTTTTCCAAAATAAGAGAACAACTTCAACTCAAGTTATGGAAACAAATGCCAACATGGCACTGCCATATTTATTATTGAAGTCACAAAGTGCATTATTTTTTTTTTACATGCCTCAAAACAGCAGCTTGGAATTTGGGACATGCTCTCCCTGAGAGAGCATGAGGAGGTTGAGGTGGGCGGGGTTGGGGGGGCGGGGTTGAGGTGTGTGTGTGTGGGGGGGTAGTAGGGGGTAGCGGGGGTGTATATTGTAGCGTCCCGGAAGAGTTAGTGCTGCAAGGGGTTCTGGGTATTTGTTCTGTTGTGTTTATGTTGTGTTACGGTGCGGATGTTCTCCTGAAATGTGTTTGTCATTCTTGTTTGGTGTGGGTTCACAGTGTGGCACATATTTGTAACAATGTTAAAGTTGTTTATACGGCCACCCTCAGTGTGACCTGTATGGCTGTTGACCAAGTATGTCTTGCATTCACTTGTGTGTGTGAAAAGTCATAGATATTATGTGACTGGGCCGGCACGCAAAGGAAGTGCCTTTAAGGTGTATTGGCACTCTGTACTTCTCCCTACGTCCGTGTACACAGCGGCGTTTTTAAAAGTCATACATTTTACTTTTTGAAACTGATACCGATAATTTTGAAACCGATACCGATAATTTCCGATATTACATTTTAAAGCATTTATCGGCCGATAATATCGGACTGTCCCAAGTTACACTATATATTTATACATAATAACAAAACAATAATCTTAGTAAACTAGAGAACGGAGTGTGACAAAAATTTAAGAGTGTGTATGTGTGTGGGAATTAACTGTTGAGTGTTACCGTAACTGTTAAACGAGAGGCAAGTCCAAAAAGGGGTAGGGCAGGCTAATTTTTTTTACTGTAGAAGGTTTTTTTTGGTGATTTCCATCCATGCCATGCGCAGTGATCAGCTGGCTGTGACAGTAGTGGCGCACTTTGCTTGGCAGAAAGCAGACTCGCATAAAGACATGATGTTTTCACCAGGGTGAAATTAGCAACATAACTCGGAAATGTTCAGGATGTTCAAAAAAACAATTCCTCTTACCTACTGCCATACTTGCCAACCTCCCGATTTTCCCGGGAGACTCCCGAATTTCAGTGCCCCTCCCGAAAATCTCCCGGGGCAACCATTCTCCCGAATTTCTCCCGATTTTCTCCCGGACAACAATATTGGGGGCGTGCCTTAAAGGCACTGCCTTTAGCCTCCTTTCACCTGAAAAGGAGACTATTATATATGTCTCCATTATCCATAGGTTCATCTATAACATATATAAAGTAGGCAGGCACGGAGCTATTTCTCAGCATGTGTTTATTCCAGCCGGCACGTTAATACACTGACACACAACATCCGGATTCCCATCATGCAATGCTTCAAAACTACGGCAAGTAGTAATGTCCAAAAATATAACAGAGACGAAGGAGAAGAACGAAGAAGAGATATGGCGACGACGAGTAAGAAGAAGAAGTACGCTTGCAAGTAGAGATGTCCGATAATATCGGTCTGCCGATATTATTGGCCGATAAATGCGTTAAAATTTAATATCGGAAATTATCGGTATCGGGTTTTTATTATCGGTATCGGTTTTTTAATTTTTTTATTAAATCAACAAAAAAAACACAAGATACACTCACAATTAGTGCATCAACCCAAAAAACCTTCCTACCCCATTTACACTCATTCACACAAAAGGGTTGTTTCTTTCTGTTGTTAATATTCTGGTTCCTACATTATATATCAATATATATCAATACAGTCTGCAAGGGATACAGTCCGTAAGCACACATGATTGTGCGTGCTGCTGGTCCACTAATAGTACTAACCTTTAACAGTTAATTTGACTTATTTTCATTAATTACTAGTTTCTATGTAACTGTTTTTATATTGTTTTACTTTCTTTTTTATTCAAGAAAATGTTATTAATTTATTTATCTTATTTTTTATTTTTTAAAGTACCTTATCTTCACCATACCTGGTTGTCCAAATTAGGCATAATAATGTGTTAATTCCACGACTGTATATATCGGTTGATATCGGTATCGGTTGATATTGGTATCGGTAATTAAAGAGTTGGACAATATCGGAAACCGGCAAAAACCTATTATCGGACATCCCTACTTGCAAGTTTCAAAATGATTGGAAAAAATAATTTCAGTTCATCCAGGACAGCTCGAAGGGGAAGGGGTATGCTGCCTGCACATTTTGTAGATCAGACTTTTATATGTGTGTATATGTGTAAATAAATGACCATGAAATTCAAGTATTTCTTTTATTTATATATATATATATATATATATATATATATATATATATATATATATATATATATATATATATATATAATAAAATAAATATATGTATATAGCTAGAATTCACTGAAAGTCAAGTATTTATTTTATATATATATATATATATATATATATATATATATATATATATATATATAAGAAATACTTGAATTTCAGTGAATTCTAGCTATAAATATACTCCTCCCCCCTTAACCCCGCCCCACTCACTTCAACAAACCCCCCCCCAATCTCCCGAATTCGTAGGTCTCAAGGTTGGCAAGTATGCCTACTACAAAGATCACTTCCCGCTTACAGCGTGTTGCACACGCTCACTTTGCCGCTCCCCCGATGCGCAGAGGATTCTGGGAGATGTACCGGTAGTTCATTTTCAGACGCAGCCAACGCTAAAGCGCCAGAAAGAAAACTACACACCCAAGTTTTTGTTTGATACGGTCACGTCACGGCAATATTGTGAAAACTTTGAAACCGAAACGCAGCGGTATCTACAGTACTAAGTAACACAGGTATTCATTATGAACCTGTACGTTGTGTTACATTTATCTAACAAAAGTAATAGTAAGAAGTCAGTATTTATTCAGGGTTACTTAGAAAAGTTTAAATTTTAGTCCTAAATCTAATGTGCACCCCCCCAGAGCTAACTGCTATATTCCTAGCACTTTACAGTGTTTTTAAATGAAGAAACCAAGTGCTTGTGCACACAAAAGGGTGATCAATTGTGAAAATATGCACCCCTGCTGTGTGGCCTGTGATATTATTTTTCATAAGGTGGAGCTGTTATTAAACCCAAAAGTTTGACCCCATAAGAAATGTCCCTTTTAAAAAATGTTTTGCCTATGATTCACAATCCTTATGACAGACAAGAACATATCATCCTTTCTTTAATGCATTCTAACTCGCGAATAAACGTAAAAACAAGTCATCTTACAATGGAGTGAATGGGAGCTTTGAAGTCATTGATTGATTGAATTGATTGAAACCTGCCCTGCGATGAGGTGGCGACTTGTCCGGGGTGTACCCCGCCTTCCGCCCGAATGCAGCTGAGATAGGCTCCAGCGACCCCAAAAGGGACAAGCGGTAGAAAATGGATGGATGGATGGATGATTGAAACTTTTATTAGTAGACTGCACAGTACAGTACATGTTCCGTACAATTGACCACTAAATGGTAACAGCCGAATAAGTTTTTCAACTTGTTTAAGTATGTTTATTTAATATTTAGAATGCATAAAAAAACAAAACATCTGTTGTCATGTCTTTCATAATGATTGTGAACAATAGGCAAAATTCCCCAAAAAAGTGCAGATCCCCTTTAAGGCCTGGGCATGACGTTAAAGTGCATCCGGCAGTGGAGGCTCCTCTATGGGGTTGGGGCACTAGGAGGTTAACCCCTTTACTACTGTTACCCCAGGTGGCCCTTGGCAAAGGCCTAGTACCTGACTGCCCCCTAGCCAGGGATACGGTGAAGACCTCAACGGCGGAGCAGGCAGAAGACGGTAGATTTAAGAACTACCACAACGGCTGCGATGGCGGAAGAAGGCTGCAGCAGAAAAGGGTCCCCAGTCGTCTTGGACTCCATGCCACTGGACCCTGACCCGATTCTGTCAAGGATCGTGTGGTGACTGTCTGTGCACCAGTCTCCCCACGTTAAACTAAGTCACGCACAGGCATCCGCCATAAAGGGATACACCCCTACCAGGAGGATCGTCATACTCGTTCGAGTGACCGCCGATGATGACGATAGCTCAGCGTCACCCTACTCTAGTAGCTGATAGTAGTTAACAAATTTAGTCAGGTTAAAGGCCTACTGAAACCCACTACTACCGACCACGCAGTCTGATAGTTTATACATCAATGATGAAATCTTAACATTGCAACACATGCCAATACGGCCGGGTTAGTTTACTAAAGTGCAATTTTAAATTTCGTGCGACATATCCTGCTGAAAACGTCTCGGTATGATGACGTCAGCGCGTGACGTCGCGGATTGTGGAGGACATTTTGGGACAGCATGGTGGCCAGCTATTAAGTCGTCTGTTTTCATCGCAAAATTTCACAGTATTCTGGACATCTGTGTTGGTGAATCTTTTGCAATTTGTTCAATGAACAATGGATACAGCAAAGAAGAAAGCTGTAGGTGGGAAGCGGTGTATTGCGGCCGACTGCAGCAACACAAACACAGCCGGTGTTTCATTGTTTACATTCCTGAAAGATGACAGTCAATATTTACCATTGGCCTGTGGAGAACTGGGACAACAGAGACTCTTACCAGGAGGACTTTGAGTTGGATTCGCAGACACGGTACCGTGAGTACGCTTCCAAACATTTGATCGCTTGCCCGTACGTGCGTGCCGCTATGTGCATGTCATGTAAATAATTCAATGTATACACCCTGATGATTATCTTGTGTGATGACTGTATTATGATGATAGTATATATGATAGTATATATCTGTATCATGAATCAATTTAAGTGGACCCCGACTTAAACAAGTTGAAAAACGTATTCGGGTGTCTCCATTTAGTGGTCAATTGTACGGAATATGTACTTCACTGTGCAACCTACTAATAAAAGTCTCAAAAAGTCTCACGTACGTAAGTTTGGGGACTTTGGGGAAATATATGTGCTGTATGAACTTTGGGGAGGTGAACGGTACTTTGGGCTGTGGGATTGAGTGTGTTGTGCAGGTGTTTGAGTTGTATTGGCGGGTTATATGGACGGGAGGGGGGAGGTGTTTGTTATGCGGGATTAATTTGTGGCATATTAAATATAAGCCTGGTTGTGTTGTGGCTAATAGAGTATATATATGTCTTGTGTTTATTTACTGTTTTAGTCATTCCCAGCTGAATATCAGGTCCCACCCGCCTCTCACAGCATCTTCCCTATCTGAATCGCTCCCACTGCCCTCTCGTCCTTCACTCTCACTTTCCTCATCCACGAATCTTTCATCCTCGCTCAAATTAATGGGGAAATCGTTGCTTTCTCGGTCCGAATCGCTCTCGCTGCTGGTGGCCATGATTGTAAACAATGTGCAGATGTGAGGAGCTCCACAACCTGTGACGTCACGCTACTCATCTGCTACTTCCGGTACAGGCAAGGCTTTTTTATCAGCGACCAAAAGTTGCGAACTTTATCGTTGATGTTCTCTACTAAATCCTTTCAGCAAAAATATGGCAAATCGCGAAATGATCAAGTATGACACATAGAATGGACCTGCTATCCCCGTTTAAATAAGAAAATCACATTTCAGTAGGCCTTTAAAACGTGATTCTGAAGGGAATACTTTGTGCGGCGCAGACTCTACCTCCAGGCCGCCCCGAATTAAATTGAGTTTGAGACCCCTGTTATATACCCAAGACAGGCACTAATGCCACTTTGCCTCAGTTGGAACGTCGCCTCGTCCTACCGGTACTCCTCTCCCAGCTTTGCCAAAGTATTGACACACAAACACCACACTTATGGAGACATGACAGTATCCTGCTATGTTGTATTCCTTGGTTCTGGTGGACACACAACACGGCTCCTAACTGGTCTCTCTCTGTTGGTGGCGCCATGTGCTGTGTGAACTGTGCTGACTCACCCTATCCACGCCCCTAATAGAAAGGTTGACTAAATATTGCATCACCGCACCTAATTGGCATGTGTTGAATGTTGTGCAAGAAGCATCAATGTGATAATTAGCAGCCGTCCAGTTCAAGTCTTTGTTGCCAATATCTCCGTTCCACTTTTCACTCACATCTCTTCTACTATCTTTTGTTTGCAGCCCAAGCCCGAGAACGCAGTGACTATCGCCGTTTCTACAAGAGTTCTGTTCCGAACGGAACGGGAGCAGAAAGTGTTTGAGCATGACGGTGTGGAGGAGTACCTGAGGTACCAAATCGAACACGAGAACGAACCCTTCGCCCCCGGACCGGCGTTCCCCTTCGTCAAGGTATCATCCTGCATACACACATCAGATACGGCAAAGTACTAGACTAGCCGATCTTTGTTTTAGAGACATTTTAGGACCGGTTTGTTGTCGCCTACAGGCTCTGGAGGCAGTAAACGCTCGGCTTCGTGAGTTGTATCCGCAAAGTGAGGAGCTGTTCGACATTGTCCTGGTGACATACAACCACGCTCATGTAGGCATCCGCCTCATCAACACCATCAACTATCACAGTATGTCCAAGAACACATGTTTGCGCCTAAAATTCAGTCTTGATGATGAAAATATTGACAGTTTAGAAGTGATTCTACCAAGTCCTACAGGTAACTCACTCAGGCACTAGCCACTAACCTACTCAGTGGCCTAGTGGTTAGAGCATGGGTGTCAAACTCTGGCCCGCGGGCCAAACTTGGCCCGCCGTGTAATTTCACTTGGCCCTTGAGGCGATATCAAATTAACACTAGAGCTGGCCCGCTGATTATATTCAGCGGCGGTGCCGCGGTAACACCGCATTCACCGCTAATTCTCATACTTGCCAACCCTCTCAAATTTCAATCATCACGTCCGCTTTTCACCCAGTCCAGCGAATGCTGGCCCAGTCACATAATATGTGCGGCTTCAGCACGCAGACACACGTGAATACAACGCAAACTTGGCCAACAGCGATACAGGTTACACTGACGGTGCCCGTATAAATAACTTTAACACTGTTAGAAATATGCGCCACACTGTGAATCCACACCAAACAAGAATGACAAACACATTTTGGGATGACATCCGCACAGCAACACAATATAAACACAACAAAACAAATACCCAGAATCCCATGCAGCCCTAACTCTTCCGGGCTGCAATATACACCCCCGCTACCTCCAAACCCCACCCCCCCAACCTCGCCCGCCTCAACCGACGCACGGAGGGAACTTTGAATTTCCAGAATGGTGGAATATGTTGAAGGTGGAATGGTTTGAAAAATGTGGAAATGGTGGAAGTTTGAAAAATGGCCAATTAATTTTGAATGGGAAAAATGTCCCGGAAAACCTGGAATTCTGGGAAATCTGGGAATTTTTGGAATTTGTCAAGGGAAAACCCGCGATTCCCGAATAGGCTGAACAGTTTGAAGTTGGAACGGTTTGAATTGGGTGAAAAATGTGGAAGGTAGAACTGTTTTGTTGGTGTTCTCCTGTAGCAGCTTCACGCCTTCCTGTGAGTGCTATTAGCCGCACCCGCTTTGTTTTTGCAATCAAGACTATTTTAAGTTGTGCCTACTCTATCCTTCTTTGTGGGGACATTGTTGATTGTCATGTCATGTACGGATGTGCTTTGTGGATGCCGCCTTTGCTCCAGACACTGTAAGTCTTTGCTGTCGTCCAGCATTCTGTTTTTGTTGACTTTGTAGCCAGTTCAGTTTTACTTTTGTTTTACATAGCCATCCCTATGCACTAGTGGGACTTGCCTTTTGTTAATTGTTGGTTTAAGCATTACATACCGTTTTACCTGCACGCTGTCTCCCGCTGTGCTCTGCATATTGGGATCATGACAAACCATCCTCGACGCGTTCCGACTCCTACAAAGCAATGAACTACCTGCTGCCACCTACTCATATGGAGTATTACAAGATTACCCTGCTAAGCTCTACACAGCACAGGCACTAGACAACGGCACATTATTATGATTATTGATTTGCAAAAAATATTTTTTGGACCAATTAGGTGAAGTTGCATAATTTCCCACGGCATACCAGACAATATCTCACGGCACACTAGTGTGCCGCGGCACAGTGGTTGAAAAACACTGAGTTAAGCAAATATAAAGCGCTGACTTTGCCGAAAAACAGCTGACTTTTCAAGCCTCATTCCCACACAAATCTACGACCTTGCAATGTCATCTTCGTCACTGAGCGCTTCCTGTTCGCCTCTTCAAAATGTTACCACCGGATCCCCGGGGTTTGAGATCGCCTCCCCTGGGTTAAACCAAGAGGCCAGAATAACAAAAAAACATTTCAGAACGGAGCCACCCAGATGATGTTGGCGTTAGATCTCACTGGTGGCTCTCCGTGTGAGCGGCGAAGATCACTCGAGCCTTACCAGACCTCTGAGACTGAAGGCAAACACCAACCCTCTGATGTTATGTTGATGTTGAACAAACTTCCTGCAGCGCGGGGCCACTGATGGGTCAACCTGGCTGACACGATCATTAAAAAGTCATTAAGACTGAATTCCATTGATGTCTTTTCACATACCGTAGTAAACTTAACAGCATCACATGCTATTTGTAGAATCTGCTGTATATTGCTCAAATTGAGCAATATACACTATATTGCCAAAAGTATTTGGCCACCCATCCAAATGATGAGAATCAGGTGTCCTAATCACTTGGCCCGGCCACAGGTGTATAAAATCAAGCACTTTGGCATGGAGACTGTTTCTACAAACATTTGTGAAAGAATGGCAGTTCAGTGATTTCCAGCGTGGAACTGTCATAGGATGCCACCTGTGCAACAAATCCAGAAGTGAAATTTCCTAAATATTCCAAAGTCAACTGTCGGCTTTATTATAAGGAAATGGAAGAGTTTGGGAACAACAGCAACTCAGCCACGAAGTGGTAGGCCACGTAAACTGACAGAGAGGGGTCAGTGGAGGAATTATGGTGTGGGGTTGTTTTTCAGGAGTGAAAGGAAAAGGAAAGGACCTTTGAATGCTCCAGGATACCAGAACATTTTGGACAATTCCATGCTCCCAACCTTGTGGGAACAGTTTGGAGCGGGCCCCTTACACTTCCAACATGACTGTGCACCAGTGCTCGAAGCAAAGTCCATAAAGACATGGATGACAGAGTCTGGTGTACTGAACTTGACAGGCCTGCACAGAGTCCTGACCTGAACCCGATAGAACACATTTGGGATGAATTAGAACGAAGACTGAGAGCCAGGCCTTCTCAGTGTGTGACCTCACCAATGCGCAATGGAAAATTCCTATAAACACACTCCGCAGCCTTGTGGACAGCCTTCCCAGAAGAGTTGAAGCTGTAATAGTTGCAAAAGGTGGACCCAAATCATATTGAACCCTATGGGTTAGGAAAGGGATGGCACTTCAAGTTCATATGTGGGTCAAAGCAGGTGTATGTTCATATCCCAAATGGACCACTGATGCAGCCTCTGCCAATTTCCTGTTTTTTCTATGGTTTCACATTCTGAGAACGACAAAAACAAATCATACGGAGACGATCAACAAGATTGTATTGCTGCGGGAGGAAGAGCACAGAGACTCCAGGATGTTTTCCCTCTCAAAGCGAGAAAACAAAGCGCTGGAGGGCGGCAGAACCACCGGGGCTCCTCGAAAAAGCTAAATAAACGAATATTGAGATCTTAAAGGGGTCAGGTTATGATAGTTGAGGTCTACAGCAGTGAGTCTCAAACTGTGGCACTGGTACGCAAGCTCCATCTAGTGGGATGCCAAATAATCACTTAATTAAACACTGTAACGACGTGACTCGAGCCGTTATCAAAGGTTTATCAGCCTTCAATGGAAGTCGTTACAACCCGACTACTGTGGGCGTAGTCGACGCCAAAATAACCAATTAGGACAGAAACAGAACTGTCTTACTTCCTCATTTCTATCACTCAACACGTGTGGGAAACAAATATTACTTAAGTCCGCCCTTTCCCAAAATCCCAGCCAATCATAGCATGTTTGGATTTTTTTCAAGTACATCAAGTGCAGTATTTTTTTTTTTCTTAATATTTAACTACAGTACAGTTTTATTTAACATTTAAGTACATATTAATTTAATATTTAAAAATTAAATTGTGATAGTTTTAATATGCTTATTCATCTTTTGTGTGTAATTAATTTCATTTGAGTCATTATTTTTGGTACATTGTTTATTTTCCTATATTCAAACACAGTGTTACTGTTCAAACTGTGTGTAATGTTACAGCGTTCAAAAGTATTAAATGTTCTTGTTAAATAAAACCTCTGCCTCGTTTTTAATAAATACTCACTTATTTACCTACTACGCTACTGTACTTTAATGTTGATCATTATGGTGGTACTTGGAGAACCAAGTGTTTTCTGAAGTGGTACTTTTGAGAACGACTGATCTACATAAGTAAATATTAGAGATGTCCGATAATATCGGACGGCTGATAAATGCTTTAAAATGTAATATCGGAAATTATCAGTATCGGTTTCAAAAAGTAACATTTATGACTTTTTTTAAATGCCGCTGTACGGAGTGGTACACGGACGTAGGGAGAAGTACAGAGCGCCAATAAACCTTAAAGGCACTGCCTTTGCGTGCCGGCCCAGTCACATAATATCTACGGCTTTTCACACACACAAGTGAATGCCACCCATACTTGGTCAACAGCCATACAGGTCATACTTAGGGTGGCCGTATAAACAACTTTAACACTGTTACAAATATGCGCCACACTGTGAACCCACACCAAACAAGAATGGGTTCATTTCGGGAGAACATCCGCACCGTAACATAACATAAACATTACAGAACAAATACCCAGAACCCCTTGCAGCACTAACTCTTCCGGGAAGCTACAATATACACCTCCCGCTACTCCCCCCCCTGTTACCTTTAATTCAGCTATGATGGTGTCATTTTGACAATTGTTTTGATAATATTCTAATTGTAATATTTCAATTAGAGATGTCCAATAATGGCTTTTTTGCCGATATCCGATATTCCGATATTGTCCAACTCTTAATTACCGATTCCAATATCAACCGATACCAATATATAGTCTAGGAATTAACCCATTATTATGTCTAATTTTGTTGTGATGCCCCGCTGGATGCATTAAACAATGTAACAAGGTTTTCTCAAATAAATCAACTCAAGTTATGGAAAAAAATGCCCACATGGCACTGCCATATTTATTATTGAAGTCACAAAGTGCATTATTTTTTTTAACATGCCTCGAAACAGCAGCTTGGAATTTGGGGTTGAGGTGGGCGGGGTTGAGATGGGGGGCGGGGGGGATAAGGGGTAGCGGGGGGTGTATATTGCAGCGTCCCGGAAGAGTTAGTGCTGCAAGGGGTTCTGAGTATTTGTTCTGTTGTGTTTATGTTGTGTTACGGTGCGGATGTTCTCCCGAAATGTGTTTGTCATTCTTGTTTGGTGTGGGTTCACAGTGTGGCGCATATTTGTAACAGTGTTAAAGTTGTTTATACGGCCACTCTCAGTGTGACCTGTATGGCTGTTGACCAAGTATGCCTTTGCATTCACTTGTGTGTGTGAAAAGCCGTAGATATTATGTGATTGGGCCGGCACGCAAAGGCAGTGCCTTTAAGGTTTATTGGCGCTCTGTACTTCTCCCTACGTCCGTGTACCACTCCATACAGCGGCGTTTTAATAAGTCATACATTTTACTTTTTGAAACCGATACCGATAATTTCCGAACCGACACCGATCATTTCTGATATTACATTTTAAAGCATTTATCGGCCGATAATATCGGCAGCCCGATATTATCGGACAGCTCTAATTCCAATCATGACAAATTAATGTGTTGTGGATTTCACCAATGCGGCGGCTTGAGGGAACCCTTTTCCAAACACATCTTGAATGATGAACCGCCATTAAGAGTATACTAAACAAGAAGTGCTTAAAATTGTAAATATACTGGGACACAGTAATTCATTGTGTTCTTTATGGTGTTTTTTGAAACTGCACCAATTTTTTCCTCAGAATTTTCCACTAACAAAGTGTTTTGCCAAGCGGATTATTTGTAATGTGTATATTTTCAAAAGAAAAACATTTTGAAGTTGTCTTTATTTTTAAATGATTATGCCATGATTTTATCAGTCCGGCCCAAGTGGGAAGAGATTTTCCTCCTTGCAGCCCTTGAGCTAAAATGAGTTTGACACCCCTGGCCTACAGCGTCGGACTACACAGGTGGACTCGCGCAAAGCTCTTTGGGTAAAACTTTACCATATATGGAGATATCCGCTGACATCACCACTGGGAAACATGTCTTAATTTGGGGCAAATTCCAAACGGCTCATTTGGAGGAAATTTGAAGGAAGGCAAGATTGTTTTATAAACATCTTTGGGACTTCGGCAGATCCCAAATACACAAAAACAAGTAACAATAGGTAAGAAAAGTTGGTTTTGCATAACGGGTCCCACTTTTAGTTCTTCCCTTTGCAGCTATATATAGGAACTGCGTCCTCTGGCCTATGCACTTCTAACACATCTGTTTCCTTTTTGATTTTGTCGTCAGATCTGTTCATAGAGAGGTTTTGCATGACGGGTGGAAGCAGTCCTATCGGCTATCTGAAGGCCTGGCAAACCAACCTCTACCTGTCAGCTGATGCAGACAAGGTCAGGGAAGCGCTGGCTGAAGGTAAGAACACACAAGGTGTCAACCAAGAAGCACTAACGATGACTGACAATGACGAATAAGCTTAGTTTGAGTTCTTGCAAGAATGTTTGCTGTAATTTGTGCAATAATAACAAAGCCCGAAGGAAGTGAATTCAATCACTTTGACATTATCGATTATCAGAATGAAAAAATCTACAGAAGATAGACAATCTTCTCAGTGGCCTAGTGGTTAGAGCATCCGCCCTGAGATCGGTAGGTCGTGAGTTCAAACCTCAGCCGAGTCATACCAAAGACTATAAAAATGGGACCCATTACCTCCCTGCTTGACACTCAGCATCAATGGTTGGAATTGGGGGTTAAACACCAAAAATGATTCCTGGGCGCGGCCACCGCTGCTGCCCACTGCTCCCCTCACCTCCCAGGGGGTGATCAAGGGTGATGGGTCAAATGCAGAGAATAATTTCACCACACCTAGTGTGTGTGACAATCATTGGTACTTTAACTTTAACTAAATAAAACCAATGATTCTGCAAAGTTCAATTCTCTCCCAGTCAGACAACATTTTGACATCATCTATGTTTAGAGCTTCCGGCAAGAATTAAAAGTGTGTCCCATACCTCATCTCAAGGTGACATCATCATGTGACTCACACATGCTAATGCATCGGGACACACATGCACATACGCACATCAAGACGTCCTTGACGTTTTCAATTAACTCGCAGGACAATTCCTCGTGCTTCCAGCATGCTGGATCTATTCTGTGTATTTTATTAGAACTGCGGTTATGACAGGTCCCATATATATATATATATATTTTTTACAAATATTTTACATAAGTCTCAGGAGTCAGTCGTGTATTTAAAATGTGCTGACCAAAATATAGCTTTTGATGTTGGAATTCTGTTTATAAGTGCTTTTTGTACGTCTACTGAGAAACACACTATTTTGTGTCTGTGGCTAATGAGCTGTTTTCCTTTTACATCTGTCTCCTAAAAGAGTGTGTCTCCAAGATTGATTGATTGATTGAAACTTGTATTAGTAGATTGCACAGTATAGTACATATTCCGTACAATTGACCACTAAATGGTAACACCCGAATACGTTTTTCAACTTGTTTAAGTCAGGGTCCACGTTAATCAATTCATGGTATAAATATATACTATCATCATAATACAGTCATCACACAAGTTAATCATCAGAGTATATACATTGAATTATGTACATTATTTACAATCCGGGGGGTGGAATTGGAGGGGATTGGGGTGGGGGGGTTAGGTTTGGTTGATATCAGCACTTCAGTCATCAACAATTATATCATCTGAGAAATGGACATTGAAACAGTGTAGGTCTGACTTGGTAGGAAATGTACAGCGAGCAGTGAACATAGTGAGCTCAGAAAGCATAAGAACAAGTGATTGATTATTTACAATCCGGGGAGGTGGGATGTGGTGGGGGGAGGGTGTTAGTCTAGGGTTGTAGTTGCCTGGAGGTGTTGTTTTAGTGCGGTTTTGAAGGAGGATAGAGATGCACTTTCTTTTACACCTGTTGGGAGTGCATTCCATATTGATGTGGCATAGAAAGAGAATGAGTTAAGACCTTTGTTAGATCGCAATCTGGGTTTAACGTGGTTAGTGGAGCTCCCTCTGGTGTTGTGGTTATGGCGTTCATTTACGTTCTGGAAGTAGTTTGACATGTACTTCGGTAACAGGGAGGAGTAGCGAATTTTATAGACTAGGCTCAGTGCAAGTTGTTTTACTCTGTCCTCCACCCTGAGCCAGCCCACTTTGGAGAAGTGGGTAGGAGTGAGGTGTGATCTGTGGTGGAGGTCTAGAAGTAACCTGACTAGCTTGTTCTGGGATGTTTGGAGTCTCGATTTGAGGGTTTTGGAGGTGCTATTACGTTCTGTTAGGGGTACGGGGGCTTCGGTTCGGTACGGGGGTGTACCGAACGAGTTTCTAAGCTTAAAGTCTTAACATGCTGCTTTGCTCCTTCTGCCTCTGTCTCAGCACCCAGCATAGTCCCACCCACACAACCATCTGATTGGTACACACAAAGCGATAACAGCCAATCAGCAGTGCGTATTCAGAGCGCATGTAGTCAGCGCTTCAGCGTCGAGCAGATAGGTGTTTAGCAGGTGAGCATCAGGCAGCAGACTCTTCCCAAATTATAATAAACACCTCCCAGTCAACTACTAGTAACATCACTATGAGCCCGTTGACCTTCTAGAAACTTAAACTGCAGCTCAGCTCGCTCGCAGTCCTGGCTTGAGGTGAAGGCTAATTAGCTTTTAGCGTAGCGTTAGCTCATTTTGCGGTGTGTGTGTGCGTGTGTAGTCTCTCTTATTGCTATTGTACTATTTTTTCAGCTATAGTTACATTAATCATTAGTAATGGAGCAGCCTAGTTTTGAATGGCAGGGTCCCTGCTATCACATGTTGATAAAAATATAACATTTACATAATAAAAATCAACTACAGGCTTGCCAAATGCTGTAATAAATTAAGCATGATGAGTTGACCTGAAACTGTTTAATGTTGCACTTTTTATATGTCGAAGAAAAGTTTTGTCATTTTATTTAATCTGAGCAACAACTTGAGGCAGTTTAATGTTGATTAACGTGGGCAGAATTATTATAGTGTTCCCAATGTTAAAAGGATAAAGCTATTGTTTACAAATTTGGTAAATAAATAACCAAAAAATGTATATTTTGTTGTTTTCTTACTGTACCGAAAATGAACCGAATCGTGACCTCTGAACCGAGGTACGTACCGAACCGAAATGTTTGTGTACCGTTACACCCCTATGTACTGTATCCACTTTTTACATATACACACTAACTCTGTACTTGCACGGAGTAAAATATGTAAGAAGAATATGTAAAAGAGTGGGACAAGAGTACAAAAAAAGTTAGCAACATTAGATATTAGCTATGTGAGCTACAGCGTGAACAATACACTCATATTTTAACAGCAAATTCAAATGAGGTTAGCTTATTTGCAGGAGAAAGACAACATGAAAAACATAATGTTCATAAACCTTTAGACTGATAGTCTGCTGGGCTTTATTTTAAGATGTGTAGCAAAGCCTGTCTTTTTTTTTTAAATTATTACAAAGCTGTCCTTAGTAAAATGGTGAACGTAACCACAAGAAAGGTTTATCAAGCTGGGGTTTCATTATCTTTCTAATTTATGATATCATGAAAATCTAAAAAGCGACCACTTAAGTGCCTCTGATCTCATAAGAGAGCGGCGCAATAATTGATAAAGATTTCTCTCACATTTGGTGCTCAAACGGGCTCTCGAGACACATTGGGCCTGATTTACTAAGATCCAAACGCCACGCGCGAGACAGCGTGTGCAAAAAAATAAAACGGCGTGTACTATGAGCATGTTGCGTGTGATGTACTAACAATACATGTGCAATTGAAAAGTGGTGCAGATCAATATATATATATAATATATATCAAAATATAATATTATAATGCAGCTGAGATAGGGTCTAGCACCCCCCGCAATCCCAAAAGGGACAAGTGGTAGAAAATGTATGGATGGATAATAATATAATATATCAGGATATATTATATACTGTATATATAATATGTAAATATTACATATAAGTTATATTTTATATTGCTACTACATTTTAGTCTACTTCTTACCTGAATTATCCTTTCCATCCTTTGTAACTGAGCTACTGTGTGGAAAATGTTCCTTTGTGGATCATTAAAGTTTGTCTAAGTCTAAGTCCAAAATCGCCTTATCTACAAACCCCGTTTCCATATGAGTTGGGAAATTGTGTTAGATGTAAATGTAAACGGAATACAATGATTTGCAAATCCTTTTCAACCCATATTCAGTTGAATATGCTACAAAGACAACATATTTGATGTTCAAACTGATAAACATTTTTTTTTTTTGGCAAATAATCATTAACTTTAGAATTTGATGCCAGCAACACGTGACAAAGAAGTTGGGAAAGGTGGCACTAAAAACTGATAAAGTTGAGGAATGCTCATCAAACACTTATTTGGAACATCCCACAGGTGAACAGGCAAATTGGGAACAGGTGGGTGCCATGATTGGGTATAAAAGTAGATTCCATGAAATGCTCAGTCATTCACAAACAAGGATGGGGCGAGGGTCACCACTTTGTCAACAAATGCGTGAGCAAATTGTTGAACAGTTTAAGAAAAACCTTTCTCAACCAGCTATTGCAAGGAATTGAGGGATTTCACCATCTACGGTCCGTAATATCATCAAAGGGTTCAGAGAATCTGGAGAAATCACTGCACGTAAGCAGCTAAGCCCGTGACCTTCGATCCCTCAGGCTGTACTGCATCAACAAGCGACATCGGTGTGTAAAGGATATCACCACATGGGCTCAGGAACACTTCAGAAACCCACTGTCAGTAACTACAGTTGGTCGCTACATCTGTAAGTGCAAGTTAAAACTCTCCTATGCAAGGCGAAAACAGTTTATCAACAACACCCAGAAACGCCGTCGGCTTCGCTGGGCCTGAGCTCATCTAAGATGGACTGATACAAAGTGGAAAAGTGTTCTGTGGTCTGACGAGTCCACATTTCAAATTGTTTTTGGAAACTGTGGACGTCGTGTCCTCCGGACCAAAGAGGAAATGAACCATCCGGATTGTTATAGGCGCAAAGTTGAAAAGCCAGCATGTGTGATGGTATGGGGGTGTATTAGTGCCCAAGACATGGGTAACTTACACATCTGTGAAGGTGCCATTAATGCTGAAAGGTACATACAGGTTTTGGAGCAACATATGTTGCCATCCAAGCAACGTTACCATGGTTATTTCAGCAAGACAATAACAAGCCACGTGTTACATCAATGTGGCTTCATAGTAAAAGAGTGCGGGTACTAGACTGGCCTGCCTGTAGTCCAGACCTGTCTCCCATTGAAAATGTGTGGCGCATTATAAAGCCTAAAATACCACAACGGAGACCCCCGGACTGTTGAACAACTTAAGCTGTACATCAAGCAAGAATGGGAAAGAATTCCACCTGAGAAGCTTAAAAAATGTGTCTCCTCAGTTCCCAAACGTTTACTGAGTGTTGTTAAAAGGAAAGGCCATGTAACACAGTGGTGAACATGCCCTTTCCCAACTACTTTGGCACGTGTTGCAGCCATGAAATTCTAAGTTAATTATTATTTGCAAAAAAAAATTTAAGTCTATGAGTTTGAACATCAAATATGTTGTCTTTGTAGTGCATCCAATTGAATATGGGTTGAAAAGGATTTGCAAATCATTGTATTCCGTTTATATTTACATCTAACACAATTTCCCAACTCATATGGAAACGGGGTTTGTACACTGCAAAAACTGCAATCTAAGTAAGATTAAATATCGTGATATTTGCTTATTTTCTGTCTGATAAGATAATTCTTCTCACTAAGCAGATTTTATGTTAGAGTGTTTTACTTGTTTAAGTGTCCTAAATGATCTCAGTAAGATATTACAGCTGGTTGCTGAGTAAAACATGCTTGAAACTAGAATATCAACTGTTGCAAAGCTGTGTCATCAACACTCACAAGTAAAAAAATACTTTTTTAAAGTAATAATTTCTTACTTCAAGCATGAAAAAAAAAATCATGACTTTGACACAAATGTGTCTCATAATTAAAACAGATGACAGCCAAATGGACTTTGCTGTTTTATTTTCAATGAAACAATAGAAAACACGTACTCATATATAGTAGTACAGTTGGCACAGTACAGTAAACTGACTATTTAAACATTTAACATGTGACATTTCAAACTATTTTGAACAGAGATAGTTCATGCACATTCAGGTAAATTCTTCAAAATTACAATAAAAATAAATTTGTCCGGGGGCCGGGCTGTATATATGCGCACTAATTGACTGAAAGAGCACGCACTTGGCGCGATGATGTCATGTTATGTATGGAAAAATGCATTTTTAGACAATATGATTTGCCTGAGCGGCTAGGAGACCCCGAGAGTAACAAGCGCTTGCCTTGTTGCCTTTCCATTAAGAACAATAAATTAGTTTTTAGTATAAGTTTGCTGTTTTCAAGAAATGTAATGCCGAGCGCATACCATTAGGTCAAGATAATGGCACTAGCATTTACTTCATTTAAGAATATTTTTCAACATATTGAGCAAAAAGGTCTCTTTTTTTCTACCAAGAAAAAAGCACTTGTTAGTGAGAATATACTTATTTTAAGGTATTTTTGGGTTCATTGAGGTTAGTCAATTTTGCTTGTTTTGGAAAGTCTTGACAAGCCAAATTTTCTTGTTCTATTAGCAGATAATCGTCCTTAATTCAAGTAAAATACCCCTAATTTTTGTATTTTTTTCTCTTGTTTTTGAACACTGACTTTTTGCAGTGTAAAGGATTATTTTGCGTGCATACGGGGCTTTTATCACAAAGATGATCATTTTCTGCACATTCTTGTTATCACGTGTGTGCGATGTGTTGAACCAGCAGCACACACCTATCATCCGTGACACATTTTCTGAATCGCATTCAGAAAAAACCCAATTCTGTGCGCAAGACACCCCAGCTTTAAAGTCTTGCCATTTATGGAAAGAATAACATTTCGACATTCTTTCACCGGGTGTGTTCAGGCATTGCTGCGGCCACCATGTTCATGCCAGACAAGGCAACAGAGGTGTCCGAGTCCCAGCTGAGGGTGGCGTTTGACGGCGACGCCGTTCTCTTCTCCGACGAGTCCGAGCGCATCTTCAAGGCCCACGGGCTGGACAAGTTCTTCGAGCACGAGCGCGAAAACGAGGACACGCTACTTGACCATGTATGTGCTTTTGAACAAACGTCCTCAGAATCACCCAATCACAATCTATCCTCTTTTCTGGAAGGGGCCACTGAAAGGTTTCCTGGAGGCCCTTGGGAAGCTCCAGAAGAAGTTTTACGCAAAAGGCCAGCGCCTGGACTGCCCGATCCGGACCTTCTTAGTCACCGCCCGAAGCGCGGCCAGCTCCGGGATCCGAGCCCTGAAGACCCTCAGGGCCTGGGGTCTGGAGATCGACGAGGCCCTGTTCCTAGCGGGGGCGCCCAAGGGCCCCATGCTGGAGAAGATCAGGCCTCACATCTACTTTGACGACCAGATGTTTCACGTGGAGGGCGCGACCGAGATGGGCACCGTGGCCGCGCACGTGCCTTACGGCATAGCGCAGAAACACAACGCCCGGCACAAGTCTGGCGTGGGCAAGTAGACAAGATGGAGCACAAACTGAACCTTTACGAGAAAGACACTTCTGTTGTAGGAACGTTTCTTACAAATAGTCTTATCTAGAGATGTCCGATAATATCGGACTGCCGATATTATCGGCCGATAAATACTTTAAAATGTAATATCGGAAATCATCGGTATCAGTTTCAAAAAGTAAAATTTATGACTTTTCAAAACGCCGCTGTACGGAGTGGTACACGGACGTAGGGAGAAGTACAGAGCAGTTGCGTCTCCCAGTCATACTTGCCAACCCTCCCCATTTTCCCGGGAGACCCCCGAATTTCAGTGCCCCTCCCGAAAATCTCCCGGAGCAACCATTCTCCTAAATTTCTCCCGATTTCCACACAGACAACAACATTGGGTGCGTTCCTTAAAGGCACTGCCTTTGCGTGCCTGCCCAGTCACATAATATCTACGGCATTTCACACACACAAGTGAATGCATGCATACTTGGTCAACAGCCATACAGGTCACAATGAGGGTGGCCGTATAAACAACTTTAACACTGTTACAAATATGCACCACACTGTGAACCCACACCAAACAAGAATGACAAACACATTTCGGGAGAACATCCGCACCGTAACACAACAGAACAAATACCCAGAACCCATTGCAGCACTAACTCTTCCGGGATGCTACAATATACCCCCCGCTAACCACCCCCCCCAACCTAAACCCCGCCCACCTCAACCTCCTCATGCTCTCTCAGAGAGAGCATGTCCCAAATTCCAAGCTGCTGTTTTGAGGCATGTTAAAAAAAATTATGCACTTTGTGACTTCAATAATAAATATGGCAGTGCCATGTTGGCATTTTTTTTCCATAACCTGAGTTGATTTATTTTGGAAAACCTTGTTACATTGTTTAATGCAGTGGTCCCCAACCTTTTTGGAGCCACGGACCGGTCAACGCTTGAAAATTTGTCCCACGGACCGGGGGGGACGACAATATTATATATATTTTTTGTCATAAAAAAATACGATCGTGTGTGCTTACGGACTGTATCCCTGCAGACTGTATTGATCTATATTGATATATAATGTAGGTGCACTAATTGTAAGTGTGTCTTGTGTTTTTTATGTTGATTTAATAAAACATTTAAAAAAGCAATTTTTTTTTTTTTCCCTTGTGCGGCCCGGTACCAATCGATCCACGAGTTGTTGGCATTTTTTTCCATAACTTGAGTTGATTTATTTTGGAAAACCTTGTTACATTGTTTAATGCATCCAGCGGGGCATCACAACAAAATTAGGCATAATAATGTGTTAATTCCACGACTGTATATATTGGTATCGGTTGATATCGGAATCGATAATTAAGAGTTGGACAATATCGGAATATCGGCTATCGGCAAAAAAGCCATTATCGGACATCTCTAGTCTTATCCTCTAATGAGTTCCTGCTGCTTTAAAGCTGCAACAGAAACACCTGCTTGGGGTCACAAAATGATCCTCATTGTGAATGAAACCAGCCAGCGGTACCATAAGGCACGTGCACAGGTGGACCCGAGCGATGCTCAAGCACCTGCCCTTTTGCTCTCCATGAGAAAAGTGCTCTTTCTGCCGGAGCCATTTGTGTCTTCATTCATTTAAGAGTAAAAACACTATGTGTAATAAATTCCTCCCAAATACGTTGGATATCTGACAGGGCATATATTTGAGTTCCTGTGAAAAGTCCTTCCCAAACTGCTGTCGAAATGAGCTACCTTGGCATACTCAGCACGTGCTAAACGTTTTTAGTTTTTTTTTAGTTTAATACCTATCAAAATTAGCTACCTCCTATCAATAAAGAGTTGATTTTGTCATTGGCACTATAAGTACGGTAAGTAATAAGCGGTTACTTTTTTTCCCCTACGTTTTAATCCCTGGGGCTTAGTGCATACTTGCCAAACCTCCCGATTTTCCCGGGAGACTCCCGAATTTCAGTGCCCCTCCCGAAAAGGCGTGCCTTAAAGGCACTGCCTTTAGCGTCCTCTCTCGCCTGAAAAGGAGACTATTATATACCGTATTTTTCGGAGTATAAGTCGCACCGGCCGAAAATGCATAATAAAGAACGGAAAAAACATAAGTCGCACTGGAGTATAAGTCACATTTTTTGGGGAAATGTATTTGATAAAAGCCAACACCAAGAATAGACATTTGAAAGGCAATTTAAAATAAATAAAGAATAGTGAACAACAGGCTGAATAAGTGTACGTTATATGAGGCATAAATAACCAACTGAGAACGTGCCTGGTATGTTAACGTAACATATTATGGTAAGAGTCATTCAAATAACTATAACATATAGAACATGCTATACGTTTACCAAACAATCTGTCACTCCTAATCGCTAAATCCCATGAAATCTTATACGTCTAGTCTCTTACGTGAATGAGCTAAATAATATGATTTGATTTTTTACGGTAATGTGTTAATAATTTCCCACATAAGTCGCTCCTGAGTATAAGTCGCACCCCCGGCCAAACTATGAAAAAAACTGCGACTAATAGTCCGAAAAATACAGTATGTCTCCGTTATCCATAGGTTGATCTATAACATATATAAAGTAGGCAGGTACGGAGCTATTTCTCAGCGTGTATTTATTCCAGCCGGCATGTTAATAGACTGACACACAACATCCGGATTCCCATCATGCATTGCTTCAAAACTACGGCAAGTAGTAATGTCCAAAAACATAACAGAGACGAACCAGAAGAACGAAGAAGAGACATGGCGACGACGAGTAAGAAGAAGAAGTACGCTTGCAAGTTCCAAAATGATTGGAAAAAAATAATTTCAGTTCATCCAGGACAGCTCGAAGGGGAAGGGGTATGCTGCCTGCACATTTTGTAGATCAGACTTCTCCATTGAACACGGTGGCCGAACGGATATACTCATTCATGAACGGATTATATATATATATATATATATATATATATATATATATATATATATATATAAGAAATACTTGAAAATATATACACCCCTTGCTACCCAAAACACCCCCCACCTCCCGAATTTGGAGGTCTCAAGGTTGGCAAGTATGGTAGTGGCCTTGTGGTTAGAGTGTCCACCACCTCATCACAGGGCCAACACAGATAGACAGACAACATTCACACTCTAGGGCCAATTTAGTGTTGCCAATCAACCTATCCCCAGGTGCATGTCTTTGGCGGTGGGAGGAAGCCGGAGTACCCGGAGGGAACCCACGCAGTCACGGGGAGAACATGCAAACTCCACACAGAAAGATCCCGAGCCCGGGATTGAATGCAGGACTACTCAGGACCTTCGTATTGTGAGGCACATGCACTATGCCTGTCTTAATGTGCTAGCTCTACATCATATAGATCAATCAATCAATCAAAGTTTATTTATAAAGCCCTAAAACCACAAGTTTTAGGGCTTTATAAACAACATATTAGGGCTGCACAAGCCACAACGATCCCACATCAGGGCAAGGAAAAACTCAACCCAATGAGCTACAATGAGAAACCTTGGAGGGGACCGCAGATGTGGGGACCCCCCCGGTGCAATGGACGTCGAGTGGATCTAGTTAATAGTGTGAGAGTCCAGTCCATTTGCGGGGCCACCAGGAGATCATTTTAAGTGGGGACAGATAAATAGTAGAGATGTCCGATAATATCCGACTGCCGATATTATCGGCCGATAAATGCAATATCGGAAATTATCGGTATCGGTTTCAAAAAGTAAAATTCATGACTTTTTAAAACGCCGCAGTACGGAGTGGTACACGGACGTAGGGAGAAGTACAGAGCAGTTGCGTCTCCCAGTCATACTTGCCAACCCTCCCGATTTTCCCGGGAAACTCCCGAATTTCAGTGCCGCTCTCGAAAATCTCCCGGGGCAACCATTCTCCCGAATTTCTCCCGATTTCCACCCAGACAGCAATATTGGGGGCGTGCCTTAAAGGCACTGCCTTTGCGTGCCGGCCCAGTCACATAATATCTACGGCTTTTCACACACACAAGTAAATGCAAAGCATACTTGGTCAACAGCCATACAGGTCACACTGAGGGTGGCCGTATTAACAACTTTAACACTGTTACAAATATGCGCCACACTGTGAACCCACACCAAACAAGAATGACAAACACATTTCATGAGAACATCCGCACCGTAACACAACATAAACACAACAGAACAAATACCCAGAACCCCTTGCAGCACTAACTCTTCCGGGACGCTACAATATACACCCCCCCCCCCCCACCCCCGCTACCCCCTGACTCAAAGCCTTGGCCAGCTGTTGACTGCCGTTTGTTATTTTTAATGAAGGGAGAGACAGCCTAGCTGTAAATGTTTGCATTTCAATATACAGTATGGCAAATTTCCCAGAAGAATGGGTAAAAAAAAAGATAAGTTTTTTTATTTTCATTACAAATTGCCATTAAAGGAGTCATGTTATAAATGTTTTCTAACAGTTAAAACACTTTCTTGTGGTCTACAGCAGTTTTTTTCAACCACTGTGCCGCGGCCGTGAGATACAGTCTGGTGTGTCGTGGGAGATTATCTATTTGGGTTAAAAATATTTTTTTTGCAAATTATGTGGTGTTGAGTGTCGGTGCTGTCGAGAGCTCAGCAGAGTAACCGTGTAATACTCTTCCATATCAGTAGGTGGCAGCCGGTACCTAATTGCTTCTGTAGATGTCGGAAACAGCGGGAGGCAGTGTGCAGGTAAAAAGGTATGTAATGATTGAACCAAAAATAAACAAAAGGTGAGTGCCCCTAAGAAAAGGCATTGAAGCTTAGGGAAGGCTATGCAGAACGAAACTAAAACTGAACTGGCTGCAAAGTAAACAAAAACAGAATGCTGGACGACAGCAAAGACTTACAGCGTGTGGAGCAGCAGACGGCGTCCACAAAGTACATCCGTAGATGACAATCAACAACAAAAAGGGAAAGCCATGAAAATAGGAGCGCAAGACACTACACACAGGAAAACATCAAAAAACTCCAAATAAGTCATGGCGTGAAGCGACAGGTCGTGACAGTACTTTGAGACAAGAGCTACAGTGATGGTTAAAAGTCATATCCTACAATTGCCAGAACGACTTTTTACCGTCAACATCGACTACTGAGTTTCATTTTTTAATGTTTTCTGCTGGTGGTGTGCCTCCGCATTTTTTCAACGGCCTTGGCTCAAAAAAGGTTGAAAAACACTGGTCTACATAACATGTAAAGTTGGTTCTTTGATCAAAATGTTGCATAGATTATGTTTTACAGACTACTTTGTAGTAGAAATGGCACGTGCATGTACGAGCGAGTCTGCCCCACAACAAGAGGATAGAAAAAAAAGAAGGAGCTTATTGACTACAACGTGAGACTACAATGCACTAGCATTTTAGGTACATTTCTAACATACATGGATATATCGCTGACGTCATCGGTGCAAAAATCGTCACAGGTTCTACGGCTCTTTGGAGGACGTATAAAGGAAAGCGAGATTTTATAAATACTGTATCTCCGCAATGTTGCCATGGTTTGATTTCAAAATGGCGGGACATATGCACCTCCCAAATACACAACAGCAGATACCAATGGGTAAGAAAAGTTGGTTTTGCATAATAAAGCCCCTTTAAATCAGGAAAAAAAAAAAAGTGGCTTGAATCTACATTTATGTGTGACTAGTAAGCGACTTAACAATAACTGTTCTACAAATTAGACAAGTTCACTAGTTTTTTTTTCATTAACCCTTGTGTGGTGTTCGGGTCTGTGGGACCCGTTTTTGATTTTTATTAAAATAAAAATGATACAATTGATTAATTTTTCAAACTGAGACTCACTGGCTTTGGCTCATTTTCTGTGAAGAACATATATCAGAATACATATTTAATGACCACACACCATACACCCCCCTACACATTTCTATTACATATAAGATGTCTGGGTCCACTGGACCCGGGGCTAATAGAAGTGTGGAAATTGATGTTCTGTGCACACAAACACACACACACACACACACACACACACACACACACACACACACACACACACACACACACACACACACACACACACACACACACACACGGCAGGCCTAGACAGGAGGAGGACAGAGTGTAGGTACACAGAACATCAGAGAGTCAAATGTGCGAGAAAATGAGAGCAGACAGTGTTGACAAACAATGTTGCAACCTTGTGTGGGAACCGCAGGTGCAGAAACACAAAAGAAGAATCCCTGCGGGATGCAGAAACTGGCAGAGAAATTTCCATGCAACGTTCATATTGTTGTTACTCAGCCAGCGTTTGTGGGTCTGAGGGACCCGTTGCATTTTGTGGCTTTTAATGCCTCACAATCAAAAACTTGTATGTTAAAATACTGAACAGATGTTTACCTTATTCCAATAAACATCTGTTCAGTAATTTAACATAAAAGTGTGTGATTGTGAGGCATTAAAAGCCACAAAATGCAACGGGTCCATCAGACCCACAAACGCTGGCTGAGTAACAACAATATGAACATTACACAAGGGTTAAAAAAAACAATTATTGTGATGAAAGGTGGGTCTTAAGTAGTATTAATTGTGCACTGTAGACTTGTTTATATTTATTCAATTTGACCATTTGCGTTCGTATTTGTTACTATATAAGGGGATTTTTATCACAATAATTTATTAATCATTTGTGCCAAAGGTGGCCTTTTTTTCCTGTCTTGAGCAGGAAAATGTATGTGCACGTGTCTGAGTACAGTACAAATTTTAGATGTATTAGTTCGCTAGCATACTAAATATATTTTATATTACTGAGAACAGCAATGTTATCTTGTGACGCCAGAACAAATACTTTTCAGTTGGTGTCTTTTTGTCCATGAATGCACCGTTAACACAATTTGGTGCATTTATTTGTACTGATTAACGCCATTAAACATAGAACATGAACTCTCATATTTTCTCATTTGAGCCACACGTGCAAAATGCAAAGACATCTTATAACTTTCGTCTAGCGCATAGTTGTCTAACTCAAGGCACGGGGGCCAGAAGTGGCCCCGCCATTTCATTTTTTTTGGCCTTCAAAAGCCTGGAAATAATATGTATCAATAAAGTACTGTAACTTTTCTTACTAAATGTATTCTTTTTTTTCTATTTTGGAAGAAAAAAAAATCTACTCAATGTCATCTCAAATTATGGTAACTTAAATATTGTCTAATTATGCAAAAATATATGATCAAACATTCAAACCATTTTTAAATAGAAATAAATACTAATAATGATTTCAAAGCAGGTTATCCATTAAATTGTGCAATGTAAGAGTAGCAATAGATTTCATGGTAAAATGTGTGGTTTTTACAGCATTTTTCTCTAAATAAAAAAACAGTACTTTTTTTTTTTTACTGTAATAAACTGTGGTGCCGTTTTGGCATTTACAGTAATCCAGGGTGTGCCCCGCCTTCCGCCCGATTGTAGCTGAGATAGGCTCCAGCACCCCCCGCGACCCCGAAAGGGATAAGCGGTAGAAAATGGATGGATGGACAGTAATACACCGAAAAATCTACAGTTGTTGATTTGCGGGAAAAAACAAACAAACAAAAAAAACCTGGCAGCTCAGGTACCAAAATGTTACTGTAAAATTGAAGTTTTTTTTATTTACAGTAAAAAAACAAAGAAAAAAATTCTTGAAACTTAGCTGCTTTTTATTTATTTATTTTTTTTACCATAAAAACAGCAGTACTCATTTTCCATTTAAAGTAATATACACACAATTTTGAGGGGAAATGATTCCAACTAACCATATTTTTTTTTTACATTTAAGTTTTTAAATAAAATGCATAAAAAAATGTGTAATAACAGTATTCACTGTTAGAAGCGGCCCTCTGGGGCCAAACATTACTGCCATGTGGCCCTCAGTGAAAATTACTTTGACACCTCTGCTCTAGCGGATCGTGTTTCTATCGAGCAAGGCATCAAAACTGAGGCGTATGCAGGAGGTGAATATATCAAAGTTTCAAATTATTTCAGCACGTTTCAGTTTGATGCCTGCAAACTCCACCGGAAATGAGGATTTGCTGGTTAATACTGATGAAAAAACCCACAAAATTGAAAAAACATTCAAGAAAACAGCAAGGAACTCTAAAGATGTATTAAAAAAATCATTAAATGCACAGATTAAACAGCACTGTCACTATTCACCATGGGATGGCAGCAGTGTAATGCTCAGAGTTCTGATAGATTATGTTTAGTTTTTGTTTATACTGTTTTCATTTTGAAAGCATGTTGCAGTGATGTCATTTGCATCCATTTCAGTCTGACAAATGTCTTCTCATTTTGTGCCCTTTATCTATTTAAGACAGATCCTCCCGTCTCCACTAAACACACCCGGAGATATATGTGCTAATATTCCCTGCATCTGAAATTGATCCTCCCAACACAATTTGACCGATAAAAGCCAGGAAGCGATCATGCGTCAGCAGCCGCAGGCGGCGGCCTGGCGTCTCGGCACTAACGGCACCGCAGGGACCCAAAGTGTTCATTTAAGGGAGTAGAATAATGGACAAAATAAATGTGCATTTCATGGCGTGGAGCCAGTTGGCTGCAGAGCCAGCTCCTACACATGGAGGCTGCCTGCCAAGCGCATGCATCAACAGACAATATCCATCAGCTTGAAGGCATCGGGGGGCATACAGTAAGATGATGGCTTTGTGCTTCATTATACCCAAAAAGGTCCCTGGGGAGGACAGTGTGACTCCTCTTATAGGACACCCCTTTTGCATTCTCCTGCTAGTATCCACAAAAGTGAGGGAGCCAGTAATTCCAATAAAGAGCAGTGTTATTGTCAGACTTGACCTATAATCCGAGTGAGGGGCTATACGAGAAGGTTGCACATACTATATGGAGCCTTTAATGGTGCGGGTTAAAAGTCACATATTTCTAAATAAAACTTCTGACTGCAGATGATCTTTTCGTACTTATGGTCTGCACCCTGATGGAAAAAAATAAAACACCGTATAGGAATGCAATTGTCGCGTATCTGGGGTCACATAGCTGCGATGGTACTGAAGTGAATTATATTTATATAGCGCTTTTCTCTAGTGACTCAAAGCGCTTTACATAGTGAAACCCAATATCTACCATTTAAATGCCTACTGAAACCCACTACTACCGACCACGCAGTTTGATAGTTTATATATCAATGATGAAATCTTAACATTGAAACACATCCCAATACGGCCGGGTTAGCTTACTAAAGTGCAATTTTAAATTCCGCACGGAATATCTTGCTGAAAACGTCTCGGTATGATGATGTCTGCGCGTGACATTACGGATTGTAGAGGACATTTTGGGACAGCATGGTGGCCAGCTATTAAGTCGTCTGTTTTCATCGCAAAATTCCACAGTATTCTGGACAGCTGTGTTGGTGAATCTTTTGCAATTTGTTCAATGAACAATGGAGACAGCAAAGAAGAAAGCTGTAGGTGGGAAGCGGTGTATTGCGGCCGACTGCAGCAACATAAACACAGCCGGTGTTTCATTGTTTACATTCCCGGAAGATGACAGTCAAGCTTTACCATTGGCCTGTGGAGAACTGGGACAACAGAGACTCTTACCAGGAGGACTTTGAGTTGGATACGCAGACGTGGTACCGTGAGTACGCATGCAGCTGCGGCTTCCAAACAATTGATCGCTTGCCCGTACGTGCGTGCCGCTATGTGCATTTCACGTACGCAACTTTGGGGAAATATATGTGCTGTATGAACTTTGGGGAGGTGAACGGTACTTTGGGCTGTGGGATTGAGTGTGTTGTGCAGGTGTTTGAGTTGTATTGGCAAGTTGCATGGACGGGAGGGGGGAGGTGTTTGTTATGCGGGATTAATTTGTGGCATATTAAATATAAGCCTGGTTGTGTTGTGGCTAATAAAGTATGTATATGTCTTGTGTTTATTTACTGTTCTAGTCATTCCCAGCTGAATATCAGGTCCCACCCGCCTCTCACAGCATCTTCCCTATCTGAATCGCTCCCACTGCCCTCTAGTCCTTCACTCTCACTTTCCTCATCCACGAATCTTTCATCCTCGCTCAAATTAATGGGGAAATCGTCGCTTTCTTGGTCCGAATCTCTCTCGCTGCTGGTGGCCATGATTGTAAACAATGTGCAGATGTTAGGAGCTCCACAACCTGTGACGTCACGCTACTCGTCTGCTACTTCCGGTACAGGCAAGGCTTTTTTATCAGCGACCAAAAGTTGCGAACTTTATCGTCGATGTTCTCTACTAAATCCTTTCAGCAAAAATATGGCAATATCGCAAAATCAAGTATGACACAGAATGGACCTGCTATCCCCGTTTAAATAAGAAAATCGCATTTCAGTAGGCCTTTAAAGCAGTATGGGTGGCACTGGGAGCAGGTGGGTAAAGTGTCTTGCCAAAGGACACAAGGGCAGTGACTAGGATGGCGGAAGCGGGGATCGAACCTGGAACCCTCAAGTTGCTGGTACGGCCACTCTACCAACCGAGCTATACCGCCCCGTTCTCACAGACTCCGAAGAACAAGCAGGAAGTGGCAGTCCATTTTAATTCCACAAAGCAAAGACGCCAAACAAACAAAAAACGAAAACTGTCGCCCAGGGCGAACAACATGAAAGTCTTTACTAGGGAAAAAAAACCTACTGTATTTTCCATACTATAAGGCACACTTAAAATCCCTTTGTTTTCCCTCAAAACTCGACCCGTTGCGCCTAATGTACAGAATAATTCTGGTTTTGCTTACCGACTACCTCGTGTCACGGGCGGGGTCGCAGCTCACTACGGGGTCGTTCTCCCGGGATGCAGATTGGAAAACTCCGGACAAAGCGTGAAGGTAGGAGTATGATTTACCGTCATAACTAATAGCTTCAACCAAAAACAGGAAACAAGCAAAAGGAAAGTGTGCCGTTCGCGTGAGAAGCTAAAGAAACACAACTTAGCACTGGAATCATAAACTAGGAAACTTACTAGCTTTGGCATGAATAAACAAGACTTACGTGGACCAGGCATGAAGCGAACAATGACGCCAGGCCGACTGACTGGCAAAGGCAACCTTAAATAATGCCTCTGATTAGTGCTCTGGAAGCAGGGGAGCGGGCGAGCACTAATAAGAGACAGGTGAACACAATGAGTAACCATGGCAACCAAAACAAACTCACAAGTGCACAAGCAAGAACTAAAGCAGTCCAAAACTAACAGAAAATAACTAAACAAACATGATCCGGACCACAGATCATGAGACCTCGAAGCAATTGTATTTGGTAGATGGTGTAAAGATAAGTGTGACTAGTAGATAGCAGTCAAACATAAGAGATATGTGTAGACTGCACTATGATGGCAATATGACTCAAGTAAACAACACCAACATTTTATATGTTCCATTAAAAATATAGAACATTACACACGGCGCTCAAAAATCTATCAAAATGTTTTAGTACGACTTTGGTAAGCTATGAAGCCGCACCGCTTGATGTGCTTCAACATAAAAGTATTATTATGGTGTGTGTATAAGGTAAGATATATTATCTGGCATTATTTCGCATTATTATGCAAAAGCAACTTTTCTTCCCTTCTGGTACCTGCTGATCTGTATTTGAGATCTGCATAAATCCTGAAAAATTGCTCGAGTCCGCCTTTGTAGTCTTTGCCAACCCCAGAGTCGATACTTCTTCTTTTTGTCTATCTTCTTGTTATGTGACATTCATCCTCCACTGTTGCCATTTCTAATATACAGTAGTGTAAAGTTCTTACTTATATCTGTCAGTAAACTCGCCATGAAAGCGCTAAAATATACCGGTGTAGTGAGTTTACATTATTCACCCAAGGAACTTTAGTTATTAGAGAGGAGAGAAAAACCACGGGACACATTTCCGGCCTTGTTGTTGTTTCCGCATGAGGAGATGCTGCTCCGTTATTGATTGAAGTAAAGTCTGAATGTCATTAAAACCATACTTGCCAACCTTGAGACCTTCGATTTCGGGAGGTGGGGAGTGGGGGCGTGGTCGGGGGTGGGGCGGGGCGTGGTTGGGGGCGTGGTTAAGAGGGGAGGAGTATATTGACAGCTAGAATTCACCAAGTCAAGTATTTCATACATATATACATATATTTATATATATAGATATCTACATCCTGAAAATATGCAAACAAACTGTGTTTAGATAATTGATACTTCAAACTTGCATAAATAAATATTAAGGAATATAACATAACTTGGCTTCTGAGAGTTTCAAAATGTAATGAATAAAATGCTAAAGTTGTTGATAAACAAGTAATTATTTTAATAATTAAATATGGTCATTTTAAATGAATTATTATGATAATTTAAAATCAATTATTTCAAATATGTTTATTTTAATGTATAATTCTATGGCTGGATGTAATAAGGAGTCACGAAAAAATACAAATAAAAATACAATTAATTTTGATGTTTTTAGCAAAATATAGTAAAAATTTATTTAGTTTATTTTTATTTTTTATTAATAAATATATTTATTTTTAGGTGAAATAAACATAATAATACAATTTATCTCTAGTCTGGATGATTTAGTTCTTGTCACCCTATTGTCCTCCCATCATGAAAAAAGGCTGTCCTCACTCAGGTCCGCATGGAGCTGGAGGGGGCGTGGCTTCCAGCTCCGGCTGAAAATCGGGAGATTTTCGGGAGAATATTTGTTCCGGGAGGTTTTCGGGAGAGACGCTGAATTTCGTGAGTCTCCCGGAAAATTCGGGAGGGTTGGCAAGTATGTTAAAACAGTTAGCTCCATCTTTTGACACTTTCTTCCACCCCCGTCCTTGCACGCTACACCGCTACAACAAAGATGACGGGGAGAAGACGCTGCCGAAGGTGAGCCACGTAAATAAGACCGCCCACAAAACGGCGCATCCTGAAGCGACTGTCAGAAAGCGGCTTGAAGATGATCTAGAAAATATAATCTATGCAACATTTTGACCAAAGAACCACCATTACATGTTATGTAGACCACAAGGAAGTGTTTTACATTTACAAAAAAAGGAATAATAATATGACTCCTTTAATGCGCCTTATAATCCGGTGCGCCTTATATATGAAAAAAGATCGAAAATAGACCATTCATCGGCAGTGCGCCTTATAATCCAGTGCGCCCTATGGTCCGAAAAATACGGTACAAAACATGGCAAAAACAAGAAAACACAAATTGCCGCGTTTAGCGAGCATTGACCCAGCGACTAGTGCTAGGTGACTGAGGAATATAAAATAGAGTGATAAACTAAGGAGACAGGTGGGACTACTAATCATAAACTGAAGAGAGGTGTGTCCATTTAGTGTCCAAGGCAACAAAGAACAAGTAAAGGGAAAAACGCGCTGGAACAGAACTAGACTCAAGCATTGTAGAACCGTAACAAACATAATATGAGGCATGACCTCTCAGGTCATGACAGCAATTAACCTATAAAAGCTGCAAGCAACTCCGGATTCACGCAAGTCGGCAGAAATGCGTGACGGATGCGGTCACGTCCTTCCCAATGTGCCGACCCGCCATCAAAAATTCAGGAAGATCGGATAAGGTGGAAAGAAATTATGACCATTGTCATTTCCCACCACAAGGAGGCGATATTGGCGTCAATATTAATGTTTAGTCATGATCAGTTCACAGTATTACATCAGTTTGGAAGGAGAACTGATCATTTAAAGTCAAGTAATGACATTTTGATGGTTGAGTGCAAGGAGCAGATTTGGCGCGGGGCTACGCTAAACCAGGAATGGGTACTAATAGGTATCCATCATAATATAAAGTATTCTTATCTCAATCTGAATTTGTGGAGCCGAATATTAAATGTTGACAGTTTTGCGGCGAGCCATTAATTTAAAGTTTGGCACAATTGCCACGCCCACATCCTATGACGTAGGCAAAAATCCTTTGCAATCCATCATTGCCCGTCAGTCTAGTACAGGGGTCGGCAACCCGCGGCTGATGCGGCTCAGCAGCTTGCTTGCTGAACCCCCCAATTGTCCCGTGAGACTTCCGGATTTCAGTGCCTCTCGCAGAAAACTCCCGGGATTAATATTCACCGATTTTCACCCTTAAAGCTATATTAAGGGCATGCCGTGATGGTACAACATTTGGCGCCCTCTACAATCTGTATTGACAGCGCGCCAGCCCAACACTTGTTATACAATATACATCTTCTGCTTGCACACGTGAGAGACAGCAAGGCATACTTGGTCAACAGCCACACAGGTTACACTGACGGTGACCATATAAAACAACTTTAACACTCTTACTAATAATGCGCCACACTTTGAACCAAAACCAAACAAGAATGACAAACACATTTCGGGAGAACATCTGCACCTTAACACAACATAAACACAACAGAACAAACACCCAGAATCCCATGCAGCCCTGACTCTTCCGGGCTACATTATACACCCCTGCTACCACCAAACCCCGCCCCCACCCCAAGCCTGCTCCCTTACACATCAACCCCCTCCCTCGGTGTGTCGGTTGAGGTGGGCGGGGTTTGGTAGCGGGGGTGTATAATGTATCCCGGAAGAGTTAGGGCTGCATGGGATTCTGGGTATTTGTCCTGTTGTGTTTATGTTGTGTTAAGGTGCAGATGCTCTCCCGAAATGTGTTTGTCATTCTTGTTTGGTTTTGGTTCAAAGTGTGGCGCATTATTAGTAAGAGTGTTAAAGTTTTTTTTACACCGCCACCGTCAGTGTAACCTGTGTGGTTGATGACCAAGTATGCCTTGCTGTCACCTACGTGAACAAGCGGAAGCACCATACAACATGTGGCTGATCAGGCACGCTGGTTGAAGTGGGCGCTATATGCTGTACCATCACGGCACGCATGACGCTGATAAGCGCTATTCCTTAAAAGCCCGCGTGCCGAAACCAGCATAAAAATTCCATATAAAAGGTGTGGGCAGCGTGTCTGAGACCCCTGGTTTATACATAGCACAAAGCCAAAAAAAATGTTTATATACAGTATTATTTCATTTAAAATTTAAAAAATTTTTTGCGGCTCCCATTGTTTCCTATAATTTGTGAAACTGGTCAAAATGGCTCTTTGACTGGTAAAGGTTGCCGACCCCTGGTCTAGTATCTGTAATTTTAACCGCGACTCATTTGGTCAAAGTTGGGTTGTCTCCAATAACAACATTTTTGATACTTCTCGATCCTTTTTAAAATAAAGGGGAACAGAATAAATGATCATTATTGGCTTTATTTTGAAGCCCCATTAAAAACCTCTATAGGCCTTAGTCGGCCACATGCGTGGACAGCACCTTTTATCTCTTATTTCCAAAATTGTGTTCACTACTGAATTGGGGTCTTATGGCCGCTTATGTGGACACTTATACTGCACAATCTGGTGATGTCAGAAGAGTATACCATACAACGGAATTTGGAAAAAAAAAAAGTGTAAAGATAAAAATTTGGCATGGGGAACTTACACATCTGTGAAGGTACCATTAATGCTGAAAGGTACATACAGGTTTTGGAGCAACCTATGTTGCCATATAAGAAACGTTATCATGGACGCCCCTGCTTATTTCCTGTACTTGGTATCCTTACAGTGGTGTAGATCCACCAATGGCGTTTGTTTACATTTTAGAGGCGGTATAGTACCGAATATGATTCATTAGTATTGCGGTACTATACTATTACCGGTATACCGTACAACCTTAGTACCACGGTACTTTATTAGTACTGGTATATCGTAAAACCAGAGTCTCTAGGAGGAGTTTGTTAAAATAAGACCCCTGTTTTTGGCCTAAAAATGGCAGATGGAAACCAAGACGGCTGACTTCCTGTTGGTTTTCAAATATTGTTTTTTGAGACTTTTACGTGGGTTCTGCCATTATGGATATCTACAGCCAGTACGTGAATATGGTGGCAAGGGCTAATTCTTTCTCATTTTCAAAGGGGAGCTGGAGATTCAATTTTAAAGTTTAATGTCCGAGCTTCCAAATATATCACATTTTTCGCCTGACCTAACGCTCTTGCAAAACCTGGTGAGTTTTCATGCTTGTTAAGTGCCTCAAAAATGTGATCGGAGTGGGAGAATAATATATGTTGCTGCTCGGGCCCCAATAATGATAAGTAGCATTGTTCCGGAACAATCCATCCCCTTCAGAATGTGGTACCAGCATCAAAGAGAGAGGATGAGCACTCCGAATGTGGAATGCAGCAGGTAGGCAATAAACCGGAATTTGCCAATAGAAAGTGTATTTTACCGCCAACACACTTTGACTTGTGTTTCCATGGATACCCAATCCATGATGCTGAGGTAGGACACACAGGGCAAGGGGGCGGAGGGGAATACGGGAGAAAAGGCGCAGGTACATGTAGTGAGGAATGAAAGTGTCACGAGAGAGACGAGGCATCTTCAGAGGAAGCAGGAAGGGAGATAAGAGCAGCGATGCCTTGTTGAAGAACGTTTGTAATTCATATTAGATAGTCACATGAGTCTACAGTGAGTCAGACATCTAAAGAGTCAGAGGCACACACACATTCCACAGGGTACAACTCAATATGAAATGTCACTAAGCAGGCAGCCCCCTTAGAGATAAAGGACATGGATTGAGGGCAAGAAGAGGACTAAATGGCTCAAAGTAAAGATATTTTAGAGGAGACGATGGCGTTTGAGGAACAGGATGACTTTTTAAGTGTCCGTCAGATTGAATTGGCTTCATTCAACATAAAAGTGCAAGTCTGAAATCCATTTTTTTGCGATCTATTTCATGTATTGGTTTATAATTAGGATTATGCAAAAACTGACCCACGCTTTGTGGACACCTAAGATTTTTTGGGGGGGGAATAAAAATGGGAAACTCAAGTAATTTATTTTAGAAATGAATATAAAATGTGTGGGGAAAAAAATGTGCAGTTTTAATTTTTTTATGGAAAATATAAAAATAATGACATATCTATTTATTTACTTACGTATTCAACCTTTAGTACCGTATTTTCCAGACCATAGGGTGCACCGAATTATAAGGCGCACTGCCGATGAATGGTCTATTTTTGATATTTTTTCATATATAAGGCGCACAGTACCGGATTATAGGCCGCATTAAAGGAGTCATATTATTTATAGAGATGTCCGATAATGCCTTTTTTGCCGATATCCGATATTGTCCAACTCTTAATTACCGTATTTTTCGGACTATAAGTCGCTCCGGAGTATAAGTCGCACCAGACAAAAATGCATAATAAAGAAGGGAAAAAACATATATAAGTCGCACTGGAGTATAAGTCGCATTTTTGGGGGAAATTTATTTGATAAAACCCAACACCAAGAAAGGCAATTTAAAATAAATAAAGAATAGTGAGCAACAGGCTGAATAAGTGTACGTTATATGAGGCATAAATAACCAACTGAGAACGTGCCTGGTATGTTAACGTAACATATTATGGTAAGAGTCATTCAAATAACTATAACATATAGAACATGCTATACGTTTACCAAACAATCTGTCACTCCTTATCGCTAAATCCCATGAAATCTTATACGTCTAGTCTCTTACGTGAATGAGCTAAATAATATTATTTCATATTTTAGGGTAATGTGTTAATACTTTCACACATAAGTCGCTCCCGAGTATAAGTCGCACCCCCGACCAAACTATGACAAAAACTGTGACTTATAGTTCGAAAAATACAGTACCGATACCGATATATACAGTTGTGGAATTACCACATTATTGTCAGAGTATGTAGGTGGCGAACCCCAAGATGCCGAGATGGCGGCAGGCTTGGTACAAGAAAACATGATTTAATTTAACACTATAGCAAAAAAACAAATAAAAGGGTAACAAAAGGCGCGCACAAGGCGGAGAACAAACTTGGCTATAAAATAAAATAGCACAAAGGCTAACTGTGGACAAGAAACAAAAACACTTACTGTGACACGAAGGAACTATGACATGAGCAGAGTGAACAAAAGTAGACAGAGCTACAACGACAAATATTATGACAGGTAGTAGTGACAACAAGTATTAGCGACAATGACAATAATCCAGCACTGACTGGAGAGGAAGGCAGGTTCAAATAGCAGCTGGCTGATTGACACCAGGTGTGGCCAGGTGCCAATCAGCCACAGCTGAGGGGACAAAGCACTCAGGGAGATAATCAGGAAATAACCAAAATAAGAGCGCTGACAGGAAACAAAGACAGGAAAAACCAAAACCTTACTGAACTGTCAGTGACAAACCTGACAATTATTATGCCTAATTTTGTTGTGATGCCTCGCTGGATGCATTAAACAATGTAACAAGGTTTTCCAAAATAAATCAACTCAAGTTATGGAAAAAAAATGCCAACATGGCACTGCCATATTTATTATTGAAGTCACAAAGTGCATTATTTGTTTTAACATGCCTCAAAACAGCAGCTTGGAATTTGGGACATGCTCTCCTTGAGAAAGCATGAGGAGGTTGAGGTGGGCGGGGTTTTTGTAGGGGGTGGGGGGGTGTATATTGTAGCGTCCCGGAAGAGTTAGTGCTGCAAGGGGTTCTGGGTATTTGTTCTGTTGTGTTTATGTTGTGTTAAGGTGCGGATGTTCTCACGAAATGTGTTTGTCATTCTTGTTTGGTGTGGGTTCACAGTGTAGCGCATATTTGTAACAGTGTTAAAGTTGTTTACACGGCCACCCTCAGTGTGACCTGTATGGCTGTTGACCAAGTATGCGTGGATTCACTTGTGTGTGTGAATAGCCGTAGATATTATGTGACTGGGCCGGCATGCAAAGGAAGTGCCTTTAATGTTTATTGGCGCTCTGTACTTCTCCCTACGTCCGTGTACACAGCGGCGTTTTAAAAAGTCATGAATTTTACTTTTTGAAACCGATACCGATAATTTTGAAACAGATACCGACAATTTCCGATATTACATTTTGAAGCATTTATCGGCCGATAATATCGGCAGTCCGATATTATCGGACATCTCTAATTATTTATTCAAATGTAAAACACTTCCTTGTGGTCTACATAACATGTAATGGTGGTCCTTTGGTCAAAATGTTGCATAGATTATGTTTTACAGATCATCTTCAAACCGCTTTCTGACAGATGCGTCTTATTTACCTGGCTCACCTTCGGCAGCGTCTTCTCCGCGTCATCTTTTTTGTAGCGGTGTAGCGTGCAAGGACGGGAGTGGAAGAAGTAATGACATTCAGACTTTACTTCAATCAATAACGGAGCAGCATCTCCTCATCCGGAAACCACAACACCGGAAATGTGTACCGTGAAAAAACGTCCGACCGAAACGCTCTAATAACTAAAGTTCCTTGGGTGAATAATATAAACTCACTACACCGCTATGTTTTAGCGCTTTCATGGCGAGTTTACTGACAGATATAAGTAAGAACTTTACACTACTTTATATTAGAAATGGCAACAGCAGAGGATGAATGTCACATAACAAGAAGATAGAGAAAAAGAAGAAGCTTATCGACAGCGGTGTCGACACGGAGTACAAAGGCAGACGCACGCAATTTTTCAGGACTTATGCAGATCCAAAATATAGATCAGCAGGTACCAGAAGGTAAGAAAAGTTGCTTTTTGCATAATATTGTGAAACAAAATAATAATAATAATAATAATTATAATAATACTCCTATGATGAAGCACAGTACAATCCATCAAGTACTAAAACATTTTGATGGATTTTTGAGCGCTGTGTGTAATATTCTATATTTTCAATGGAACATATAAAATGTCGGTGTTCATTACTTGTGTCATAATGCAGTCTACACGTATCTCTTGTGTGTGACTGCCATCATAGTACAGTCTACACGTATCTCTTATGTTTGACTGCCATCTACCGGTCACACTTATCATTTCACCATGTATCAAATAAAATAACTTTGAGGTCAGTAAACAATACCAGAATCATTCCTTACATTAGGCACTGTAAGGGGTTATAAAGCGCACTGTCGAGTTTTGAGAAAAAAATAATATTTCAAGTGCGCCTTATAGTCCGGAAAATACGGTAGTTTTTCTATGACAGGAAGTCAATCGCAGCAAGGATTTTGGCATAGTTTTTACGCCGGATGCCCTTACCGACACAATCCTGGCCGGGAATTGCACCCATGCCCTCTGCTATGAAAGGCATACGAAGCAGATACGGGAGGTCTGGATTAGTAGTTTTATTTCCTTCTATATTGTGTGCTAAATACTGTCTTGATACAACTCCTACACATGCTCCCAGTGGACTTCCTTCAATGCGAAAAGCTAATTTTCCCTCTACTGCCTCTGTAACGGTAGCCATCCATATCTAATTAATGCACACTACAGACTTCTGCAAGTCTCGAGAATGAATGCTGGCTAAATCGACATGCAGAAGCTAGCGTATTTGTTTTAGGGCTGTCAAACGATTCAATTATTGATCATGTTTAATCGCATTGTCCATAGTTAACTCATAATTAATTGTAAACATAAGTTTTTAAAAAAATCTTTGATAAGTGTACCTTATTAACATGTACACAACATAGGGACTGGACAATTTGTTGGATTTATGATTTTGTTGTTAATGTTGATATTTTTAGCTTTACAACATGTTGCCAACATGAAAACAAGAGACATTAACGTCTTTCCCCAATTGGAAACAACATACGCCAATCTAAACTTACTTAAATACATTACTGGAAGAGCAACTAAGATATTCAATTGTGCATATTGAACCTACAAGCTGTGCTCTCAGCGTGATTTTTCTATAATCGGAGGAATACGAGACCGATGTGTTTTAACGCTGCGTTCAAGGATCGCTGAATCACAACGCCCGTCGGAAATATTAAATAATAATAATAATAATACATTTAATTTGTTACACACTTTTCATTTATATACATTTTAAAGTGCTACAGTACAAATACATATTTAAAACAATAAATGCTAAGCTATTAAAACAGAAATGCTAAGAGTAAAACACTATCAGTGAGGAATAAACACAAAACATGCAAAAGACTTGCTTTTTAACATATTTATTTTAGATATCTAAAAAAAAATAACTTGGTCAAAATGTGTTACCATGTGTACTAGTACTTTTTAAGCACATTTAACAATACTGCAATAATAATGATAACTAGATATGTCGGCCGATAAATGCTTTAAAATGTAATATCGGAAATTATCGGTATCGGTTTCAACCTCCCGATTTTCCCGGGAGACTCCCGAATTTCAGTGCCCCTCCCGAAAATCTGCTGCTGTTTTGAGGCATGTTAAAAAAAATAATGCAATTTGGGACTTTAATAATAAACACGGCAGTGCCATGTTGGCATTTTTTTCCATAACTGGAGTTGAAGTTGTTCTCTTATTTTGGAAAACCTTGTTTTTGATTGATTGATTGAAACTTGTATTAGTAGATTGCACAGTACAGTACATATTCCGTACAATTGACCACTAAATGGTAACACCCCAATAAGTTTTTCAACTTGAGGTCCACGTAAATCAATTCATGGTAAAGTTACATTGTTTAATGCATCTTGCGGGGCATCACAACAAAATTAGGCATAATAATGTGTTAATTCCACGACTGTATATATCGGTATCGGTTGATATCGGAATCGGTAATTAAGAGTTGGACAATATCGGAATATCGGATATCGGCAAAAAAGCCATTATCGGACCTTTCCTAATGATAACCGTGATAGGAAATGTTTCTATTGTTAATCTCTAGTTTGAGTGCGTGCTAAGTTGACCAGTGGTCCAATAACCAGGAAAAGACTACCCTTTGCTTTATTGTGTGGACAGAATAGTAAGCCCAAATAAGCAACCACACGTTCAAAAACGAGACGAAAAAAAGCACAACTGTGACTCACGAACTTTGGAAGCAACTTTAGAAAAAAAAAAGTTGCCTGTAATACGCGGGTTAGTAGCAGCTAAGAACTGTGGGACGGTGAAAACGTAAAGATGAAAATAACTTTGGTCTTGTGGAAAGCTAATTTTACAAGTCAATATACCTTGTTCTTTGTCCAGTTCCACTCTCTATTCGTTCCTGTGACTCAACATCAGCTGGAACGCCGCCGCTTTTCCACAGCCACGGTATGGACTGAGTGTCACGCAGGACGCATGTTAACTGCGCAATAAAAAAAATGACTGCCGTTATAGGAAACTTTTGTTAACTCATTATCATCGCATTCACTTTCACAGCCCTAATTTGTTTAACGTTCCACACCAGGGATATTCAACTACATTGTTTTTCCAGAAAGCTAAGAATCAACAGGCCAGATTTATCCCTTCAATATAGAGATGTCCGATAATATCGGACTGCCGATATTATCGGCCGATAAATGCTTTAAAATGTAGTATCGGAAATTATCGGTATTGGTTTCAAAAAGTAAAATGTATGACTTTTTAAAACGCCGCTGTACGGAGTGGTACACGGACATAGGGAGAAGTACAGAGCGCCAATAAACCTTAAAGGCACTGCCTTTGCATGCCGGCCCAATCACATAATATCTACGGCTTTCCACACACATAAGTGAATGCCAGGCATACTTGGTCAACAGCCAAACAGGTCACACTGAGGGTAGCCGTATAAACAACTTTAACACTGTTACAAATATGCGCCACACTGTGAACCCACACCAAACAAGAATGACAAACACATTTCGGGAGAATATCCACACCGTAACACAACATAAACACAACAGAACAAATACCCAGAAGCCCTTGCAGCACTAACTCTTCCGGGACGCTACAATATACACCCCCACCCCACCCTAGCCCCCCCCCTCCAATCCCACCCACCTCAACATTCTCATGCTCTCTCAGGGGGAGCATGTCCCAAATTCCAAGCTGCTGTTTTGAGGCATGTTAAAAAAAATAATGCACTTTGTGACTTCAATAATAAATATGGCAGTGCCATGTTGGCATTTTTTTTCCATAACTTGAGTTGATTTATTTTGGAAAACCTTGTTACATTGTTTAATGCATCCAGCGGGGCATCACAACAAAATTAGGCATAATAATGTGTTGATTCCACGACTGTTTATATCGGTATCGGTTGATATCGGAATCGGTAATTAAAAGTTGGACAATATCGGAATATTGGATATCGGCAAAAAAGCCATTATCTGACATCTGTACTTCAATATTAGTCCTATTTTGTGTATTCCGGAAAACCGCCGCCCTTTCAGTAACTAGAAATTTGATTTTGGTCTACTTGTTGTGTATATTAAAGAGCAGCTGCAAAAAAATGTGAGTTTTTTTTAACTGAACTCGCGGGCAACAAGTTGAACAGCCCAAATACTTTTGTAATAAAAAAAGAGAGGACCTAAAATGGAACCTTGAGGAACACCACAAGTATAACTGAATACTTTGAAGAAATTACTACAGACTGCTTCTGAAGTAAATAAGTTACTGCAACATCTAAGTTATTACGGAATATAAAAAAGATGAGGACTTAGAGGGGTGCCTTGAGGAACACCTTAGTGATGTATATCACAAGTTTGGACCCCAGTGTTGTACGTTTGCTAGCAAGGTTAAAATTAGAGATGTCCGATAATGGTTTTTTGCCGATATTCCGATATTGTCCAACTCTTAATTACCGATTCCGATATCAACCGATACCGATATATACAGTCGTGGAATTAACACATTATTATGCCTAATTTTGTTGTGATGCCCCGCTGGATGCATTAAACAATGTAACAAGGTTTTCCAAAATAAATCAACTCAAGTTATGGAAAAAAAATGCCAACATGGCACTGCCATATTTATTATTGAAGTCACAAAGTGCATTCTTTTTTTTTAACATGCCTCAAAACAGCAGCTTGGAATTTGGGACATGCTCTCCCCGAGAGAGCATGAGGAGGTTGAGGTGGGCGGGGTTGAGGGTAGCGGGGGGTGTATATTGTAGCGTCCCGGAAGAGTTAGTGCTGCAAGGGGTTCTGGGTATTTGTTCTGTTGTGTTACGGTGCGGATGTGTTTGTCGTTCTTGTTTGGTGTGGGTTCACAGTGTGGCGCATATTTGTAACAGTGTTAAAGTTGTTTATACGGCCACCCTCAGTGTGACCTGTATGGCTGACCAAGTATGCTGGGCATTCAATTGTGTGTGTTAAAAGCCGTAGATATTATGTGACTGGGCCGGCACGCAAAGGCAGTGCCTTTAAGGTTTACTGGCGCTCTGTACTTCTCCCTACGTCCGTGTACCGCTCCGTACAGCGGCGTTTTAAAAAGTCATAAATTTCACTTTTTGAAACAGATACCGATAATTTCTGATATTACATTTTAAAGCATTTATCGGCCGATAATATCGGCAGTCCGATATTATCGGACATCTCTAATTAAAATGTCAACGCAAGGATCTGCTAGTGTGTTTACAGTGGTCCAAGATCATCTTTACAACCAGGGCTCTATTGTGTTTGTAGGAATTTGCTGCTAAAATGTTTGTCTCCCAAATTTTAAGTTGACCCGTAAAAAAAGGAAAAAAACAACAACTCAATGACATAGTGTCATTCCCAACCCGCCAGTTGAATAGCCCCTTCTACACAATATACTCTATTGTAACTAAGATTTATGGAAGCATTTTGTGAGGTACTTTTGCTTGCAGTTCATGCATTCATGTTAGAACTCCATTGACATAGCAGGTAGTATGTGGCGCATCCACCGCATAAATGTTAATCAGCTGTCTCGCCCTTGCTGCTAAATCAATGACGGCTGCACGCCTGTATCACCACCGCCGCCGCCGTCACGCTCCCGGCAGCCCGGCCCTTCCCCCGGCCCAACAGCGAGGGCTATATTTAGATGCAGGAGCCACAATACTGTGGCCAAGTAATCACCCCCATCCTGTGAGAGCGATGAGCTGCTGCTGACGCTGCTGTCCGCCACCAGCCAAGTTGTTGCTTGAGGGGGTCGGTGAGCGGGGTCACGCCACGAAATTAGTTTCATATCAGCAAATGCAATCAGATGCACACACCTCATGTAGAAAAACACCTCCCTTGACAGTTATACATGACAAACAGTGGCACCTCGGTTTTTGTTAGGAAGTACCGTATTTTTCGGATTATAAGTCGCTCCGGAGTATAAGTCGCACCGGCCGAAAATGCATAATAAAGAAGGAAAAAACATTTATAAGTCGCATTTTTGGGGGAAATTTATTTAATAAAATCCAACACCAAGAATAGGCATTTGAAAGGCAATTTAAAATAAATAAAGAATAGTGAACAACAGGCTGAATAAGTGTACGTTATATGACGCATAAAATCAGTTTTTATAAGTTACCGCCAATGTTGAAATTATCCATTTTTATAAGTACGGAAGTAGCAGGTAGCAACCTTTTTTTCCACAATGCACTTCTGCCATGCCAAATTTTTTATTGGTTGACGTGTGTGTGTGTGACGATTGCTGATATACGCCTAGTCCAGGGGTCGGCAACCCAAAATGTTGAAAGAGCCATATTAGACCACAAATACAAGAAAGTAATCGGTCTGGAGCCGCAAAAAATCAAAAGTCTTATATAAGTGTTATGACGAAGACAACACATAATATTAGTGTCTATATTAGCTATGTTAGCCTACTATCAAAATGACTTTAAAAGTCTTATATAAGTGTCATAATGAAGACAACACATGATATTAGTGTCTATATTAGCTATGTTAGCCTACTATCAAAATGACTTTAAAAGTATTATATAAGTGTCATAATGAAGACAACACATGATGTAAGTGTCTATATTAGCTATATTAGCCTACTATCAAAATGACTTTAAAAGTCTTATACAAGTGTCATAATGAAGACAACACATGATGTAAGTGTCTATATTAGCTATAATAGCCTACTATCAAAATGACTTTAAAAGTCTTATATAAGTGTCATAATGAAGACAACACATGATGTAAGTGTATATATCAGCTATAATATTCTACTATCAAAATGACTTTAAAAGTCTTATATAAGTGTCATAATGAAGACAACACATGATGTAAGTGTCTATATTAGCTATATTAGCCTACCATCAAAATGACTTTAAAAGTCTTACACAAGTGTCATAATGAAGACAACACATGATGTAAGTGTCTATATTAGCTATAATAGACTACTATCAAAATTACTTTAAGTCTTATATAAGTGTCATAATAAAGACAACACATGATGTAAGTGTCTATATTAGCTATAATAGTCTACTATCAAAATGACTTTAAAAGTCTTATAGAAGTGTCATAATGAAGACAACACATGATGTAAGTGTCTCTATTAGCTATAATAGCCTACTATCAAAATGACTTTAAAAGTCTTATATAAATGTCATAATGAAGACAACACATGATGTAAGTGTCTATATTCGCTATAATAGCCTACTACCAAAATGACTTTAAAAGTCTTATATAAATGTCGTAATGAAGACAACACATGATGTAAGTGTCTATATTAGCTATAATCGCCTACAATCAAAATGACTTTTAGTCTTATATAAGTGTTATAATGAAGACAACACATGATGTAAGTGTCTATATTAGCTATAATAGCCTACTATCAAAATGACTTTAAAAGTCTTATATAAGTGTCATAATGAAGACAACACATGATGTAAGTGTCTATATTAGCTATATTAGCCTACTATCAAAATGACTTTAAAAGTCTTACATAACTGTCATAATGAAGACAACACATGATGTAAGTGTCTATATTAGCTATAATCGCCTACAATCAAAATGACTTTAAGTCTTATATAAGTGTTATAATGAAGACAACACATGATGTAAGTGTCTATATTAGCTATAATAGCCTACTATAAAAATGACTTTAAAAGTCTTATATAAGTGTCATAATGAAGACAACACATGATGTAAGTGTCTATATTAGCTATATTAGCCTACTATCAAAATGACTTTAAAAGTCTTACATAAGTGTCATAATGAAGACAACACATGATGTAAGTGTCTATATTAGCTATATTAGCCTACTATCAAAATGACTTTAAAAGTCTTATATAAGTGTCATAATGAAGACAACACATGATGTAAGTGTCTATATTAGCTATAATAGCCTACTATCAAAATGACTTTAAAAGTCTTATATAAGTGTCATAATGAAGACAACACATGAAGTAAGTGTCTATATCAGCTATAATAGTCTACCATCAAAATGACTTTAAAAGTCTTATATAAGTGTCATAATGAAGACAACACATGATGTAAGTGTCTATATTAGCTATATTAGCCTACTATCAAAATGACTTTAAAAGTCTTATACAAGTGTCATAATGAAGACAACACATGATGTAAGTGTCTATATTAGCTATAATAGACTACTATCAAAATTACTTTAAGTCTTATATAAGTGTCATAATAAAGACAACACATGATGTAAGTGTCTATATTAGCTATAATCGCCTACAATCAAAATGACTTTAAGTCTTATATAAGTGTTATAATGAAGACAACACATGATGTAAGTGTCTATATTAGCTATAATAGCCTACTATCAAAATGACTTTAAAAGTCTTATATAAGTGTCATAATGAAGACAACACATGATGTAAGTGTCTATATTAGCTATAATAGTCTACTATCAAAATGACTTTAAAAGTCTTATAGAAGTGTCATAATGAAGACAACACATGATGTAAGTGTCTCTATTAGCTATAATAGCCTACTATCAAAATGACTTTAAAAGTCTTATATAAGTGTCATAATGAAGACAACACATGATGTAAGTGTCTATATTCGCTATAATAGCCTACTACCAAAATGACTTTAAAAGTCTTATATAAATGTCGTAATGAAGACAACACATGATGTAAGTGTCTATATTAGCTATAATCGCCTACAATCAAAATGACTTTAAGTCTTATATAAGTGTTATAATGAAGACAACACATGATGTAAGTGTCTATATTAGCTATAATAGCCTACTATCAAAATGACTTTAAAAGTCTTATATAAGTGTCATAATGAAGACAACACATGATGTAAGTGTCTATATTAGCTATATTAGCCTACTATCAAAATGACTTTAAAAGTCTTACATAACTGTCATAATGAAGACAACACATGATGTAAGTGTCTATATTAGCTATAATCGCCTACAATCAAAATGACTTTAAGTCTTATATAAGTGTTATAATGAAGACAACACATGATGTAAGTGTCTATATTAGCTATAATAGCCTACTATAAAAATGACTTTAAAAGTCTTATATAAGTGTCATAATGAAGACAACACATGATGTAAGTGTCTATATTAGCTATATTAGCCTACTATCAAAATGACTTTAAAAGTCTTACATAAGTGTCATAATGAAGACAACACATGATGTAAGTGTCTATATTAGCTATATTAGCCTACTATCAAAATGACTTTAAAAGTCTTATATAAATGTCGTAATGAAGACAACACATGATGTAAGTGTCTATATTAGCTATAATCGCCTACAATCAAAATGACTTTAAGTCTTATATAAGTGTTATAATGAAGACAACACATGATGTAAGTGTCTCTATTAGCTATAATAGCCTACTATCAAAATGACTTTAAAAGTCTTATATAAATGTCATAATGAAGACAACACATGATGTAAGTGTCTATATTCGCTATAATAGCCTACTACCAAAATGACTTTAAAAGTCTTATATAAATGTCGTAATGAAGACAACACATGATGTAAGTGTCTATATTAGCTATAATCGCCTACAATCAAAATGACTTTAAGTCTTATATAAGTGTTATAATGAAGACAACACATGATGTAAGTGTCTATATTAGCTATAATAGCCTACTATCAAAATGACTTTAAAAGTCTTATATAAGTGTCATAATGAAGACAACACATGATGTAAGTGTCTATATTAGCTATATTAGCCTACTATCAAAATGACTTTAAAAGTCTTACATAACTGTCATAATGAAGACAACACATGATGTAAGTGTCTATATTAGCTATAATCGCCTACAATCAAAATGACTTTAAGTCTTATATAAGTGTTATAATGAAGACAACACATGATGTAAGTGTCTATATTAGCTATAATAGCCTACTATAAAAATGACTTTAAAAGTCTTATATAAGTGTCATAATGAAGACAACACATGATGTAAGTGTCTATATTAGCTATATTAGCCTACTATCAAAATGACTTTAAAAGTCTTACATAAGTGTCATAATGAAGACAACACATGATGTAAGTGTCTATATTAGCTATATTAGCCTACTATCAAAATGACTTTAAAAGTCTTATATAAGTGTCATAATGAAGACAACACATGATGTAAGTGTCTATATTAGCTATAATAGCCTACTATCGAAATGACTTTAAAAGTCTTATATAAGTGTCATAATGAAGACAACACATGATGTAAGTGTCTATATCAGCTATAATAGTCTACCATCAAAATGACTTTAAAAGTCTTATATAAGTGTCATAATGAAGACAACACATGATGTAAGTGTCTATATTAGCTATATTAGCCTACTATCAAAATGACTTTAAAAGTCTTATACAAGTGTCATAATGAAGACAACACATGATGTAAGTGTCTATATTAGCTATAATAGACTACTATCAAAATTACTTTAAGTCTTATATAAGTGTCATAATAAAGACAACACATGATGTAAGTGTCTATATTAGCTATAATCGCCTACAATCAAAATGACTTTAAGTCTTATATAAGTGTTATAATGAAGACAACACATGATGTAAGTGTCTATATTAGCTATAATAGCCTACTATCAAAATGACTTTAAAAGTCTTACATAAGTGTCATAATGAAGACAACACATGATGTAAGTGTCTATATTAGCTATAATAGTCTACTATCAAAATGACTTTAAAAGTCTTATAGAAGTGTCATAATGAAGACAACACATGATGTAAGTGTCTCTATTAGCTATAATAGCCTACTATCAAAATGACTTTAAAAGTCTTATATAAGTGTCATAATGAAGACAACACATGATGTAAGTGTCTATATTCACTATAATAGCCTACTACCAAAATGACTTTAAAAGTCTTATATAAATGTCGTAATGAAGACAACACATGATGTATGTGTCTATATTAGCTATAATCGCCTACAATCAAAATGACTTTAAGTCTTATATAAGTGTTATAATGAAGACAACACATGATGTAAGTGTCTATATTAGCTATAATAGCCTACTATCAAAATGACTTTAAAAGTCTTATATAAGTGTCATAATGAAGACAACACATGATGTAAGTGTCTATATTAGCTATATTAGCCTACTATCAAAATGATTTTAAAAGTCTTGTATAAGTGTCATAATGAAGACAACACATGATGTAAGTATCTATATTAGCTATAATAGTCTACTATCAAAATCACTTTAAAAGTCTTATATAAGTGTTATAATAAAGACAACACATAATGTAAGTGTCTATATTAGCTATATTAGCCTACTACCAAAATGACTTTAAAAGTCTTATATAAGTGTCATAATGAAGACAACACATGATGTAAGTGTCTATATTAGCTATAATAAACTACTATCAAAATTACTTTAAGTCTTATATAAGTGTCATAATAAAGACAACACATGATGTAAGTGTCTATATTAGCTATAATAGTCTACTATCAAAATGACTTTAAAAGTCTTATAGAAGTGTCATAATGAAGACAACACATGATGTAAGTGTCTATATTAGCTACAATAGCCTACTATCAAAATGACTTTAAAAGTCTTATATAAGTGTCGTAATAAAGACAACACATGATGTAAGTGTCTATATTAGCTATAATAGTCTACTATCAAAATGACTTTAAAAGTCTTATATAAGTGTCATAATGAAGACAACACAAGATGTAAGTGTCTATATTAGCTATAATAGTCTACTATCAAAGTGACTTTAAAAGTCATATATAAGTGTTATAATGAAGACAACACATGATGTAAGTGTCTGTATTAGATATTTTAACCTACATTCAGCTAGCCTAAATTGCATGTTCGCATCAATTAGCTTGCAGTCATGCAGTGACCAAAAATGCCTAATTAGCACTCCAACAAGTCAATAACATCAACAAAGCTCAGCTTTGTGCATTCACGCACAGCATAAAACGTTTGGTGGACAAAATGAGACAATGGAGTGGCATAAAACACGTCTTTCTGTGGCAGCTTCGGAGAAAGTTGTACATTTAAACACACTTTTGAGTAACAGTCCACACAACGGTGAGTTCAAGGGCCACTAAAAAAATTAGTAGGACAAAACGGCGCTGGCCAAATACTCTCATCAGTGAAGCATAAAAACAAACATATTAAACAGTGGGCTTTCTAACTATTAGGAAGGCTTGTGTCGTGTTTGTCCTCCTACAGAAACCATATTACAACAACAATCATTTTTTTCACCCAATTTTTGTTCCATTTCCATACATAAAAAAAAACAAACTACATGGAGCCACCAGGGCGGCGCTAAAGAGCCGCATGTGGCTCTAGAGCCGCGGGTTGATGACCCCCGGCCTAGTCTCTTAAGTGAATGAGATAAATAATATTATTTGATATTCTACGGTAATGTGTTAATAATTTCACACATAAGTCGCTCCAGAGTATAAATTGCACCAAACTATGAAAAAAACTGCGATTTATAATCCGAAAAATACGGTAGTAGGACAAATCCGAAGACTGAATCGTATAAACACTTTAGCAATTTCCACACATTTTATAATGAATAATTCTAGTTTTACATGCATAAAACAATGCAAAATACATGTACCGCATTTTTCGGACTATAAGTCGCATTTTTTTTCATAGTTTGGCCGGGCTCCAGTGCGACTTGTATATGTTTTTTTTCCTTCTTTATTATGCATTTTCGGCAAATGCGACTTATACTCCGGAGCGACTTATACTCCGAAAAATACGGTAAGTAGTAAATTAAATGGATACATTTACATTTATTTAATGGCTGTTTGCAACATTTACACAGATGCCTGGAGTGCGCTGACATTTTATGTATTTTACACAGTATATCCCGCCCTCTTACGGCTTCTACAACGTAATGAAGTACACTAAGTACGTACATAACACGTACATTAGCTTTGGGTATTTTAGCTATTAATAGCGATTTGGATAGTTAATGTTAGCTGTCATTGAATGTATATTCTATCATAACATGACTGCAAATTGTTTGTTGCTTTTCTTGGACTGCTTTTGTATGTGTGCGATACCAATATTTTGGTACCGGTACTGGTACCAAAATGTATTTCAATACTTATCTAAATAAAGGGGACCATAAAAAATTGCATTATTGGCTTTATTTTAACAACAAATCTTAGGGTACATTAAACATATGTTTCTTATTGCAAGTTTGTCCTTAAATAAAATAGTGAACATACTAGAAAACTTTTCTTTTAGTAGTAAGTAAGCAAACAAAGACTCCTAATTAGTCTGCTGACGTATGCAGTAACATATTGTTTCATTTTCCATTCTATTATTTTGTCAAAATTATTAAGGACAAGTGGTAGAAAATGAATTATTAATCTACTTGTTCATTTACTGTTAATATCTGCTTACTTTCTCTTTTAACATGCTCTATCTACACTTCTGTTAAAATTTAATAATCACTGTTTGAATGCTTTACATTACTTTTGGATGATACCACACATTTGGGTATCAATCCGATACCAAGTCGTTACAAGATCATACATTGATCATATTCAAAGTCCTCATGTGTCCAGAGACGTAATTCCTGAGTTTATAAACATAATATACATTTAAAAAAAATTAAAAAAAAGATTTTGTGATGCTAAAAAATATTGATGTAATCATAGTAGTATCGACTAGATGTGCAAGTTAAATTTCTACTATGCAAAGCGAAAGCCATTTATCAACAACACCCAGAAACGCTGCCGGCTTCGCCATCTTAGATGGACTGATGCAAAAGTGTTCTGTGGTCTGACGAGTCCACATTTCAAATTGTTTTTGGAAACTGTGGACGTCGTGTCTTCCGGAACAAAGAGGAAAAGAACCATCCGGATTGTTGTAGGCGCAAAGTCCAAAAGCCAGCATCTGGTGGGGGGTGTATTAGTGCCCAAGACATGGGTAACTTACACATCTGTGAAGGCGCCATTAATGCTGAAAGGTACATACAGGTTTTGGACCTATGTTGCCATCCAAGCAACGTTATCATGGACGCCCCTGCTTATTTCAGCAAGACAATGACAAGCCACGTGTTACAACAGCGTGGCTTCGTAGTAAAAGAGTGCAGGTACTAGACTGGCCTGCTTGTAGTCCAGACCTGTGTCCCATTAAAAATATGTGGCGCAATATGAAGCCTAAAATACCACAACGGAGACCCCGGACTGTTGAACAACTTAAACTGTACATCAAGCAAGAATGGGAAAGAATTCCACCTGAAAAGTTTCAAAAATTGGTCTCCTCAGTTCCCAAACGTTTACTGAGTGTTGTTAAACTTGTTGTTAAAAGTGCCAACTTTTTTGCAACATGTTGCTGCCATTAAATTCTAAGTTAATGATTATTTGCAAAAAAATGTATCTTTCTCAGTTCGAACATTAAATATCTTGTCTTTGCAGTCTATTCAATTAAATATAAGTTGAAAAGGATTTACAAATCATTGTATTCTGTTTTTATTTACGAATTACACAAAGTGCCAACTTTGCTGGTTTTGTACAACAATCTACTTTTTTAACATTAGAGGGGAACTGCCCTTTTTTGGAACGTGTCTATCATTCACAATCCCAATGTAAGAACACATACGTTTTTCTTTTTTTTAATGCTAATTTTCACTATACGGCAAGTATGAGGTGGCAAACTACTCAGTGGGCTAGTGGGTAGAGTGTCCGCCCTGAGATCGGTCGGTCGTGAGTTCAAACCCCGGCCGAGTCATACCAAAGACTATAAAAATGGGACCCATTACCTCCCTGCTTAGCACTCAGCATTAAGGGTTGGAATTGGGGGTTAAATCACCAAAATGATTCCCGAGCATGGTCAACGCTGCTGCTCACTGCTCCCCTCACCCCTCAGGAGGTGGAACAAGGGGATGGGTCAAACGCAGAGGGTAATTTCACCACACCTAGTGTGTGTGTGACTATCAGTGGTACTTTAACTTTAACTCTAACTAAGAAAGGCGCTCCAGAGGGTCGTAAAGACTGCCCAGAAGATCATCGGATGCCCCCTCCCCTCCCTGGCTGACCTGTACAGCTCCCGCTGTCTCAGGATAGCACAGAGCATCCTGAAAGACCCATTCCACCCCGGGCACTGCCACCTAGAACTGCTAGCCTCGGGCAGACGCTATAGGGTGCTAAAAGCGGGCACAAATAGACTAAACAACAGTTTTTACCCAAGAGCCATAGTAGCATTAAACAGGCCTGAGTGAACACAATGTCGTCATGTCCTCATGTGTCATGTCTTTTACATTTTTCGGACTATAATGTGCAATAATGTTGTATGTGTATATGTATATATATGCATATGTATGGATATATACATATATATAGATACATATCTTATTTTTTTGCTATTTATATTACTAAATTATTGTGTATGCACCTTAGGGGATCTGCTCCAATTTCGTTGTTCTTTGAACCTGTTCACTGTAATAATGACAAATAAAACTATATTCTATTCTATTCTAACTTTAAATATGCAGCTAATGGGAGTAATCTATTACGCTCATAAAGCCCATAAACTGAGAAAAGTCACAAAAAGACGTTTGTTTTGTTCTTTTATCTAATCTGCGTGAGGATTATGATTAATCCTTCATCTAAATGGGAAGACATGAACATTCCATCAGTCGGCATCCCAGTGAGAGCAGACATTGTACAGTAAGTGATTGATTTATTATGGAAATTACTCACATTCTAAATCTTGTAGCTCATTCTTTGTGTATACAGGCACAAAAATATAAGGCGCTGAATCATCAACTGTCCCAAAGTAGCATGTGCTGGCTCTCATGAAGTCTGCTGTGATTAGTAGCGTTGTTGTTGTGAAGGGAAAAGCGAATGTTGCGTCTGTGAAACTAATACGCCACCGTATGCCTAAAATGAGCAAAATATGTAAATATTACATGTTATAATGAATGTGCCTGTTACTACATTACATATGTACTTACAGTACATATATACAACTTTGATGGAGGTATTTTTAAGAGCGCTTTGTAGGCGGAATAAACGCATAAACGTAATGACTCCCATTAACTCCATTGTTAACGTTTTTTGCTAGCATTTATTTAAAGTTAAAGTAAACGTTAAAGTTAAAGTACCAATGATTGTCACACACACACTAGGTGTGGCGAAATTATTCTCTGCATTTAACCCAAGTCAGAACTCATAAAAAAAAGTATACAAATGTGTTCTTGTCTCACTTAAGGATTTTGAATGATAGATAAAATGTGCCCAAAAAAGTGCAGTTCCCCTTTAATAATGGTTTGGAGTCCATAAGAAAATAAAAAGGGAAACTTAGCTCTTTTTGAGTGCATGTTCACTCATTAACAGGTATGTTGCACAACACAGCAGCAACATAACCAATGTTGTAATAGCGGTAAGGAGAAAACTGCTTAGTCAGCATTAATACCACTAATGAGTTTGTTGTAAATAGTAAGACAAGTGTTACAGGTAGAGATGTCCGATAATATAGGCCTGCCGATAATATCGGCCTGCCGATATTATCGGCCGATAAATGCTTTAAAATGTAATATCGGAAATGATCGGTATCGGTTTCAACCTCCCGATTTTCCCGGGAGACTCCCGAATTTCAGTGCCCCTCCCGAAAATCTCCCGAGCAACCATTCTCCCGATTTCCACCCGGACATCATTATTGGGGGCGTGCCTTAAAGGCATTGCCTTTAGCGTCCTCTACAACCTGTCGTCACGTCCGCTTTTCCTCCATACAAACAGCGTGCCGGCCCAGTCACATAATATATGCGGCTTTTACACACACACACAAGTGAATGCAAAGCATACTTGATCAACAGCCATACAGGTCACACTGAGGGTGGCCGTATAAACAACTTTAACAATGTTACAAATATGCGCCACACTGTGAACCCACACCAAACAAGAATGACAAACACATTTCGGGAGAACATCCGCACCGTAACACAACATAAACACATCAGAACAAATACCTAGAACCCCTTGCAGCACTAACTCTTCCGGGACGCTACAATATACACCCCCCGCTACCATTTTAAAGCACATGCAGAGGTACAGTAGATAAAGCTGGACTGCTGCCCACTATCTGGTGGAGTGAATAAAAACTTCAAAACGCTGCTCACAGCCACAGCGTTTGAGCAGACACTAACAACATTTTGCTTTTGTAGACCATGCACCCGACAAGTATAGGAGACTCAGTTCATCAAATAGATGCCTTAATTAGAGTACTTACAGTATTTTGTAATAAAGCTGGTAATATTGGATCCCAATAGAGGACAAATTAAATGTCCGCTGACAAAATCAATTGGTTTTACTCTACAGTCTGAAGTGTGCTTACTTTGACTCATGAATAATATGACAGAATATATTGCTGCCCTCTTCCCCTCTCAAACAGATCCAAGATCACCATCTACCCAAACTTGGTCACCATAGCAACAGCCTCTTCCTTCTTACCTCCCTCCTTGTGCATAGCCAGCCAGTCTTTTTTAATTAAAGCGTGCGAGATGCCAAAGGCCACAGTCAGCCATTCCAGTTGTTCCCACCCCGACGCTCTACTGTCATGTTTGCTTTGACTCATTCAGACGTTGCTCCCCCGCCCGTCTCCGTCGCCGCCACCGTCACTCCATCGCCATGTCAGCATCATTAAACCCAACCCTACCCATCCTTGTTTACTTTCACCTAAGGTTACAACACCACCTACGTTTAAGCTCTTTATGAGAGCACCATTATTGCAAATCGGTACCCATTTATTAAAATAAATATTAGGTGTATGAAATGTACATAAGACAATCTATAACTCCACGTCCATGCCATTAAAACAAATATTTGCAGATTTATACTAAATTATGTCAGTTGAGTTGTGTATACTTACTTTGCAGCTACCGACATCATCTGAGGGTGGACCTTTCTATTAACCACAGTTAGCAACGTAAGCAGATTACAATAATCATGTGTCGGAAACAAACCGCCCCCTCCCCCCACGTCCCTCGAGGGGCGAGATCGAAGGAATTAAGATACCCGACCGCTCATCTGTCACATCACGTTTTCTACACAGATGAATTCCAGCTAATTAACGTGCAGGAGAAGAAGAAGAAGACATTGACCTCCCACAGCTTAAAAATAAGTTCCACGATCCTTTGGGTTGCAATGGGCTGTTCCGATTTCCAGCCTGTTAACGTGTGCGCAGGCGGTGATAATTACTCAAGTGCAGAGGCTAATTGGGACAATGCATATTAATTCATTAAAATGTTCCCCCTTGCCGGTATCCAATTGGAATCTGGGCCTCACGTGTGGAACAGTAGGTGGGGTCCTGGGAGAAATACACAGGAAGTATTCCCAGGTATTATCCAGCTTCATTCTACTTTGCCACACTTGAAATAGATTCTACAAAAGTGCTCTTGTTTCTATGAAAATGGACGTCCACACCAAGAGAGAGTCACAATCCGCGACTGAGAGCTCCTGTGGTGGGTTGTCCCGTAGTGATGTGAGATACCACTGATTTTCTTTCCGATCTGAGTAAAATTCAGGCTGGTATCGACGTTACCGATGAGATACTTGGTGCTAATATACCTAATGTGTCTGGTAACATTTTAAAAGTAGTGTATTTCAAGTTTTGCTGCTCTTGGGAAATCATCTTGAAAGAATTCAAAATCACAGGGTGAAAGAAAGGATGGCGTTATTATGAAATAAATGTGTTATCTTTGGCTATGTCTACACTAAGCCGGATAACCCCATTAAAGCCCCGTTTCAGCAACACTAAACTATCGTTTAAGGTTCCCCTCCCCGGACATTATTTTTCACGGGTAAGTGCGCCGTGTATTTCTTGAATCTCCGGCTCTTAGCTTTGTATGGACTCATTGATCGTTTACAAACTGAGTTCGGAGAGGAAGTGACGCCAGAAAGGCCGCGCCCCACACAGGAAGTAGCAAGTAAAATCTGTGGAGAAATCCTGTTTTTTTCAATAGCCAAGATCAAGTCTTTCCTCTCCCCCAGTGACCTACGGAGGGTCCTGTTGATGCTCATCTTCTCTACACTGGACTATTGCAATGCCCTTTATGCTGGGGTCACCGACAAGACCATCCATAGCATGCAGCTAGTACAAAAATGCAGCTGCCAGGCTGGTGACGGACGCAAAAATGAGGGAACACATTTCTCCCATCCTCTCCTCCCTTCACTGGCTCCCAGTGAAGCGCAGAGTGAAATTTAAAGGGGAACATTATCACAATTTCAGAAGGGTTAAAACCATTAAAAATCAGTTCCCAGTGGCTTATTTTATTTTTCGAAGTTTTTTTCAAAATTTTACCCATCACGCAATATCCCTAAAAAAAGCTTCAAAGTGCCTGATTTTAACCATCGTTATATACACCCGTCCATTTTCCTGTGACGTCACACAGTGATGCCAATACAAACAAACAGCAAGGTATAGCGACATTAGCTCGGATTCAGACTCGGATTTCAGCGGCTTAACACTGTCTGATAAGATAATTACTAACAACTATGAACTAGGTTTACAGCATATGAAATACATTTGGCAACAACATGCACTTTGAGAGTGCAGACAGCCCATTTCAGGCGCGCTAAGAACATATATTTTTCCACGATTTCAGCACTCAGGTTAACCATACCTAAATAGACACAAAATACTGCATTACATACACAAGACTACTCGAATGATTGAAAAAAAAAAAGTTTTTAAGCTAAATTATTGGTAAACAGAGTTTATGTATGATAATTTACGCAAAACCGCGAATAATGAATAAAGTTTTCATCAATTAATATATTCTGTAGACATACCCTCATCCGCTCTCTTTTCCTGAAAGCTGATCTGTCCAGTTTTGGAGTTGATGTCAGCAGGCCAGGGAAGCTAGGGTCAATATTCTTCTCTTGATCAGCTTCGGTGGCATAAGGGACGGTGTGAGCCAAGACATCCAGGGGGTTTAGCTCGCTCGTCTTCGGGAACAAACTGCCGCCATTGCTTGCCGTGCTACCGAGGTCCGTTGTCCCTGAATAGCTCACACACTCCGGCAGATTCAATGGGGGTCTGGCGGCAGATTTCTTTGACTTTATCATTGGAAATGCATCTGCTTTGAGTGTCGCAGGATATCCACACATTCTTGCCATCTCTGTCGTAGCATAGCTTTCGTCGGTAAAGTGCGCGGAACAAACGACTGACCATTTCGTCGGCTTTCCCCACACCCTCGTATTTTGAACAAATTTCGTCCAATTTCTTGCCACTTTCGCATCTGGTGCAACTTGAATCCGTCCCTGTTCGTGTTGTTACACCCTCCGACAACACACCGGCGAAAGTGAGAAAATGGCGGATTGCTTTCCGCTCCGAGAGCGAATAATAGAAAGGCGTTTAATTCGCCAAAATTCACCCATTTAGAGTTCGGGAATCAGTTAAAAAAATATATGGTCTTTTTTCTGCAACATCAAGGTATATGTTGACGCTTACATAGATCTGGTGATAATGTTCCCCTTTAAGATCGTCACGTATGTCTTCAGAGCGCTCATTGGTCTCGCCCCAGCTTACATTAAAGATCTCCTGGACCAACCTACCAGCTCCAGGCTTGGTCGTTGCCTTAGATCAGACAACCAGATGACCCTGAAGGTCCCACGGTCAAACCTAGTGACAAAGAGAGACCGTGCTTTCTCAGTGATGGCACCTAGGCTATGGAATAAGCTCCCTCTGAATATTAAGTCGGCCACCACTCTGGACTCTTTTAGAGCACAGCTTAAAACTCACCTCTTTACCGCAGATGACTTTTGATTTATGTGTTCATTGTGAGTCTTTTCTGTTTAGTTTAGATTCCTTTGTGTGTCTCAGTCTATGTTTCAGTTTTTTGTTTCTCCACTCAGGCTGCACCCCGGGCTGATGTAACAGTTGGTTGGGGGGCGCATAATAAATGAAAATAGCATAACATAACATAACAGGAAGTGACGTCAGAAAGAACGCGCCACAGCCAGCTTCATAATAAAGTGGTTTCGTAACTTGGAGCTAACCACTAGAAATATCAAGGCGAGTCATCCAGTCATCCAGTCATCTCCTTCCGTCTATACAGACGCTTGTGGAAATCACACATGAATACCTTAAGAGAAAGCGATTGCAGCTATTTGGGATACAACACTTCTCAGACGGCAAGAGAACTTTCGAATGTCCAGGTCAGCTGTGATTCTACTTAGCGAAAAACTTTGTCCATTTGTCGAAGGAGAGTCAACGAGAATGCCAGCTTCCGTACACGTGATAAAAAAGGTAGTGTGTGCTTTGTACAAACCCCGTTGATGTAAATATAAACGGAATACAGTGATTTGCAAATCATTTTCAACCCATATTCAGTTGAATATGCTACAAAGACAACATATTTGATGTTCAAACTGATAAACTTTTTTTTTTTTTGCAAATAATCATTAACTTTACAATTTGATGCCAGCAACACGTAACAAAGAAGTTGGGAAAGGTGGCAATAAATACTGATAAAGTTGAGGAATGCTCATCAAACACTTATTTGGAACATCCCACAGGTGTGCAGGCTAATTGGGAACAGGTGGGTGCCATGATTGGGTATAAAAACAGCTTCCCAAAAAATGCTCAGCCTTTCACATGAAAGGATGGGGCGAGGTATACTCCTTTGTCCACAACTGCGTGAGCAAATAGTCAAACAGTTTAAGAACAACGTTTCTCAAAGTGCAATTGCAATAATTTTAGGGATTTCAACATCTACGGTCCATAATATCATCAAAAGGTTCAGAGAATCTGGAGAAATCACTCCACGTAAGCGGCATGGCCGGAAACCAACATTGAATGACCGTGACCTTCGATCCCTCAGACGGCACTGTATCAAAAACCGACATCAGTTTCTAAAGGATATCACCACATGGGTTCAGGAACACTTCAGAAAACCACTGTGACTAAATACAGTTCGTCGCTACATCTGTAAGTGCAAGTTAAAGCTCTACTATGCAAAGCGAAAGCCATTTATCAACAACATCCAGAAACGCCGCCGGCTTCTCTGGGCCCGAGATCATCTAAGATTGACTGATACAAAGTGGAAAAGTGTTCTGTGGTCTGACGAGTCCACATTTCAAATTGTTTTTGGAAATATTTGACATCGTGTCATCCGTACCAAAGGGGAAGCGAACCATCTAGACTGTTATCGACGCAAAGTTCAAAAGCCAGCATCTGTGATGGTATGGGGGTGCATTAGTGCCCAAGGCATGGGTAACTTACAATCTGTGAAGGCACCATTAATGCTGAAAGGTACATACAGGTTTTGGAACAACATATGCTGCCATCTAAGCGCCGTCTTTTTCATGGACGCCCCTGCTTATTTCAGCAAGACAATGCCAAGCCACATTCAGCACGTGTTACAACAGCGTGGCTTCGTAAAAAAAAAGAGTGCGGGTACTTTCCTGGCCTGCCTGCAGTCCAGACTTGTCTCCCATCGAAAATGTGTGGCGCATTATGAAGCTCTACATAAAACAAGAATGGGAAAGAATTCCACTTTCAAAGCTTCAACAATTAGTTTCCTCAATTCCCAATCGTTTATTGAGTGTAAAGGTGATGCAACACAGTGGTGAACATGCCCTTTCCCAACTACTTTGGTGCAATCATTGTATTCCGTTTATATTTACATCTAACACAATTTCCCAACTCATATGGAAACGGGGTTTGTATTACCTGGCCGTCGAGGGAAGACTACGGAAAACGGCCAATGCTTTTGGACTGGCAAGGCAGACTGTATCAGTTATTGTCCGCCATGTATGTCGCGGGCTCGACGTCTAGGTCCAGAGTATATAAAGTCACCAAAAACGAATGGACAATGAAGGTGAAGGCAAAAGAGTGAGGAGTGTCCTTACCAGATATCTAGATCCCGAGATTTATTGTTGTAAAATGTTCTTTGTCAGATTGTGTACTTTCCCGGGTTTATTAAAGATTTGATTAATTTATGATGGCTCAGGTGTGTTTCACTACAATAGGGCCCCACAGCGCACTGGATTCCAGTTAATTGAAATACCACAACACTGGATATTGTTCAGATAATTTAAATTTAAGAACTTGCACACAAAGCAACACTGGAGGTGACTGACGTGCGCATTTTCCGCGCATGCTTATTAGGTCGCGTTGCGCCGGCTGACGGAGGGGTGAGGGGGTCTTAAACGACCATTGTGTGTGTGTGGACACGGATAAGGTTAGGTGGGATTTACCCTGGATAACCTTGTAGAAGGGGCCTTATTTATATTGAACTCTGTATGTATTGTCTCCATATAGCCTACATTAAAAGGATCCATACACTTGCTGCTTTATAATACTGAGTGACTCATTTTAATTGCCAGTAATTTTTCAAAACAAACAAATGACAGACTGAATGAGTGAGCACAGCAGAGTGTGCCGCTGCAGGTGTGCATTGTGAACTTACTCAGGCGGAAGACAAAAATGTTCCCACAAATCCCGTTTCATTTAGACAAGATCCCAATGGCCCCGTTTATACTGTGCACTAAATCAGATTTTTTGTTTTTTCCCACAAGTGACATATCAGATATTTTTGGCCAGTCTAAACGTCCAAAGTGCTTAATACTGATCTATTCGCATCAGATTTGGGCTAGGAGGTATTCCGAATCCGATTTGAATCTGATCTTTTCAAATGTGACTGCAGTTTAAACGGAAATGCAACCTGAATGCGACCTGTTTGCGACTTTTATCATTTATCGTTTATCGCCATCTTTGTGCAAGCTATGTCATTTGTGTGCGCAGGATAAGACGCAACTAACCAGTGGAAGTGGATACGTCATCACAACATCCGGTTTTGTTTGGCAAATAATTTTTTCACCAACCAAAATTTCGGTAAATCACTAGTCAATAGTGCGCAAACAATAGACTATAAAGAATACATGAAGATATATACATTATACTTTGATTCTAAAGCAATAGCAATTTTTGAAGGACCGGAATTGACGTGTATGCTGTGACGTATTTACTTACATGTACTTATGTATCAGGTACATTGTGTAAGTTGTTTACGTGAGTTAAAAAATAAAGCTAACGTAGATTCACACTGATGTCCGTGTCTCCTCTACTTAGCAGATTAGAACCCTCCCAAATATATTACACTATATATCAGTGGTTCTTAACCTGGGTTTGATCGAACCCTAGGGGCTCGGTGAGTCGGTCTCACGGAGGTAAAGAGACATCCGGCTTATCGTGTAAATAAAAACTTCTCCCTATCAGCGTATTATGGATACCACCAAACAATGTTCCCTCTAATTTTCCATCTGATTGGCAGGTTTTTTTGATTGATTGATTGAAACTTTTACTAGCAGATTGCAAAGGAAGAGAATACACAGTACAGTTTACACAGTACAGTACATATTCCGTACAATTGACCACTAAATGGTAACACCCGAATAAGTTTTTCAACTTTTTTAAGTCGGGGTCCACGTTAATCAATTCATGATAATATGTGTAAGGTGTGTAATTTTTTGTGAGTTCATGCACTGTGTTGGTTTTGTTCTTTGAACAAGGTGATGTTCATGCACGGTTCATTTTGTGCACCAGTAAAAAAATCTACGACTTTTTTGTGAATTTGAAAAATATATACCGTATTTTTCGGACTATTTTTTTCATAGTTTGGCCGGGGGTGCGACTTATACTCAGGAGCGACTTATGTGTGAAATTATTAACACATTACCGTAAAATATCAAATAATATTATTTAGCTCATTCACGTAAGAGACTAGACGTATAAGATTTCATGGGATTTAGCGATTAGGAGTGACAGATTGTTCGGTAAACGTATAGCATGTTCTATATGTTATAGTTATTTGAATGACTCTTACCATAATATGTTACGTTAACATACCAGGCACGTTCTCAGTTGGTTATTTATGCCTCATATAACGTACACTTATTCAGCCTGTTGTTCACTATTCTTTATTTATTTTAAATTGCCTTTCAAATGTCTATTCTTGGTGTTGGATTTTATCAAATAAATCAAATATGAATATCAAATACCTCCAACAAGGTTAAAAACCACTGCTATATATATATATCCATTCATACGTTATACTTGTGCCCTCATGGCCTGAAAACCTTGCTTCCACAGCCATATGTAATTCGAAGAGCTACCCGCTATAGGGTCTTCATGTCTCGCCATGCCCTTACGATACCCACCACCAGGACAGTCTCTGTTGGCGGAACATTCATCCATACTGCAGTTCAACTATTGAACAGTCAACCAAATGAAGTAGTTGGTGATATCAATTACAATTGCATTCCATTGGTCAAGAGCAGACTGAACATGCATCTTATCTCACTTGTATGATGCTCTTGAACCCCTCACTCCAGATGCGTCTAAGCTGCTGTGAACCATTGATTGGGCCATGTGGATTCTTTCATACTGCCCTTGTGTCTATATTAGTTTTGGACTACTTTGGTGTATCTCCATGGGCTATTGCTCATTTGAGCATGTTATGAAATCATAGAGAAAAAAAAATATTACTTTGATTTATTTTCATGTAAAAAAAACCATTCAGTTTTAAGGTTTGGCGACTTTTATTTTACAAAGTAGTACAAAGTATTTACGGTATCCGGTTCACTTTATTTTCACGTTAATGAACTTCGCATGCAAGAGACGTCTTTAAACAGCAATATGGTGCTTGGTTAGCTTTTTTTCTGAAGAAAAAACAAAACATATGTAGCTGACTGACGGATAGTTGGCAGAGCTCTAGACTTCATTTCAAGATGTGCAGTGAAGCCTGCTTTTTATATAAACCAATATGCTCATCAATATTGTATATATAATATAATACAATATATCAGTATATATTATATACTGTATATATAATATGTAAATATTACATATACACTATATTGCCAAAAGTATTTGGCCACCTGCCTTGACTCACATATGAACTTGAAGTGCCATCCCATTCCTAACCCATAGGGTTCAATATGACATCGTTCCACCTTTTGCAGCGATTACAGCTTCAACTCTTCTGGGAAGGCTGTCCACAAGGTTGCAGAGTGTGTTTATAGGAATTTTCGACCATTCTTCCAAAAGCGCATTGGTGAGGTCACACACCGATGTTGGCCGAGAAGGCCTGGCTCTCAGGTGTTCTATCGGGTTCAGGCCAGGACTCTGTGCAGGCCAGTCAAGTTCATCCACACCAGACTCGGTCATCCATGTCTTTATGGACCTTGATTTTTGCACTGGTGCAACGTCATGTTGGAAGAGGAAGAGGCCTGCTCCAAACTGTTCCCACAATGTTGGGAGCATGGAATTGTCCAAAATTCTTTGGTATCCTGGAGATTTCAAAGTTCCTTTCACTGGAACTAAGGGGCCAAGCCCAACTCCTGAAAAACAACCCCACACCATAATTCCTCCTCCACCAAATTTCACACTCGGCACAATGCAGTGTACCGTTCTCCTGGCAACCTCCAAACCCAGACTCATCCATCAGATTGCCAGATGGATTCATCACTCCACAGAACGCGTCTCCATTGCTCTACAGTCCACTGGCGACGTGCTTTACACCACTGCATCCGACGCTTTGCATTGGACTTGTTGATGTATGGCTTAGATGCAGCTGCCAGGCCATGGAAATCCATTCCATGAAGCTCTGTGCGTACTGTACGTGGGCTAATTGGAAGGTCACATGAAGTTTGGAGCTATGTAGCAACTAGAAAGTCAGTGACCTCTTTGCACTATGCGCTTCAGCATCCGCTGATCCCTCTCTGTCAGTTTACGAGTTGCTGTTGTTCCCAAACTCTTCCATTTTCTTATAAAAAGCCGACAGTTGACTTTGGGATATTTAGGAGCGGGGAAATTTCATGACTGGATTTGTTGCACAGGTGACAACTTATGACAGTTCCACGCTGGAAATCACTGAGAGCGGCCCATTCTTTCACAAATGTTTGTAGAAACAGTCTCCATGCCTAAGTGCTTGATTTTATACACCTATGGTCGGGCCAAGTGATTAGGACACCTGATTCTCATCATTTGGATGGGTGGCCAAATACTTTTGGCAACATAGTGTATGTTATAATTAATATTACTACTATGGTTCGTTTTTAGTCTACTTTATACCTTTTGTTTTCGCCCTCTTTTTGTGCCCTTGTGTGCATTATCCTTTCCAACCTTATCCTTTCCATCCTTTGTAACGGAGCTACTGGGTGGAACAATTTCCCTTGTGAATCATTAAAGTTTGTCTAAGTCTAAGATAAAAGCATGTCAGAGGTGGTATTATGTTCATTTTTAAAAAACAAGTGTTTGAGCTTTCCTTCTGTCGAAAGTGGAGTTTTTTCTCATGTCGGTTAGGGACACATTTTACTGTCCACTGTACCATCATTAAAAAGTAATTTTTCAAAGTAAGGGTCAGGGGGCTTTAAGATCTACGGAAGCCTATTAGCAACATGTCAAGTGAACCGAGAGAGCAGATGAGCTTGAAGGCAAAACGAGCTTCTGCACAGCAACACTAGAGAAGCCCTGGGTCATATTGTGTGTATTTATACCAGTGTAGCAAAAGGGATGACAAACCATCCACCAAGACATCAATCCAGAAGGTTCTGAGTCACAACATGTCCATTTATTCAAATGAAGGACGTCTAATTGCGGGCCGAGTAAGTGTAAATATTGGGGGAGCGAGCCAAACTGAAGAAAGGTACAAACCCCGTTTCCATATGAGTTGGGAAATTGTGTCAGATGTAAATATAAACGGAATACAATGATTTGCAAATCATTTTCAACCCATATTCAGTTGAATATGCTACAAAGACAACATATTTGATGTTCAAACTGATAAACATTTTTTTTTTTGCAAATAATCATTAACTTTAGAATTTGATGCCAGCAACACGTGACCAAGAAGTTGGGAAAGGTGGCAATAAATACTGATAAAGTTGAGGAATGCTCATCAAACACTTATTTGGAACATCCCACAGGTGAACAGGCAAATTGGGAACAGGTGGGTGCCATGATTGGGTATAAAAGTAGATTCCATGAAATGCTCAGTTATTCACAAACAAGGATGGGGCGAGGGTCACCACTTTGTCAACAAATGCGTGAGCAAATTGTTGAACAGTTTAAGAAAAACCTTTCTCTACCAGCTATTGCAAGGAATTTTGGGATTTCACCATCTACGGTCCGTAATATCATCAAAGGATTCAGAGAATCTGGAGAAATCACTGCACGTAAGCAGCTAAGCCCGTGACCTTCGATCCCTCAGGCTTTATTGCATCAACAAGCAACATCAGTGTGTAAAGGATATCACCACATGGGCTCAGGAACACTTCAGAAACCCACTGTCAGTAACTACAGTTGGTCGCTACATCTGTAAGTGCAAGTTAAAACTCTCCTATGCAAGGCGAAAACCGTTTATCAACAACACCCAGAAACGCCGTCGGCTTCGCTGGGCCTGAGCTCATCTAAGATGGACTGATACAAAGTGAAAAAGTGTTCTGTGGTCTGACGAGTCCACATTTCAAATTGTTTTTGGAAGCTGTGGACGTCGTGTCCTCCGGACCAAAGAGGAAAAGAACCATCCGGATTGTTATAGGCGCAAAGTTGAAAAGCCAGCATCTGTGATGGTATGGGGGTGTATTAGTGCCCAAGACATGGGTAACTTACACATCTGTGAAGGCGCCATTAATGCTGAAAGGTACATACAGGTTTTGGACCAACATATATTGCCATTCAAGCAACGTTACCATGGACGCCCCTGCTTATTTCAGCAAGACAATGCCAAGCCACGTGTTACATCAACGTGGCTTCATAGTAAAAGAGTGCGGGTACTAGACTGGCCTGCCTGTAGTCCAGACCTGTCTCCCATTGAAAATGTGTGGCGCATTATGAAGCCTAAAATACCCCAACGGAGACCCCCGGACTGTTGAACAACTTAAGCTGTACATCAAGCAAGAATGGGAAAGAATTCCACCTGAGAAGCTTAAAAAATGTGTCTCCTCAGTTCCCAAACGTTTACTGAGTGTTGTTAAAAGGAAAGGCCATGTAATACAGTGGTGAACATGCCCTTTCCCAACTACTTTGGCACGTGTTTCAGCCATGAAATTCTAAGTTAATTATTATTTGCAAAAAAAAAATAAAGTTTATGAGTTTGAACATCAAATATGTTGTCTTTGTAGTGCATTCAATTGAATATGGGTTGAAAAGGATTTGCAAATCATTGTATTCCGTTTATATTTACATCTAACACAATTTCCCAACTTATATGGAAACGGGGTTTGTAGATGACATGTGCGTAAACAAGGACATTTAAATTTTCAGATCAGCTATCCAAATATTAAGTAGTAGTAGTAGTAAATCTCTAATACTTTGACAGACTTTTTACAAACTCAGAATGATGCCCATTTCTAGAGGTGGGTAGTAATGCTCAACCTTCACCTCAGACTTCCACAAGTTGCGTAACGGCTGCTGAACGGCTACGCCGAGGAACGTCTCTGTGCTTCGCCGTCCGTCAATACCCACCGGCGGGCATCTGCGATGTCCCTGACTTGACTCGTGGATGGGTTTGCTTTACTACTTTATTTTTGAATTTGTAGCAAGCAACAACACAGCGGTAACAACATCCCTGGCGAGTTACCACACATACCTCTCATTCAACTCCCGCTAACCACTACTCTTCCTCTCCCAGGTCGTAATTCACACAGACCCTTAAAATCGACTTGGACTTAGACTTCCTTTTATTGTCATTCAAATTTGAACTTTACAGTACAGATAAGAACAACATTTTGTTGCATTCTAGGGCTGTGAAACTTTGAGCGCCATTCGATTCGATTCAATTCTTAGGGGTAATGATTTGATTCAGAATCGATTCTCGTTTCAAAATCTTTACATTAATAACATTGGGGGCCAGTTCTATGATTAAGTATATTCCTCTATAAAATATATAAACAGTTTTGATACATTACTATATTCCTTAAAAAACTAACTGGGTTTGTCAAATATTATACCCAAACTCTAAAATACAAATAAGGCAACAAGAGAAGTATCCAACACTTTTCTTTAGTAAAGTAAATCTGTTCAGCAAATACGGGCATCTACATCAACAATATGATTTGCCCGAGTAGCTGGACAGGACAGATTGAAAAATATAAATAAACACAAATAAATAAATAATATTGATTAAAAAAAATCCAATTTTTTTTTTTAATCGATTAAGAATTGTTACATATAAGATAAAAAAATCTTGATTATTTCAAAAATAATTTATTTCGACAACCCTAATACATTTTGCATATTAATGAAGACAAAGACGCAAAATGGATTGCATGCCATATTTTGCTTACTTAACAGACGCAATCCACTTTGCACACGTTTAGTAAATCAGCCGTGCTATCAAGTTTGCACGTGTTTTAGTACACTCAAACCTTTAGTAAGTAAATCTGGCCTGAGGCTATGTCTCCCAGCTGGCCTGGAAACGCCTCGAGATCCCTCTAAAAGAGCTGGACGAAGTTAATCTGACTCTCGCCAGATCCTTGTAATTTGCTGAGCTCCACACAAGGATCTGGGACTTCTCAATAGGAGATGTATTTCAGAAGGCGGGGCCTTGTAAAAAAATCATTGGTACGTGATTGGATAAACCACTTCCAATCCAAAACAGAACAGCCGACATATTGGAAAACGACAGAGCGAAAAGTTAGAGAACTTTTAATGAAACAACGCAGCAATGTCAGTAGACGATCGTTGTCGTTTGTGCAAAGAAAATATGTCAGCACACGACTCCTTGCTGCGTGCCGCCATTGTTGTTTGAATCAAACAGTCGCTTCGGCGCTACGTAACATCTATGAAATCCCGTGCGGCGATCCTGATTGGTTCATTATTTTTTGCTGTCTTGAAGGAGTTTGCATTGCCTTCGAGCCCAGATCCGTGTGTGGAACTCAGCTAACTAGCGAGAGTCAGGTTAGGACCAAGTGGCTGAGGAGACGAAAGTCTGGGCTTATCTGCTTAGGCTGCTACCCCCGCGACCCGACCTCGGATAGGCGGAAGAAGATGGATGGATGAATAAATAAGTAAACCAGCATTGTTCAACGTCTTACCAAATGACGGGAAAAGTGTCTCTAATCTGTGATTTATTCACACTTATCACTTAGACTTAGTTCCTCCTACAATGAGCAGCAAACCTTTGCCATTCCATTCGATCATGGGAGACTTCCTCAGCCCTCGCCAAGTTGAGGTCTCGAACTTCTACAGTAGATCTTTGAGGAAGGTTCTTCTCTATGTGTGTTTTGGTCGTCTTCTTCTTCGGCCAGGGAACCATGTCACTGCTACCTTGAGGGCACGTTTTGGTGGCATTCTAAGGCCCTGTTTACACTATCCAGGGTAAATCCCACCTAACCTTATCCTTGTTCACACACACACAATGGTCGTTAAAGACCCCCTCCGTCAGCCGGCGCAACGCGACCTAATACGCATGCGCGGAAAATGCGCACGTCATAGTCACCTCCAGTGTTGCTTTGTGTGCAAGTTCTTAAATGTAACTTATCTGAACAATATCCAGTGTTGTGGTATTTCAATTAACTGGAATCCAGTGTGCTGTGGGACCTTATTGTAGTGAATCACACCTGAGACGTCATAAATTAATAAAATCTTTATTGGACACGAAGGTACACAATGTGACAAAGAACATTTGACAGCAATCAAACTAGGCATCTAGATATCATTATTTAAATTTGTTTGAACTATTCAATGAACCAAAAATATGACTTATTTTATCTTTGTGAAAATATTGGACATAGTGTGTTGTCAAGCTTATGAGATGCGATGCAAGTGTAAGCTACTGGACACTATTTTTTTTTTATTTAATTTTTTTTTAATATAAATGTCTGTAATGATAATGTCAATGAGGGATTTTTAATCACTGCTATGTTGAAATTGTTACTAATATTGATACTGTTGTTGATAATATTCATTTTTGTTTGACTGCTTTTATATTGTTTTGTGTCATGTTTGTGTGTCCTCTCAATTGCTCTGTTTATTGCTATTCTGAATGTTTCTGGGTCGGGTTTGGTTTTGGAATTGGAATTGCATCATTATGGTATTGTTGTGTATTGTTTTATTGGATTGATTAATAAAAAATAAAAAATAAATACAATAAAAAAAAAACTAGGGATGTAGATATCTGGTCAGGACACTCCTCACTCTTTTGCCTTCACCTTCATTGTCCATTCCTTTTTGGTGACTTTATATACTCTGGACCTAGACGTTGAGTCCGAGACATACATGGCGGACAATAACTGATACAGTCTGCTTTGCCAGTCCAAAAGCATTCGCCTTTTCCATAGTCTTCCCTCGACGGCCAGGTAATACAAAGCACACGCTACCTTTTTTATCACATCCACGGTAGCCCGCATTCTCGTTGACTCAACTTCGACAAATGACAACGTTTTTCGGTAAGTAGAATCACAGCTGACCTGGACATTCAAAAGTTCTCTTGCCGTCTGAGAAGTGTTGTATACTAAATAGCTGCAATCGCTTTCTGTTAAGGTATTCATGTGTGATTTCCACAATTGTCTGTACATGTAGAAGGAGAAACACAGCATGTCTGGATGACTCGCCTCTATTATTCCAGTGGTTCGGTCCGAGTTACGAAACCGCTTTATTATGAAGCTGGCTGTGGCGCAGTCTTTCTGACGTCACTTCCGGTGTGGGGCGCGGTCTTTCTGGCGTCACTTCCTCTCCGAACTCAGTTTGTAAACGATCAATGAGTCCATACAAAGCTAAGAGCCGGAGATTCAAGAAATACATGGCACACTTACCTGTGTAAAAAATTGTCCGACAAGGGGAAGCTTAAACGCTGGTGTAGTGTGGCTGAAATGGGGCTTAGGCTAAATAATTATTCGTTTAAGGGGTTATCCGGCTTAGTGTAGACATAGCCTAAGTATGTGGACTGCGAAGTCCATCAGATGTGTTTCTATGTCTTGGCTGAGTGGTTGTGTTTTCGTTTTCTTGAATACCTCTTTGTTGGTGATGTGGTTAGTGTATTTGATGTTCAAGATTTTTCTTAGACACCATTGTTGGAAGGCATCCATATTTTTCCTCAGTCTTCCTGTGATTTGCCAGGACTTTTTATCACTTGGAGATAAATGTTGGGTTACAGGCTTCCGGAGGGCTTCTGCACGCTGTGGCAATTTGATTGATTGATTGATTGAGACTTTTATTAGTAGATTGCACAGTACAGTACATATTCCGTACAATTGACCACTAAATGGTAACACCCCAATAAGTTTTTCAACTTGTTTAAGTCGGGGTCCATGTTAATCAATTCATGGTATAAATATATACTATCAGCATCTGTCATCACACAATTTAATCATCATCAGAGTACCGTATTTTTCGGACTATAAGTCGCTCCGGAGTATAAGTCGCACCGGCCAAAAATGCATAATAAAGAAGGAAAAAAACATATATAAGTCGCATTTTTTGGGGAAATGTATTTGATAAAACCCAACACCAAGAATAGACATTTGAAAGGCAATTTAAAATAAATAAAGAATAGTGAACAACAGGCTGAATAAGTGTATGTTATATGACGCATAAATAACCAACTGAGAACGTGCCTGGTACGTAACATATTATGGTAAGAGTCAATTAAATAACTATAACATATAGAACATGCTATACGTTTACCAAACAATCTGTCACTCCTAATCATTAAATCCCATGAAATCTTATATGTCTAGTCTCTTACGTGAATGAGCTAAATAATATTATTTGATATTTTACGGTAATGTGTTAATAATTTCACACATAAGTCGCTTCTGAGTATAAGTCGCACACCCGGCCAAACTATGAAAAAAACTGCGACTTATAGTCAGAAAAATACGGTATATACATTGAATTATTTACATTATTTACAATCCGGGGGGTGGGATGGGGCCGGGGGGGTTAGGTTTGGTTGATATCAGCACTTCAGTCATCAACAATAATATCATCAGAGAAATGGACATTGAAACAGTGTAGGTCTGACTTGGTAGGATATGTACAGCGAGCAGTGAACATAGTGAGCTCAGAAAGCATAAGAACAAGTATATACATTTGATTATTTACATTTCATTAATTACAATTAATTACAATCCTGGGCTTGTGGTGGCGGATCTCTGCGCTTAGTCAATCGGACAATACTTTCAAGACAGCCCGTATTTCATTATTAAATAAATTCATAACCCAAGATACCCCTCTCTTTGCCTTTTATTATGTACCTCCACTCGCTAAATATAGCGACGACGTCACTAAAATTAATCACAGATCATTTCTGCTACGTCTTATTCTCTGGCAAACCAGGCGCATACGAGGTAGGGATGTCCCGATCCGATCCGGTCGGCTGCCGATATTTGCCAAAAATTGCGTATCGGCAAGGTATGGGAAAATGCCGATCCAGATCCAGTTTAAAAAAAAACGTGCTTTCCGTGTTTTCCAACGCACCGATTTAAATAATACATTCCACTTTTCTGTTGCTCCGTAATTTCCGTTCCGCATTTTCCAGCACACCTTCAACCCATCCACAGGTCTGTGAATTCACACGCAGTTGCTTTTAGCTGCTGGCATTACACGACAGGCTCTTCTCACTCTTTCCTGTGTCTCCCTCTCACAGACAGCAAGCGCACCTTCTTACACACGTCACATACTGTCACGTCATACGTCACATACTGTCACGTCATACGTCACATACGTATACGTCCTCCCCGAGCAGAGAGGTAGCAGCATGGCTAACGTTAGCTGTGATGCTAGCGTAGCCGTGCGAGCAACGCTCCCTCTAAGGTGCTCGCCTGTGCAATTGCGCACTGTTTAAGCGTCCTCTGCGCATAGCAAATCTATGCCACGCACAAAATCAAATAAAAAAATAAGCGCATAACAATTTTCGACACACGGACACGACAGAGAAAACAGTTTTCGTCATCATTGTTCGAATATTGTGACGTCTGTCGAGACGCTTATCTCCATTCGGTGCCACACGTCCACACCATCAAAATGCCGAGGCAAAAATTTCCACATCAACACCGTATGAAAAAGTTTGTGATTTTTTTAGTTGTGATTTCCTTCTCTGCATGAAAGTTTAAAAGTAGCATATATTAATGCAGTATGAAGAAGAATGTTTTAATGTAGACATGCAAGCCTTGAAAGAAAATGTTGAAAATCAAGACTACATTTCCTGCAAATGGGGGCATTTCTACCCTATATTTTAACTTTAGATTTATTCTCATATCAAACTCTTTTGGCTGTCTTTTTGACACTTACATCCGGCGGCCCCCTCCACACCCTGGATTATAACTAATGTAAATAATTCAATGTGATTATCTTGTGTGATGACTGTATTATGATGATAGTATATATCTGATAGTATATATCTGTATCATGAATCAATTTAAGTGGACCCCGACTTAAACAAGTTGAAAAACTTATTGGGGTGTTACCATTTAGTGGTCCATTGTACGGAATATGTACTTCACTGTGCAACCTACTAATAAAAGTCTCAATCAATCAATCAAAACACATAGAATCATCATACTGCTGTGATTATATACATCAAGTGTTCATTCAAGGCTAAGGCAAAATATCGAGATATATATTGTGTATCGCAATATGGCCTTAAAATATCGCAATATTAAAAAAAGGCCATATCGCCCAGCCCTAGTTCAATGATGCCATTTCTGTTTGTCATGTATCATTTTGTCTATTTTGTGTTTATCCTTGAATAAACAGGTCAGTTTCTTGTTACCAACCATTGTATATTATTCAAACTCCCCTAATTCAGCTGGCTAGTTGTTATCAAGAGTACTAAAACCCTTTTCAACATGATTCTGACAACTAAGTAGGCTAAATAACTTTAAACTTTAATACATGCTCGGATCGGCCAGTATCGGTCAGTATCGGTATCGGTCAGTATCGGTATCGGATCGGAAATGCAAAAACAATATCGGTATCGGATCGGAAGTGCAAAAACCTGGATCGGGACATCCCTATTATGAGGTGTGTTGGGAAGCAAAGTTACAATACGTCACAACTACAGTTCTGCTAACCAGAAGCACCAAAAATGCATTCATGACAGGCTTCCACAAATAAGTAGATATTTGGGAAACACAAGCGTTTTTCTTCGGCGCTGACTCAGTGCTCACATGCTGAGGAACAGGTGGTGGTGACGATACTGAAAAAGCAGGTATTGGTGTATTTTTTTGCATGTTGGTATCGACTCCGTATCAAAGTAATGATACCTTTGACAACCCTGGTGTGTAGTATGAGTGCGGTCATGTGACTGCCAGGCTCCGTTTGATTGGTGAATGGTGTCAAACGTCACGAGTGTTAACATTGGATTGGTGAAACAAAGTCATGTGACAGTGCCTGCTAAAAAAAACAAAACTGTCTCTTACAAGCCAAATGAATGCGTCTTTGCAAGCAGTAATCAATACATTAGAGATTGATATAACTATTATATAAATAAATGTAATGATCGGAATGAAACTCAATGTAACGGAGTAAAAGTAGTTTTTTTTTTCTTCACAAAAATACTGAAGTTAAAAGTAGTGGCATTAACTTTTAACTTAATTAGGCTGCAACTACTCTGACAAGTACAATTTATCCAAAAACTACCCCCTTATGGTTGCAGCTTGGAAATCCACAATTCACATTGTGGTAATTAAGTGCATCTTTGCAGTGAGTGTTTTCCTCTTTGCGGTGCAACTCAGCAATGCACTCAGGCAAAGTGTGCATTACTGTCCTTGTATAATTGATGTGTCACGTTCGCCACACACAAAGCCTAGACTGTAAATGGATATCCATGCTGACCCTTCACTGGCATGAACACACACATACTGTATACACACACACACGCACACACAGCTTTTATTCATTGCTTCATTCAATATCTAAATCTTTGTCCCCATTCAGTCATCTGATCGTTTAATGGCAGCTTTTATATGGGATTCTGCAATCAGAAGTTGATTGGTTGGTTTAGGTTTATTTAGAACAATCGTAGCTAAAATATGTTACATCGCATATTTCACATATTTTCATTTTCTCTTTACAACATGTCCAAAAAAAGAGTAGGAAGTGATAAAGCTTATCTAATTTCAAAGAAATTACTCAGAAATATGTTCACTTCCTGTTCTCATCTTGTTAAATCAATCAGGAATTAATGCGACCTTTCTCTTACATAAATAGTTAAATAAGTTTGATTCACATAATGAGTTGATGAAGTTTGCTTTCCACTAAATATATGACGACCATATTTAACACCCTTATATCTTGAAAAAGTTAACTGAAACTTGGGCTGAGGATAGAAAGCTAATAATTGTGTGTGGGGATGCAACCTAATTATAATGTAGTTACCTCTTGAAGCTTCAGCTCGGTCCATAATATCTACGGCAAAAAAACAATAATTATTTGGATTTAAAATTTGTTACAGATTTATAAATTATTTATAATTATATTTGAATACAAATAAAACTAATTACTTCATTTAACAAAATACACTTAATTAAATCAATTAGATTTGTTTCATTTATATATTTATTTTTGGTTAGCCAAATGAATTTGAATTAAAAATTGTATCTTATAATTATACCATAATTTACTACTACTACTAGTACCCGGGTTTCCCACAGGACTGAAATCTATTAGTCGTGTTGGTGGGATACGGTGGATGTAATAATGCAATTGTTGCAGAATTGGTCATGACACATTAGCAAAAAGTGAGTAAAAAACATGAAAAGGAAAACAAATATGTGTAGAACTAAAAACAAACTTTCTCCTGTCGCTGATTTGTGTCGTTTTTGTTTTTTTTATGTCACGAAAATGAGCCTGTGACTACTTTTAGATGAGAGAAGGGCTCGTCGAAAAGAGAGATGCATGCTTTCATTCCAGAGTTTCCTAAAGACTTTACCACATTTGTTGCTAGTCATTTTTTAAATATAGCAACACAGTCGCTAAATTGGCAACACTAATGACCCCCCATGCTCTATCTTCTTAGGCTATGTCTACACTAAGCCCGATAACCGCTTAAACGAATAATTATTTAGCCTAAGCCCCGTTTCAGCCAGAATAAACTATCGTTTAAGGTCTCCCTACTCGGACATTTTTTTACACAGGTAAGTGCGCTGTGTATTTCTTGAATCTCCGGCTCTTAGCTTTGTATGGACTCATTGATCGTTTACAAACTGAGTTCAGAGAGGAAGTGACGCCAGAAAGACTGCGCCCCACACAGGAAGTGACGTCAGAAAGACTGCGCCCCACACAGGAAGTGACGTCAGAAAGAACGCGCCAGAGCCCGCTTCATTATAAAGCAGTTTCGTAACTCGGAGGTAAACACTGGACATATGGAGGCGAGTCATATAGACATGCCCGTGTTTCTCCTTTCGTCTGTACAGACGCTTGTGGAAATCACACATGAATACCTTAAGAGAAAGCGATTGCAGCTATTTGGGATACAACACTTCTCAGACCGCAAGAGAACTTTCCAATGTCCAGGTCAGCTGTGATTCTACTTACCGAAAAAACTTAATCTATTTGTTGAAGGAGAGACAACGAGAATGCGGGCTTCCGTGCATGTGACAAAAAAGGTAGCGTGTGCTCTGTATTACCTGGCCGTCGAGGGAAGACTACGGAAAACGGCGAATGCTTATGGACTGGCAAAGCAGACTGTAGCAGTTATTGTCCGCCATGTATGTCGCGGACTCAACGTCTAGGTCCAGAGTATATAAAGTCACCAAAAACTAATGGACAATGAAGGTGAAGGCAAAAGAGTGAGGAGTGTCCTGACCAGATATCTAGATCCCTAGTTTGATGTAAAATGTTCTTTGTCACATTGTGTACTTTCACGAGTCCAAAAAAGATTTGATTCATTTATGATGGCTCAGGTGTGATTCACTACAATAGGGCCCCACAACACAGTGGATTCCAGTTAATTGAAATACTACAATACTGGATATTGTTCAGATAAGTTACATTTAAGAACTTGCACACAAAGCAACGCTGGAGGCAACTATGACTTGCACATTTTCCGCGCATACGTAATTAAGTTGCGTTGCGCCCATACTTGCCATCCTTGAGACCTCCGATTTCGGGAGGTGGGGGGGCGTGGTCGGGGTGGGGCGAGGGCGTGGTTGGGTGCGTGGCTAAGAGGGGAGGAGTATATTTACAGCTAGAATTCACCAAGTCAAGTATTTCATATATATATATATATATATATATATATATATATAAGAAATACTTGACTTTCAGTGAATTCTAGCTATATTTATATTTATTTTATTATATATATATATATATATATATATATATATATATATATATATATATATATACAGGTAAAAGCCAGTAAATTAGAATATTTTGAAAAACTTGATTTATTTCAGTAATTGCATTCAAAAGGTGTAACTTGTACATTATATTTATTCATTGCACACAGACTGATGCATTCAAATGTTTATTTCATTTAATTTTGATGATTTGAAGTGGCAACAAATGAAAATCCAAAATTCCGTGTGTCACAAAATTAGAATATTACTTAAGGCTAATAAAAAAAAGGGATTTTTAGAAATGTTGGCCAACTGAAAAGTATGAAAATGAAAAATATGAGCATGTACAATACTCAATACTTGGTTGGAGCTCCTTTTGCCTCAATTACTGCGTTAATGCGGCGTGGCATGGAGTCGATGAGTTTCTGGCACTGCTCAGGTGTTATGAGAGCCCAGGTTGCTCTGATAGTGGCCTTCAACTCTTCTGCGTTTTTGGGTCTGGCATTCTGCATCTTCCTTTTCACAATACCCCACAGATTTTCTATGTGGCTAAGGTCAGGGGAGTTGGCGGGCCAAATTAGAACAGAAATACCATGGTCCGTAAACCAGGCACGGGTAGATTTTGCGCTGTGTGCAGGCGCCAAGTCCTGTTGGAACTTGAAATCTCCATCTCCATAGAGCAGGTCAGCAGCAGGAAGCATGAAGTGCTCTAAAACTTGCTGGTAGACGGCTGCGTTGACCCTGGATCTCAGGAAACAGAGTGGACCGACACCAGCAGATGACATGGCACCCCAAACCATCACTGATGGTGGAAACTTTACACTAGACTTCAGGCAACGTGGATCCTGTGCCTCTCCTGTCTTCCTCCAGACTCTGGGACCTCGATTTCCAAAGGAAATGCAAAATTTGCATGGTTGGGTGATGGTTTGGGGTGCCATGTCATCTGCTGGTGTCGGTCCACTCTGTTTCCTGAGATCCAGGGTCAACGCAGCCGTCTACCAGCAAGTTTTAGAGCACTTCATGCTTCCTGCTGCTGACCTGCTCTATGGAGATGGAGATTTCAAGTTCCAACAGGACTTGGCGCCTGCACACAGCGCAAAATCTACCCGTGCCTGGTTTACGGACCATGGTATTTCTGTTCTAAATTGGCCCGCCAACTCCCCTGACCTTAGCCACATAGAAAATCTGTGGGGTATTGTGAAAAGGAAGATGCAGAATGCCAGACCCAAAAACGCAGAAGAGTTGAAGGCCACTATCAGAGCAACCTGGGCTCTCATAACACCTGAGCAGTGCCAGAAACTCATCGACTCCATGCCACGCCGCATTAACGCAGTAATTGAGGCAAAAGGAGCTCCAACCAAGTATTGAGTATTGTACATGCTCATATTTTTCATTTTCATACTTTTCAGTTGGCCAACATTTCTAAAAATCCCTTTTTTGTATTAGCCTTAAGTAATATTCTAATTTTGTGACACACGGAATTTTGGATTTTCATTTGTTGCCACTTCAAATCATCAAAATTAAATGAAATAAACATTTGAATGCATCAGTCTGTGTGCAATGAATAAATATAATGTACAAGTTACACCTTTTGAATGCAATTACTGAAATAAATCAAGTTTTTCAAAATATTCTAATTTACTGGCTTTTACCTGTATATATATATATATATATATATATATATATATATATATATATATATATATATATATATATAAAAGAAATACTTGAATTTCAGTGTTCATTTATTTACACATATACACACACATAACACTCATCTACTCATTGTTGAGTTAAGGGTTGAATTGTCCATCCTTGTTCTATTCTCTGTCACTATTTTTGTAACCATGCTGAACACCCTTTCGCAGGTACCCAGAAAGGTTTCCAGTACCACCAAAAAAACTGAATCTCTGAAGACAGTATAAAAATCTGTGTTAAAGGTGTACAAATACTGTTTGTATAATAAGCATGTTATTGTTTACAAATGAGGGTTAAGAGTTCAGTACTAAAAAAAAAAGAAAAAAGAATGTGGCTTAAGTACAGTTTTTTAATTGAGCTGCGGCATTTTTTGGTTGGGTTGTTTATTTTGAGTAACTTCTACATTTCTAAAAGGGGAGGAATGTAATAGAGTGATCTATGTTTGTCTGTTGCCATCTCCTGGTGAATGTTGGCTATAGCGTACTGGGGTTACTTTTTGGTTGGCCAACGATTTACGTGGTGTTGCGCACCTGACGTCAAGTGTGTGAGTCTGTTCTGAAGTCTACAGTAAAGAGACGTACTTCATCACCTCGCCTGGTTATTGCCTCCAACTCAATATATTACAACAACATTGCTGTTTACGGCAGACAACTGCTTTACGGTAGAATAAAACATGACTGCTGTTGTTGTGTGTTGTTACCGCGCTGGGAGGACGTTAATGAAACTGCTTAACAATAAACCCACATAAGAAACCAAGAACTCGCCCTCGATCATTCTACAGTTATAACGTGTTTGGGCAGGCACGCTGTTTATATTGTGGGAAAGCGGACGTGAATACAGACTGTTGACACGTCACTCAGGTCCGCATGGAGCTGGAGGGGGGGTGGCTTCCAGCTCCGCCTGAATTTCGGGAGAAAATTTGTCCCGGGAGGTTTTCGGGAGAGGTGCTGAATTTCGGAAGTCTCCCGGAAAATCCGGGAGGGTTGCCAAGTATGGTTGCGCCAGCTGACGGAGGGGGGGAGGGGGTCTTAAACGACCATTGTGTGTGTGTGGACAAGGATAAGGTTAGGTGGAATTTACCCTGGATAACCTTAGTGTGGGAGTTTGCATGTTCTCCCGTGACTGCGTGGGTTCCCTTCGGGCACTCCGACTTCCTCCCACCGCCAAAAACAAGCACCTGGAGATAGGTTGATTGGCGACGCTAAATTGGCCCTAGTGTGTGAATGTGAGTGTGAATGTTGTCTGTCTATCTGTGTTGGCCCTGCGATGAGGTGGCGACCTGTCCAGGGTGTACCCCGCCTTCCGCCCGATTGTAGCTGAGATAGGCTCCAGCGACCCCCCGCGACCCCAAAAAGGGACAAGCGGTAGAAAATGAATGGAAAATGGATGAACCTTAGTGTAGAAGGGGCCTTATTCTCTGGCACACCAGGTGCATTACAATGTGTTTACAAGCCAGGCCGAACACGAAGTGCCAAATCTATTTGTGGCTGTCCAAGTGTACCTATTTATGAATGCATTGCTACCAATGTTAGTACTACAACCATAACATGAACGTTGTCATTCAAAATTACTCAATGGACAACTTTTTTTTAGAAATGTCACAGTTTCAGTTTGTTTTTATCTTCACTAATACAAAGTATTTGATGACGACAAAAGCTGTAGTCCCGATTACCTGATACACATCAGACTAATCCAATCAAACCCAAATCCCCACGAAGGGTGACCCGAAGTCGTTGCACTGCAGGGGATAAATTGCGCTAGCACCGTGGATATAAGGGGTGAGGCAACTTGTTGTCACGGCAACTGACAACCATCTTGATCGTACATGAATTCCAAACAAACAAAAGTCATCAAGGGGCACAAACTTGTCTTGCATACATAGAAGTTGACAACAAAGACCCACGCATCAAGACGGCTAATGAATTACCATTGCGAGCAGACACAGTTACTGATGCATTATGCTACTGGCGAGACTTGAAACAAGAATATAAGGGTGAAATATTTCAACATGTTATGTTGCAGGGCAAAGCGCATCCATCAAAGCTAAAAAGTTATTTCTATTTTTTTTTTTTTACTGATATCTTGCCTTGTTCCGCTATCTCTCTATCCTCTAGGCAAACGGGCCCGACACGCTCGCCGCTGATATGGATATTGTTTTATTGAGCAGGCGGATGCAAACCATTAAGATACAGAGCATTTCAGGGAGGGACAGCAACTGGAAAATGGTGTCATTAGAAGCTTAATGCTATTGGAGTGCAGGATGGGGTCAGAAATATTAAAAATGTTTGGAGTGTTATGTTGGGATTGGGGGGTAAGTGATGATGCTGCAGAAATTATTAATGAGTGTGGTTTGCATCCCATGAGAGTATCGCTTAACCTCAGAGGGTCTCACTGCATTCAAAAAGTGGTAATTAAGAGAATAATGTAATGATCTGCTGCCCGGATCATGTTTTGTTTAAATTTAGGATTACCTTGTTTTTGTTTCAGCACCCCTGTTTGTGTTCCTCGTTGCCATGTGTCAGAATAATTGTATCAAAACTTTGTGTGGCCATGAGTTCCTGGCGAGAGGACAAAAGCTGTCTTTGATCTTACCAATCAAAAGGCTTGTAAAACTCCACTGTGTAGGATGGGAAGTGACATGAAGGCGTCGGTTTCTTTCTTCTATAGTAACCCACGGGAAGATTTTGTCTTGACCCGAGATCTACAAAGCAGAGAGGAAGCAGGGCCTGACTCCCCTCCAGGCACCTTTTCTTTGAACTGTTTTACGACCTTTTCTTTGAACTGTTTTGTAACCAAAGGCGATGGCTGTTTACGACCCCCTTCCCTTAGAAACAGCTGTTGCCATGTAATCAGGGAAAGGGAACCTCATCAGCCTCCTCCGCAGCACCGCATTGAGAACTATGTCGATGTCACAGTGCATCCGATTGCGACGTGACATTGTTACAAATTTCAGCTTCATATCACAAACAAAACTAGATTCCCATAGAAGAGAAACTTCTGAATGTTTTCCAGGGGCAAAAATTAGCATCTTAATTTTGATCAACTCATGCTGAGTGTGCTCAACAGTTTAATGAAAATATGCTTCTGCTAATAAAAGGATTTTATTATTGTATTTTGGTTTTGACATTTTTTCCGTATGAAATTATCATAAAATGTAACTTTACTCTCATAAAAGTATGAGTTCATTCTCATAAAACAACATCCTCATGTTTTGTGATAACACAATATTTTTTTTGTCTGGTAAGATGAAGTGAAGTGAATTATATTTATACAGCTCTTTTCTCCAGTGACTCAAAGCGTTTTACATTGAGAAACCCGTTACCAAAGGGGAAGCGAACCATCTAGACTGTTATCGACGCAAAGTTCAAAAGCCAGCATCTGTGATGGTATGGGGGTGCATTAGTGCCCAAGGCATGGGTAACTTACAATCTGTGAAGGCACCATTAATGCTGAAAGGTACATACAGGTTTTGGAACAACATATGCTGCCATCTAAGCGCCGTCTTTTTCATGGACGCCCCTGCTTATTTCAGCAAGACAATGCCAAGCCACATTCAGCACGTGTTACAACAGCGTGGCTTCGTAAAAAAAAAGAGTGCGGGTACTTTCCTGGCCTGCCTGCAGTCCAGACTTGTCTCCCATCGAAAATGTGTGGCGCATTATGAAGCGTAAAATACGACAGCGGAGACCCCGGACTGTTGAACGATTGAAGCTCAACATAAAACAAGAATGGGAAAGAATTCCACTTTCAAAGCTTCAACAATTAGTTTCCTCAATTCCCAATCGTTTATTGAGTGTAAAGGTGATGCAACACAGTGGTGAACATGCCCTTTCCCAACTACTTTGGTGCAATCATTGTATTCCGTTTATATTTACATCTAACACAATTTCCCAACTCATATGGAAACGGGGTTTGTATTACCTGGCCGTCGAGGGAAGACTACGGAAAACGGCCAATGCTTTTGGACTGGCAAGGCAGACTGTGATTTACGCCTATTTGGAATAATCCTGATTTTCTTTTAAACAAGAAGCCATTGAACTTTCCAACATGGTATGATAAGGGAGTCGGATGCCTTGGGGATATCATCAATGCAAACAGTTTTATCTCTTTTAAAAGTTTAATAACACAATATGCAATCAATCCTAATAAATTTCTAGAATATATACAAATCAAATCTGTAATCAGCGCAAGATTCAACAAAACAACATGGGAAAGTAATCCTACGACCGTTAAATTCTTCAAAACATCTGCCCCCAAAGCTTTATCCAAATTATATGCTCTCTTATCAAAAATAGATAACACAATAAGTATTCCAACTTCTAAATGGCACTCAGACGTATCAACAAGCTGTGACCCAGAATTCTGGAAACAAATATGCCTCAATACTACTCGTTTGATTAAGAATCCAAATGTACGACTGATTCAGCTCAAAATACTTTACAGAATACATTACACCGGTCTAAGAATGTATAAAATGGGTTTAGCTGACTCTAACATCTGTGTACACTGCTCAGATAATAAGATAGATAATTACTTGCATTCAATGTGGTCCTGTGCTCCCGTGAGTAACTTTTGGCTTGGAGTGTGCGAGAACCTATCATTAGCGTTAGAGATTCCTATTCCCATCTCCCCCGCACTCTGCCTGTTGGGTGATCTCTCCGCAACTGATCTTGATATAAACAAAACATACCTCCTTATAAATGCGTTAGGCATCGCCAAGAAAACTATTCTCATAAATTGGAAATCAAAAAATAATTTATGTATAAACCTTTACAAAAACATTTTATTAGATTATGTAGTTATGGAAAGAATGTCTGCTGAATCAAACCAACAACTGACAGAATTCCGATCTCTTTGGGCACCGCTAATTAATTTTCTGACCTGACTCCCTTGGGGGCCGGGGCTGGGGCTCTGTCCCGGGGGTCTTGCTCCGTGGGTGGGGGGTCCTGGGTGCCGGGGGGGCCGTGTGCCGCGGGGTCGGGTGGGCCTGGGGTGTGTTTCCTGGTTCCGGCCTGGCGGGCCGATCCGTGGGTGGTCTGGTGGCTGGGGGTGGGTGGAGGTGCCTGGGCGGGTGTTGGGGTGCGGGTGGGGCTGTGGGCGGCCGCCTTGGGTTGGTTGGGGGGGCTGTCCCTCCCGTGGGTGGTTGGGCGGGGGGTTGCGCCCGTGGGGCTGGGGTCTTGCCGCTGTCGGGCGGGGGTCGGCTCGTGCCCCTCTGGCTCCGGGTGTCCGTGGGCTTCCTCCTTCCCCTGGGGCGCGGGGCGGGGTCTGCCCGGGGTCGCCCTGCGCTGCGGCTGTGCGGGCCTGCCTGGTGCCGGGTTGGGGGGACTGCTTGCCTCCCTTGTTGGGGCCCCGGCGGTGCTGCCCGACTGCCCTGCGGGAGTCCCCCTCCTGTGTTTTACTCTGCCCTTATTTTTTTTATTAATTTTATTTATTTATTTTAATTTATTTTATGTGTATATATATATATATATGTATGTATGTGTATATATGTATATGTATGTATGTATATATGTATGTATGTATGAATGTATGTATGTATGTATGTATGTGTATGTATGTGTATATATATGTATGTATGTGTGTATGTATATATATATATATATATATATATTATTATTATTATTATTTATTTTTTATTTTTTTAATCTATTTAATATATTTAACTTATTCTGTTAAATTATATATGGGTACGCGTGTATGTGGGTGTGTGTACGTTTGTATATATGTATGGTGAAATCTGTGTGTATGTATGTAGGTACATATGTATGTGTCGCTGCCCCGGTGTGCATTGCTGATCGCGGCGCCGGGTCTGCTGAGGTGCCGTGGCATGCCGGCTGTGGGCGCAGGGCTGGGCCCTTATGGTTTTTTGCCGGATGGGATGCCTGGTGGGTGGTGGGCGGGGGGGGCCTGGACGTGCGGGAGGGGCTGCGGGGTTTGGTGGCGTTGGGCACTGTTGGCGACCAGGCCTCTTGTTTATTTTTATTTATTTTATTTTATTTAAAGGGTTTATTTTAATTTAATTTTATTTTTTTTATTTTCTTTCTATTTTCTTTTTTTTCTTTTTTTTTCTTCTTTTTTTCTTCTTTTTTTTTATTTATTTATTTATTTATTTATTTTTTTTATTTTTTATTTTTTATTTTTTGTTGTTGTGTGTGTTGTGTATGTATGTGTTTGTGTATATGTGGGCTTATGTATATGTGTGTGGGTGTATTAATGTGTATATATGTGTGGATGTGTATGTTTATATGTATATGCATGCGTGTGTATATGTGTGTATGTGTATATGCATATATGTATGTGTGTATGTATGTGTATATGAATGTGTAGGTGTGTGCATGGGTGTGGATGTCCGGTGGCTCAATTGGCCTGGCTGTGGATGAGTTGGGGTAGGTGGGTTGGTGGCCTCGGTGGTAGCCGGGGGTGTGCGTTGTTGTGGTTTACTGGGTCGGTCGCTTTTTTTTTTTTGGTTTCGGCGGCCGCGGGTGCTTACGCTGCGGACGGGCGGTGGTGGTGATGGTTGCTGCGGTGATACCAGCGGTTGGCATCGCTGTGTTGGGTTGGAGTGGTTGGGGGACTGTGGCTGGTGTCTGTGCGCTTGTGGGGTTGTGGGGCTGGCTGGCGTTGGCTTGCCGGCTGGTTTGGGGGCTGGCGGGCGGACGGGATGCATTGGCTTCTTCCCCCGTTGGGGGGCTCCTTCCCCTGGCCGGGACTCGTATGGGCACGTTGCTGTGTGGATGGCCGGGATGCGGTGTTTGCATTGGGCGTGGGGGCTGTGCGGTTTCTCTGCGTTTGGTTGCCGGTATGGGCTCTGCAGGGTTGGGTTGGGGCGGGCGGGGGCTGGCTTTTTTTGGCGGGGGGAGGGGCTCGCGTGGCGTCACATTAAAGTGGTCTGGTGTGGGTCACGGGCTGTGGCGGGGGGTGGCGGCCTCCTGGCCGTAGTTCCTGGTTGTCGGCCGTGTGGACTGGGGGGATGTCCGGGCCCTCTACTCCTCCTACTTATAGCGCACACAGTCACACATATATAGGACTTTGGGGATTGTCCTGCGGGGAGGCATGGCGGGGGGTTGAGGATGCCTCCAATGGGGCTCCAGTCCTCCTGTCTTGTCCCCTGCTCGTCCATCCCTCAATCTTAGCTGCATATTAGACACTTAGGATTTGGGGGGCTTGGTTTGGTTGGGACCCACCATGACCTTGATGTCCCCCAATTTTAATCGCATTATTAGTTCCCACAAGCATACATATCTCACTCACGCTACAGTACACACATCAATAGGGACTGGAGGTCGGCTGTAACGGCTGACCTCCTAATTTTAACTACACAGTAGACACTCTGGGGGCCTTGTACACATGCATGGGGGGTTTGGGGTTCGGCGCACCCCTCATTGCCTCGTCGGCCGGCGGGGACTGCGGTCTGGTGGCCTGCCAGGCTTTTATTCATTTATTATTGTTATATATATTTTTTTATTTTTAATGTATTTATTATTTTTATTTTTATTATTTACTTATTTTTATTTTATTTTATTTTTTAAATTTTATTTTTTATTTTATTTTATTTTTTTATTTTTTATTTTTTAAATCTTATTATTTATTTGTGTGTGGCGTCGCGCGGGTCTCACTTCCTGTTGGATAGGGTCCGTGCCCGTGTGGCCCGACCTTGCGCTGTGGGGTCTCTGTTGGTGACTTGGTGTGGTGGCGGCGCAGCCCCCGTGTCTGGTCTGGATGCTGTGTCTCGGTTGTTTGGGCGGTGGTGTGTTTGTGCGGGTTTGGGTTGGGGTGGGGGGCCTTTTGGTTGGGGGGGTTGTTGGTGTCTCTTGTTTGCGTGTTGGCGTTCGGGCTGACCGGCGGGCTGGCGCCGGCTGGTCTCCGTGGCCCTGGTGGCGTGTGGTTGCTGGTCGCAGTTTTTTTTTGATCGCTTTGATTTGATTGGCTGGTGCTGGCTGTCTGGGGTTATTGCGGCTGCTGTTTCTGTCGGGGCTGACGAACTGTGTATATGTATGTATATGTGTGTGTATGTATGTATGTTTATATATGTGTATGTGTACATATGTGTATGTATATGTATATATGTGTATGTGTGGGTATGTATACGTGTATGTGTGTATGTGTATGTATATATGTATGTATGTATGTATATTTCTGGGGGTACGCTCTGGGCCTGCCTGTCAGACGGGGGTCGACGCCTCAGGCTACTGCATCCGAACTGCGTGTCTGGAGCTCCTGGGTCCCGCTGTCCATCCCTTCCGGGTGCCCGTCTTGGTTGGGGCCTGTTGGGCCTAGTCCCTGCGTCTATTGTGGTAGCTTGGTGCTGCAAGGTATTCCGAGGTGCTGCGAGTCGGCCAGTTGCTGGGGTAGTGACCTTGTTTGTCAGCATGTCTGTGATCTTCTTTTAATTCTTTTTTTTATTTTTTATTAATTAATTAATTAATTTATTTATTTATTTATTTTTTAATATATTTTATTAATATTATTTTTTTAATTTTTCCCCTCCCTCAGGGGAGGGGCTCGGCGGGGCGGTTGCTGGTTGTTCCATCTCCATCGTTGGGGTCTCTGCGGGTGGGGTGGGTGGTTCCCGTGGCCCTGTGCCTGGGTGGTCCTGCGGCGGCCGGTTTGGGTGGGGTGGCCAGGGGCTGGCCTCGCCGCGCTCTCCGGGGGTGGGGGGTGGGCTCGTGGGGGCCCGGTTGCCGGTGGGGCGGGGGCGGTCTTCCCGTCCGGTTGCGGGGAGTCTCTGGGTCCCTCGGGCGGGGCGTCTCGCCTTTCTGCCCGTGTGGGGTGTGGTCTCTCGCTGGCTTGGGGTCTGGCTGTCCCCTGCTTTTCTCGTGCCCTGTCCTCTGCCGGGTGCGTCTGTCTGCGGCCTGCTGCTGGCCCTTGTGGGCGGTACGGTGGGTCGGGCTCTGGGGTTCCTGTCGCTGGCCGGCTTGGCTGTGTGGGGGCGGTGGTCCCTGGTTCCCTGGGCACCACGCCTCCTGTTTGTGGGTTGGGCTCTCGGGGGTGATGGGGCCGTGCTCTGGCTCCCACGCACTCTGGGAGTCGAATGTATTGTACATGCAAATTCACATATGCTCAAATACGTACATAGGTACCTACGCTCCCACATACATACACAAATACAGTACATATTTACCTACTTAATGTTCGTACATCCACACGCACATTCAATATACAAACATACACATACACATACTGTACATATACATTCACTGTACAAACACATATACACATTCTGTACATATACATTCATTGTTCACGTTTCATCAAACATATATTAACGTTGTTGCCCTAGGGTAAACTGGGTGTAACACATGACTATAACAATCTACAAGGTTAATGTAGGTTGCTTCTCTTTCTCCCCCTCCATTTTTCTGCATTCTTTCGTATCTCAAGTTATCATTACGTATATGTATTGTTGCATTTAAACAACTGTATTGTTGATAATAAAGGTAAATTATTGGTATTGTTCATTATCAATAGCGCTATTTCTATTGGTATTTGTATTGATCCATTTGTAGTGTAATAATGCTCATTGTCATTTCTGTATTATTTTTTATTTTTCGCTAACTGCTTATTTGCTATTACTTTTACCATCACATTTGTACATGTCATATTTGCTGATGTTGCTCTATTGTTGTTTGCTGTTGTTGTTTTTGTCTCTCTGTCTAATCCCCCTCTTGTCCCCACAATTTCCCCCTCTGTCTTCTTTTTTTTTCTCTTTCTATCCCCTCCTGCTCCGGCCCGGCTGCACTAAATGATAATATAAATACATTTAATAAAGTCAAATACAAATAAGGCAACAAGAGAAGTATCCTACACTTCTCTTTTGTAAAGTAAATCTGAACAGCCGAATTTAGGATTACCTTGTTTTTGTTTCAGCACCCCTGTTTGTGTTCCTCGTTGCCATGTGTCAGAATAATTGTATCAAAACTTTGTGTGGCCATGAGTTCCTGGCGAGAGGACAAAAGCTGTCTTTGATCTTACCAATCAAAAGGCTTGTAAAACTCCACTGTGTAGGATGGGAAGTGACATGAAGGCGTCGGTTTCTTTCTTCTATAGTAACCCACAGGAAGATTTTGTCTTGACCCGAGATCTACAAAGCAGAGAGGAAGCAGGGCCTGACTCCCCTCCAGGCACCTTTTCTTTGAACTGTTTTACGACCTTTTCTTTGAACTGTTTTGTAACCAAAGGCGATGGCTGTTTACGACCCCCTTCCCTTAGAAACAGCTGTTGCCATGTAATCAGGGAAAGGGAACCTCATCAGCCTCCTCCGCAGCACCGCATTGAGAACTATGTCGATGTCACAGTGCATCCGATTGCGACGTGACATTGTTACAAATTTCAGCTTCATATCACAAACAAAACTAGATTCCCATAGAAGAGAAACTTCTGAATGTTTTCCAGGGGCAAAAATTAGCATCTTAATTTTGATCAACTCATGCTGAGTGTGCTCAACAGTTTAATGAAAATATGCTTCTGCTAATAAAATGATTTTATTATTGTATTTTGGTTTTGACATTTTTTCCGTATGAAATTATCATAAAATGTAACTTTACTCTCATAAAAGTATGAGTTCATTCTCATAAAACAACATCCTCATGTTTTGTGATAACACAATATTTTTTTTGTCTGGTAAGATGAAGTGAAGTGAATTATATTTATACAGCTCTTTTTTCCAGTGACTCAAAGCGTTTTACATTGAGAAACCCGTTATCTACATTTAAGCTATTTACAAGTGTGGGTGGCACTGGAAGCAGGGTGGGTGATGTGCCTTGCCCAAGGACACAATGGCAGTGACTAGGATGGTGGAAGCTGGATTCGAACCCGCTTCCGCCAAAGAGGAGGTGTACAATCTTTCGTCAGAGCGTGGTGTGACTGTACAAAGAGTACAGTCCAGACATTTCTCCTCAATTGAGCCAAATTGAATAATGTCTCTGTTTAATTCCTTGCTTTTTGTCTTGTTTAATAGATGTCATCAGTGTTTGAACCTGACACGATGGGTGCTGATTATGTTCACCTATCTCTGGTTAGTGGTCGGGAAGCTCACCTGCTCTCGGTCACTAATCAAAGAGGTATTTATTCCTGCCTCTGGCTGTTTTGTTTGCTTCATACAACAAGATTACTTGCTCCTTGTTACTGTGCTAGTTTTTGCCTTAGCTTCCCGTGCGATCGGCACGCTTTTCCTTTTTGTATTCTTGCTTGATTTGTTTATTAGATTAAATATTTTTTCTTACCTGTTTCCTGACGTCCATCTGCATCTTGGGAAAACGACCAGTGCATAACCATGCGACCACCCTGTCACAAATAAATTGCAATACTGTAAATTTAACAGAAAGGAGCAGCAAAAAATGTGATTATTTTATGAGAATATGGTTGTAATAGTGCACTGTAAAAACAACAGCCATAGATTTTACGGTTAAAAATTGGCAGCTCAGTTGCCAAAACGTAACCATAAAAATGACTGCTGTAGCATTTTTTCCACTTACAGTACTTCAGTGTAAAAACCACTAAAACATTTACCGTAAAATCCTGCCAATGTAGCTGCCAGTTGTTACCACAAAATCTATAGATTTTTTTTTATTTTATTTATTTATTTTTTTACAGTGTACAAGAATAAAGTTGCACATTTGGTTGTACATTTAAATAACATGACAACAGCTTAAGACTAGTGATTAATTATTACCGCTACAATATTAGCGATATCATTTTTTGACAAAAAACTAAAGAAAAAAATTATATAATGTAGTTTCAGTCAGTTTCGACTAGGGATGTCCCGATCCGAGATTTGGATCGGATCGGCCGCCGATATTTGCAAAAAAATGCGTATCGGCAAGGCATGGGAAAATGCCGATCCAGATCCAGTTTAAAAAAAAAACTCCGGTCCGTGTTTTCCAACGCACCGATTTAAATAATACATTCCACTTTTCTGCTGCTCCCTAATTTCCGTTCCGCATTTTCCAGCACACCTTCAACACATCCACAGGTCTGTGGATTCTCACGCAGTTGCTTTTAGCTGCTGGCATTACACGACAGGCTCTTCTCACTCTTTCCTGTGTCTCCCTCTCACAGACAGACAAGCGCACCTTCTTACACACGTCACATACTGTCACGTCATACGTCACATACGTATACGCCCTCTCCCAGCAGAGAGGTAGCAGCATGGCTAACGTTAGCTGTGATGCTAGCGCAGCCGTGCGAGCAACCTTCCCTTTAAGGTGCGCGCCTGTGCAATTGCGCACTGCTCACGCGTCCTCTGCGCACGGCAAATCTATGCCACGCACAAAATCAAATAAAAAAATAAGCGCATAACAATTTTCGACACACGGACACGACAGAGAAAACAGTTTTCGTCATCATTGTTCAAATATTGTAACGTCTGTCGAGACGCTTATCTCCATTCGGTGCCACACGTCCACACCATCAAAATGCCGAAGCAAACATTTCCAGATCAACACCGTATGAAAGAAATAGTGATTTTTTTAGTTGTGATTTCCTTCTCTGCATGAAAGTTTAAAAGTAGCATATATTAATGCAGTATGAAGAAGAATGTTTTAATGTAGACACATAGAATCATCATACTGCTGTGATTATATGCATCAGGTGTTCATTCAAGGCTAAGGCAAAATATCGAGATATATATCGTGTATCGCAATATGGCCTTAAAATATCGCAATATTAAAAAAAGGCCATATCGCCCAGCCCGAGTTCAATGATGCCATTTTTGTTTGTCATGTATAATTTTGTCTATTTTGTGTTTATCCTTGAATAAACAGGTCAGTTTCTTGTTACCAACCATTGTGTATTATTCAAACTCCCCTAATTCAGCTGGCTAGTTGTTATCAAGAGTACTAAAACCCTTTTCAACATGATTCTGACAACTAAGTAGGCTAAATAACTTTAAACTTTAATACATGCTCAGATAGGCCAGTATCGGTCAGTATCGGTATCGGATCGGAAGTGCAAAAACAATATCGGTATCGGATCTGAAGAGCAAAAACCTGGATAGGGACATCCCTAGTTTCGACCATGCATACAATACAATTACAGTGCAATACATCACATATTTCCAGTTGTTTCATGACACCATGTCCGTATCATAGCAGTTTTATCCCATTTCTTTGTAACCGTAAATAAATAAATGAGTAAGTAAGTTAATATACAAGAAGTAAATAAACACATTTTAATAGATAATTAAATATTAGATGCATAAACATACACACAATAATTTAAAGTTATCATAAATAAATAAATGATAAATGGGTTGTACTTGTATAGCGCTTTTCTACCTTCAAGGTACTCAAAGCGCTTTGACACTACTTCCACATTTACCCATTCACACACACATTCACACACTGATGGAGGGAGCTGCCATGCAAGGCGCTAACCAGCACCCATCAGGAGCAAGGGTGAAGTGTCTTGCTCAGGACACAACGGACATGACGAGGTTGGTACTAGGTGGGGATTGAACCAGGGACCCTCGGGTTGCGCACGGCTACTCTCCCACATAAATAAATAGACTAATGGTTCAACTAGGAGTTGAATGAGATTATCTCAATTTTACTAGAATGAAGTCGTAATGTAACAATTAAGGCTTTCATAACATTACAAGAAAAGTCTTACTTTTATGAGAATTAAGTAAGGTGACCAATAAGTGTAGTATGACAAGGCTAAAATGGTAGACTGGCTGACCAGAAACTTGAGGGTTCCTGTTTCGAATCCAGCTTCCGCCATCCTAGTCACTGCCATTGTGTCCTTGGGCAAGGCACTTCACCCACCCTGCTCCCAGTGCCTCCCACACTGGTGTAAATAGCTAAAATGTAGATAACTGGTTTCTCAATGTAAAACGCTTTGGAGAAAAGAGCTATATAAATATAATTCACTTCATTTTACCAGACAAAAAAAATATTGTATTATCCCAAAACATGAGGATGTTGTTTTATGAGAATGAACTCATACTTTTATGAGAGTAAAGTTACATTTTTTGATAATTTAATACGGAAAAAATGTCAAAACCAAAATACAATAATAAAGTCATTTTATGAGCAGAAGCATATTTTCATTAAACTGTTGAGCACACTCAGCATGAGTTGTTCAAAATTAAGATGGTAATTTTTGCCCCTGGAAAACATTCAGAAGTTTCTCTTCTATGGGAATCTTGTTTTGTTTGTGATATGAAGATGAAATTCGTAATAATGTCACGTCGCAATCGGATGCACTGCGACATCAACATAGTTCTCAATGCGGTGCTGCGGAGGAGGCTGATGAGGTAGGAGAGCAATTGTTGTTTGTTGTTGAGTTCCACTGTGAGCGCCGCAAACGAGGAAGAATATGATGAAACGTGATGACATGTTTGCGGGCAAGCGCAGAGAGAAAATTGGACGTGCAAACCAAAGTCTGTTTTGACGCCGCATGATACTGTGGCAATGCAATCTCAGTAAAACTAAAATAATGCTATTTGGTGACAGTAGAAGAGAAAGTCAAACACAAATACAAATAGACAGAATAGAAATTGAAAGCATAAATGAAACCACATTTCTAGGTATAATGATTGATGATAAATTGAACTGGAAACCTCATGTAAAAAATATACAACATAAAGTAGCAAGAAACACGTCAATAATGAATAAAGCAAAACATGTTATAGACTAGGAATGTCCGATAATGGCTTTTTGCCGATATCCGATATTGTCCAACTCTTTAATTACCGATACCGATATCAACCGATATATACAGTCGTGGAATTAACACATTATTATGCCTAATTTGGACAACCAGGTATGGTGAAGATAAGGTACTTTAAAAAATAAAAAAATAAGATAAATAAATTAAAAACATTTTCTTGAATAAAAAAGAAAGTAAAACAATATAAAAACAGTTACATAGAAACTAGTAATGAATGAAAATGAGTAAAATTAACTGTTAAAGGTTAGTACTATTAGTGGAGCAGCAGCACGCACAATCATGTGTGCTTACGGACTGTATCCCTTGCAGACTGTATTGATATATATTGATATATAATGTAGGAACCAGAATATTAATAACAGAAAGAAACAACCCTTTTGTGTGAATGAGTGTGAATGAGTGTAAATGGGGGAGGAAGGTTTTTTGGGTTGGTGCACTAATTGTAAGTGTATCTTGTGTTTTTTATGTTGATTTAATAAAAAAATAAAAAATAAAAAAAATAAAATAAAAACGATCCCGATAATAAAAAAAACGATACCGATAATTTCCGATATTACATTTTAACGCATATATCGGCCGATAATATCAGCCTGCCGATATTATCGGACATCTCTATTCTAGACCAAAAATCACTTCCTATTCTCTATTGCTCACTAGTGTTACCATATCTGAGTTATTGTGTAGAAATACAGGGAAATAACTACACAGGTACACTTCAATCATTAACGGTGTTACAAAACAGATCAGTTAGAATAATACATAATGTTGGATATAGAGAACATACAAACCCTTTATGTATTGAATCGAAAATACTGAAATTCCACGACATAGTGAATATGCAAACAGCTAAAATGATACACAAAGCAAACTATAACCTGCTACCCAAGAATATACAACAATTCTTCTCAAAAAAAGAGGAGAAATAAAATCTTCGAGAAAAATTTAATTCAAAACATTTGTACGCACGTACAACACTTAAGACCTTCAGTATATCAGTATGTGGAATTAAATTATGGAATGGATTAAGCAAAGCAATCAAACAATGTACTAATATGATCCACTTCAAGAAACTCTTCAAACTTAAAGTGTCTACAAAGTACAGAGAAGAAGAACCATGATAAACATTGTGAATGTATTTCATCCATCCATTCATTTTCAAGATAATCTTACTCATCTCACTATATGAAATGTAACTTACTTCACCGAGCATTATTTATTTATTTTTATTGTGATTACTTATGGAGTATTTTGTGAATAAACTGAGAACAGGAAGTGAACAAAAGTTTTAGCAACTGTTATGTAAAGGAAAAAGGGGTAGGATTAAAAAAGCTCTGCATCTTCCTACTCCTTTTCGAACATGTTGAAAAGAGAAACTGGAAATTGTGATGTATCATGTTGTATGCATGCATGCATGTTCGAAATAAACTCAAACTCAATGCGGCTATCCCTAGTGGAGGATGGCAGGCGATTAAGTTTAATCTATGACAAAACAAAAGACGAGGGCAGCTGTGAGTGCACTTGAAGCATAGGAAAAGCAATGCAATACAAAACTAAACTAAACCGGCTTGAAAGTAAACGTAACAGAATACTGGAAGACGGCAACAGTTTACAAATGTGAAGCAGAGCACGCATTCAAAAGTAATGTTCCACCACCAGCCAGCAGCAACTGTTGAATCTAAATGGACATGATCGCAAAATGAGAACAGTTACACTGGCAAGCACAGTAAAGGTGCTGCATAACAAAAGTAACAGGAAGTGGAACCTAGAAAATAAGAGCGCTTGACAGGAACTGACCCTCAACATGGGTAAAAAAACAGACAGCAGACTATACTCTTTCAAGCAGGGTGTGACAGACACAATTTCAATGTAAGAAACGGAGACAACTAGACAACTCGGAGGGCGTAGACCTCCACAAGGCTCCATTTACCAATAGGAAAGCATATTTTAAAACAATCCTAAATCCAGACGGACATCTAGATCACCCCCAAATCTAATTACTTGTTTCTTATCCCATTTCTGACATTTCCTGAAAGTTTAACCGATATCCGCCCATAACTTTTTGAGCTATGTTGCTGACTAGGGTTGTCCCGGTACCGGTATCAAAATTTATTTGGATACTTTTCTATACTTTGATACTTTTCTAAATAAAGGGGACCACAAAAAATTGCATTATTGGCTTTTTTTTAACAAAACAAATCTTAGGGTACATTAAACATATGTTTCTTATTGCAAGATTGTCCTTAAATAAAATAGTGAACATACAAGACAACTTGTCTTTTAGTAGTAAGTAAACAAACAAAGGCTCCTAATTAGTCTGCTGACATATGCAGTAGCATATTGTGTCATTTATCATTCTATTATTTTGTCTAAATTATTAAGGACAAGTGGTAGAAATCTACCTGTCCATTTACTGTTAATATCTGCCTACTTTCTCTTTTAACATGTTCTATCTACACTTCTGTTAAAATGTAATAATCACTTATTCTTCTATTGTTTGGATGCTTTACATTAGTTTTGGATGATACCACAAATTTGGGTATCAATCCAATACCAAGTAGTTACAAGATCATACAATGGTCATAATTAAAGGTTTTTGTGTGTCCAGTGACGTATTTCCTTTATCAACATAATATACATTTTAAAAAAACGAAAAGATTTTGTGATACTAAAAAATATCGATGTAATAGTAGTATCAACTAGATACACTCATGTACTTGGTATCATCAAGTGGATGTCGGATGTAGATCCACCAATGGCGTTTGTTTATATTGTGACGCCGGTGAGCAACGGTGTGTAGCGAAGCATGTTTAGCTATTCCTCGTCCTGCTGGGATGATACTTGTAAGAAACTTACTTTATTTGTCGCCATGGAGGCGAGGATTGGTGATATAGAAGTGGCTAAAACAGTACCGACCGCGGATGGACTTTAGCCGCTAGCTAGCTAGCCATGTCTTAAAGCACCTCTTCCTGAGGGTGTTTCAGTGTTATAACTTCACCTTTATCGTTAGTTTTTAAGCCAAAATGCGTCCGTTCTCCCTTTTCTGTCTACACACTGTGTCTGCTTGTAAGTACTCTGTGATTGTGCGCTGCCGAACTTGCTCCTCTGCTTGTAAACCCAGCAATGACATGACGTGAAGACGACGCGCCGTCATGCCTGTTAAAAAAAAAAAAAAGGGCGTAGACCAATTTAAAACAAATTCAATTGATGTGTTTTGGTGTCTGCTGGTGTCTTTTTTAAAACGCCGTTCATTTTTTCCTTTTGGAAATGTATTACTATATTACATCTTTCAATATGCATTTTCTTGCGCTTGGGTATTTCCCAAAACAATTTCTCTTGTCCATGGATTGCGATTCTATATAACAGAATGTAAATAATTTAAATAATCAAATGTATATACTTGTTCTTATACTTTCTGAACTCACTAGGTTCACTGTTCGCTGTACATATCCTACCAAGTCAGACATACACTGTTTCAATGTCCATTTCTCAGATGATGCAATTGTTGATGACTGAAGTGCTGATATCAACCAAACCTATCCCCCCCCCCCCCCCCCCGCCCCTCCACATCCCGCCCCCCCAGATTGTAAATAATGTAAATAATTAAATGTATGTACTCTGATGATTAACTTGTGTGATGAGCAGAGGTGGGTAGAGTAGCCAGAAATTGTACTCAAGTAAGAGTACTGTTACTTTAGAGATTTATTACTCAAGTAAAAGTAAGGAGTAGTCACCCAAATATTTACTTGAGTAAAAGTAAAAAGTATGTTGTGAAAAAACTACTCAAGTACTGAGTAACTGATGAGTAACATACACACTCATATCATATCATACATATATATATATATATATATATACAGTTAGGTCCAGAAATATTTGGACATTGACACAATTTTCAGTATTGCAGCTCTGTACAACACCACAATGGATTTGAAATGAAACAATCAAAATGTGCTTTAAGTGCAGACTTTGAGCTTTAATTTGAGGGTATTTACATCCAAATCAGGTGAACGGTGTAGGAATTACAACACATTTTATATGTGCCTTCCACTTTTTAAGGGACCAAAAGTAATTGGACAATTGGCTACTCAGCTGTTCCGTGGCCACGTTTGTGTTATTCCCTTGTTTTTTTTCATTTATTTCATTTACAAAAAGCAGATAAAAGGCCTAGATGTCATTTCAAGTGTGGTATATTCATTTGTAATCTGGGAAGGTCATTTCTCAATATGAAGTCCAAAGAGCTGTCACTGTCAGTAAAGCAAGCCATCATTAGGCTGAAAAATCAAAACAAAGCCATCAGAGAGATAGCAAAAACATGAAGTGTGGCCAAATCAACTGTTTGGTACATTCTTAAAAAGAGAGAACACACTGCTGAGCTCAGCAACACCAAAAGACATGGAAGACCAGGAAAACAAGTGTGGTGGATGACAGACAAATACCTTCCCTTGTCAAGAAAAAGCCCTTCACAACAGTTGGCCAGATAAAGAAATCTCTCCAGGAGTTGGTGTATCTGTGTCCAAGTCAACAATGAAGAGAAGACTTCACCAGAGGAAATACAGAGGTTTCTTCACAAGGTGTAAACAACTGGTGAGCCTCAAAAACAGGAAGGCCAGATTAGAGTTTGCCAAGAAACATGTAAAAGAGCCTGTGCAGTTCTGGAACAACATATTTGGCTCAGATGAGACAAGGATCAACTTGTACCAAAATGATGGAAAGAGAAGAGTATGGAGAAGGCAAGGAACTGCTCAAGATCCAAAGCATACCACCTCATCAGTGAAGCATGGTGGTAGTGTAGTGGCGTGGGCATGCATGGCTGTCAGTGGAACTGGATCTCTTATATTTATTGATGATGTGACAGCTGACAAAAGCAGCAGAATGAATTCTGAAGTGTTTGGGGCAATATTATCTGCTCATATTCAGCCAAATGCTTCAAATCTCATTGGACGGCGCTTCACAATGCAGATGGACAATGACTCGAAGCATACTGCAAAAGCAACCAAAGAGTTTTTTAAGGCAAAGAAGTGGAATGTTCTGCAATGGCCAAGTCAATCACCTGACCTGAATCCCATTGAGCATGAATTTCACTTGCTGAAGACAAAACTGAAGGGAAAATGCCCAAAGAACAAGCAGGAAGTGAAGACAGCTGCAGCAGAGGCCTGGCAGAGCATCACCAGGGACCAAACCCAGCGTCTGGTGATGTCTGTGTGTTCTACACTTCAGGCTGTCATTGACTGCAAAGGATTTGCAACAAAGTATTAGAAAGTGACAATTTGATTTATGATTATGTTAGTTTGTCCAATTACTTTTGGTCCCTTAAAAGGTGGAAGGCACATATAAAATGTGTTGTAATTCCTACACCGTTCACCTGATTTGGATGTAAATACCCTCAAATTAAAGCTCAAAGTCTGCACTTAAAGCACATCTTGATTGTTTCATTTCAAATCCATTATGGTGTTGTACAGAGCTGGAATACTGAAAATTGTGTCAATGTCCAAATATTTATGGACCTAACTGTATATATATATATATATATATATATATATATATATATATATATATATATATATATATATACACATATATATACATACATTGATATATACAGTATATAATTTATATTTATTTATTTTGCTGTTTTTGTTTACATGTTAAAGGTGTTTTAATGAATATACATGCATGTTTAACATATAGATTCCTTTCTTTCATGAAGTCTAGAATATAAGTTGGTGTATTACCTGATTCTGATGACTTGCGTTGATTGTAATCAGACAGTAGTGCTGATAACGTCCACGTTTTCAAATGGAGGAGAAGAAAAGTTCCTCCTTTCTGTCTAATACCACATGAAAGTGCTGGGTTTTTGGCATCTTATTTGTCCAGCTTCCATATTTGTTTTTATACACTTTACAAGAAATATATTGGCGGCAAACTCTGTAGCTTGCTAGCTTGTTTGCGCTGGCTTTCGGAGACTCTTGTTTTGAAAGCGCAGGCGCGATATAGCGGCACTTTTATTGTGAAGACAGGAACGTCCTCATGTGCGTTCAGTCTTTAGGCTTTTGACGGGATGTACGGTTGAAATAAAAAAGTATCTTTTTTCCTTCACACTTTTGATTGATTGATTGAAACTTTTATTAGTAGATTGCACAGTACAGTACATATTCCATACAATTGACCACTAAATGGTAACACCCCAATACGTTTTTCAACTTGTTTAAGTCAGGTCATGTGACCACCTGGCTCTGTTTGATTGGTCCAACGTCACCAGTGACTGCATCTGATTGGTGGAACGAAGTGAAACGTCACCAGTAAGGCAGGCACTTTGAAGGTCTGTCTGACAGACCAAAACAAACAAAGCGTGCATTAACAGATCGATAAAAATTAGTAGCGAGTAGCGAGCTGAATGTAGATAAAAGTAGCGGAGTAAAAGTAGCGTTCCTTCTCTATAAATATACTTAAGTAAAAGTAAAAGTATGTTGCATTAAAACTACTCTTAGAAGTACAATTTATCCCAAAAGTTACTCAAGTAGATGTAACGGAGTAAATGTAGCGCGTTACTACCCACCTCTGGTGATGAGTGTATCATGCTGATAGTATATATTAGTACCATGAATTGATTTACGTGGACCCCGACTTAAACAAGTTGAAAAACTTATTCGGGTGTTACCATTTAGTGGTCAATTGTACGGAATATGTACTGTACTGTGCAATCTACTAATAAACGTTTCAATCAATCAATCAAGAAAAGGTGTTACAGATTATCGATGTGTGCTGATAGTTCAACATCACACACAGGTTGGAGAGCATGATTACATGAATGTGTACGGAAATGAGTGTAATGCTGACAAAACATACAAAAACTGCATTTAAATAAGGCGGTCTGCACCACTTTTCAATTGCACACACAGTCTTAGTAGATCACATGCAACACGCCCACTAATAGTACATGCTATTTTATAGTTTGCAGACAAGGGTTGTACGGTATACCGGTACTAATAAAGTACCGGTATTCTAATGAATTAGAAACAGTACTATCAGTGTTGGGTTAGTTACTGAAAACCAGCAACTAGTTACAGTTGCTAGTTACTTTATTTCAAAAGTAACTCAGTTACTAACTCAGTTACTTACACCAAAAAGTAATGCGTTACTGTGAAAAGTACGGTAACTATTTAGTTGCTTCTTTTTTTTCCCTTTTTTTTTTTAAGGCTCCCATTAATGCCCTTTTAGCCTTCATTTCAGTACTGTTATTGCACTGGAGAATAATACAATTTGTTGATCAACTTGACATGCATTTGCATCACTGAACTCACAAAGCAATGTGGTCTACATACAACACACAAAGACAAAGATATGTTTCAAAGGGCCAATTTATTTCAGGCCAGAACAAATTGACAAAACTATTTTAAATAGCTGCAACATAATGGCACTTTAACTTTAAGTAGATAGGATCTTTGATCCAAGACACAACTTACATTTAACTAAAATGTTATTTTCTTTGTGCTGGACAAAATAAAAGTATTGAGAATGTCTCCATGTTAAGAAACTCGACTTCTGGCTTCACCATGATGTCTTGTTAGTTGTTATGAGAGTAGCGTATATGTGTGGGTGTGTGGCCCTTTAAGATATGACAGCATGTGAGGTGAGTGACTTCAGTGAGTGAGTGGGCGAGAGAGGTGAGGGAACGGCGACAGTGAGTGCGTGCAGGTGCTCTAGCTTGGTGGATGGCTGCGTCCAATAAAGTCACAAAGCTCTAAGCTGTAAAGACCCACTTCCGGGTAAAGTGAAGGTTGTTAGCCCTGAAGTACATAGGCCCTGGAGGAACGTCTCCCCTGCACTCCTCAACTACAGTATGGGAGCCCCCGCCCCCCCCGCCCCCACCCACACAAAGCACGCCTTTTCTTTTCCACCGCAGCGCTCCACTAAAACACTCTCAGATCTTCTGTTTCTAGCCGATACTACATAAAAAATAACGTAAAATAACGCAGTAACGCATCATGTAGTAACGGTAACTGAGTTACTGAATAAAAAAAAATAACGCGTTAGATTACTAGTTAACGCCGAAACTAATGGCGTTACAGTAACGTGTTACTTTGTAACGCGTTAGTCCCAACACTGGGTACTATAATGCCTCTGAAAAATACCGCTACCCTTTATTTTATTTTATTTTTTTACAGACATGTGCGCCGTTGTCATGTTGTGACATTGCTGGTTTTACGAGCAGAGGAGCATGTTCGGCAGCGCACACGCACGGAATACTAACAATCGGACACGGTGTGTTGACAGAAAGGGAGAATGGACCACTAAAACGCCGCTCAGCAAAAGGTGCTTTAAAACATGGCTAGTTAGCTGGCGGCTAACCTCCATCCGCAGTCAGCAGTGTTTTAGCTACTTCTAAATCACTAATCCTTGTCTCCATGGCGACAAATAAAGTATGGTTTTTTTTCACAAGTATCCTGCTTGTAGGACGAGGAGTAGCTAAACATGCTTCACTACACACCGTAAGAGCTGGCACTCGTCAATGTAAACAAATGCCATGTGGATCTACACCTGAAGTACAAGTGCCGTATCTAGTCGATACTACAATGATTACATTGATATTTTTTATCGTCACAAAATCTTTTTTACTTTTTTGAAATTTATATTAAGTGTATAAACTCAAGAAATACGTCCCTGAACACATGAGGACTTTGAACATGACCAATGTACAACCCTGTAACTACCGTATTTTTCGGAGTATAAGTCGCACCGGAGTATAAGTCACACCTGCCGAAAATGTATAATAAAGAAGGAAAAAAACATATAAGTCTCACTGACTATTTTTTGGGCAAATTTATTTGATAAAACCCAACACCAAGAATAGACATTTGAAAGGCAATTTAAAATAAATAAAGAATAGTGAACAACAGGCTGAAAAAGTGTACGTTATATGAGGCATAAATAACCAACTGAGAACGTGCCTGGTATGTTAACGTAACATATTATGGTAAGAGTCATTCAAATAACTATAACATATAGAACATACTATACGTTTACCAAACAATCTGTCACTCCTAATCGCTAAATCCCATGAAATCTTATACGTCTAGTCTCTTACGTGAATGAGCTAAATAATATTATTTGATATTTTACGGTAATGTGTTAATAATTTCACACATAAGTTGCTCCTGACTATAAGTCGCACCCCTGGCCAAACTATGAAAAAAACTGTGACTTATAGTCCGAAAAATACGGTACTTGGTATCGGATCAATATCCAAACATGTAGTGTCATCTGAAACTAATGTAAGGTATCAAACAACAGAAGAATAAGTGTTTATTACATTTTAACAGAAGTGTAGATAAAACATGTTAAAACAGAAAATAAGCAGATATTAAAAGTAAATAAACAAGTAGATTTATAATAAAATTTCTACATCTTATCTCTCATAATTTTGACAAAATAATAGAATGAGAACTGCATATGTCAGCAGACTAATTAGGAGCCTTTGTTTGCTTACTTACTACTAAACAAACAACTTGTCTATGTATGCAGTGGCGTCTCTGGCATGAAAAGTTGAGTGGGGCACAAGAGTGGGCACTTTACATCCACACAATAAATTCTAATTCAATTCAAGACCACAATCCATTTTTATTCCTAGCCATACAAATTAAGGCTATGAATAAAACCTTTGAATGGTTCAAAATAAAAATGCTACTCACCAGTGTTGTTCATTTATTGAATAGAAAGGTTGTACGTCGATCTTTCATCTGGGCAAACTTTCCAATAACCCATCAGTCAAAGTCCAATAATCCATGAATGAATTCATTTTCAATGGACAACATAGCCAGTGCAATGAATCTCTGCTGCTCCATTGTGTTTCTTGTATATGTATTGATCTTCTTCAGTGTTGGAAAGTGTTGTTGGTGGTGTTGTGATAATACTTTTGAGCAGTGACACAGTTTCATATAAGGCATCTTGTAGGTTGTTGTGAAAACTCAACTGCAGCAGAGACAGGCCCCACTGGCCCCAAATGCAGAGACGGCACTGCTAGTATGTTCACTATCTTATTTGAGGCCAAAATTATTCTTCGATTGCAATAAGAAACGTCTGTTTAATGTACCGTAAAATTTTTTGTTAAAATAAAGCCAATAATGCCATTTTTGTGGTCCCCTCTTTTTAGAAAAGTATCAAAAAAGTACCAAAATATTGGTATCGGGACAACTCTAGCACACTGTTTCGTGGGTGGTATTTGGATCTTAGTAGATCTGGCCCTAACATCAGTGAATCACTTTTGTGTTGTAAACATAAATTAACAGGCACGTAGTAAATATTAAAGAAGCAGGTGTGGTCATCTTTCTTAATTAAATTGACCTTTTCTAATTTGAGTTCAGTTTTGCTAAGATCAGGCTAAATACTTAAAACGATCTTAGTTTTCTCTAGACAAAACTTTATTGAATAAAAAAAAAAAAATCTAAAAGAATTTGAACAATTTATGGGCATTTTAGAAGCAGTATTGTGGTGCATCTACATTGAAACCATTTTCTTTTTCGGGCTCGTGAGGCTGCGGCACAAACTGCTAATTGTCACGGCCCGGGCGCACTCCAGTGCGCATTCATCTGTGCGCTGCGCTGTGCACGCCACTCCAACTGCAGCAGGCGGCTGCATTCAATCGCCAATCAGTCAGTGCTCAACACACCTGACGCTGATAAGCTTCCTGGGCTTCTTAAGCCAGTTCAAACCTGCGTTCCGGGACAGGATGTAGCGACCTGTTCCAGTACCATGTATTGATTAACGTGGACCCCGACTTAAACAAGTTGAAAAACTTATTGGGGTGTTACCATTTAGTGGTCAATTGTACGGAATATGTACTGTACTGTGCAATCTACTAATAAAAGTTTCAATCAATACAGTAAGCAAAATATCTCTAGCTCTATGCACACTCTCGCTCTCTGTGTTTCTCCCCCTCCGTGTTCATTTGTCTCGTGTCCCTTGTCGTCTTCCAGCAGCATTCCTCCGTTCCCGCGTCACGAGCTGTGTGTCTCGTCTCCCCCTATTCCCTCTGGTTCTCTGGCTGCCTCTTGGATCACGACCTCCCGCCTGGACACGTACTCTGACGCCTCGCCCCTGCACTTGACCTCACGCCTGCCCACGGACCTCCGAGCTTGCCTTGCTCCCTTGGACTTCCGTACCTCGCTCAACACTTCTGGTAACACTCATCAGATAATCGCTACACATAGTCACACACCATACGCATTCTGTGCCGTCTTCTTCTCCCTGTACCGTAACACTAATGTGAAAATGAATATGCAAGAAAATATGTTAATATATCTTCTATATGTTCAGTTCCAGTTTATTTTCGAATACGCATTATGATAAAACGTGATGCATCACATATTTCCAGTTGTTTCATTACAGCACGTCCAAAAAGAAGTAGGAAGAAGCAGAGCTTATTAAATCCTACCCCTTTTCATAGCATAGCAATTTCATCCCATTTCAATGTTCTCTGTTTGTAACAGAACAGTGAATAAATAAATAGATAATAAATGAATAAATACACCATAAGCAAGTAAATAAATATTAAATACATAAATAATCATTATCTATTTTTTTTTAAAAGGTTCAAGATGTTCATCATAATTTTTTTTCTCCAAAACAATTTGAACATTTTTTATGGGCATTTTAGAACCAGTACTGTGGTGCATCTATGGAGTTTGAAAAGTCTTTTAAACTGAATCGTATTGGTGCTTTGTTTGATTTCTTTGCTTAATCCATTCCATAATTCAATTCCACATACTGATATGCTAAAAGTTTTAAGTGTTGTACGTGCATACAAATGTTTTAAATTACATTTTCCTCTAAGGTTATATTTCTCCTCTTTTGTTGAGAAGAATTGTTGTACATTCTTGGGTAGCAAGTTATAGTTTGCTTTGTACATAATTTTAGCTGTTTGCAAATGCACCAAGTCCTTTAATTTCAATATTTTTGATTCAATAAATAAAGGGTTTGTATGTTCCCTATATCCAACATTATGTATTATTCTAATTGATCTTTGTTGTAACACAGTTAGTGAATGAAGCTCACATTTGTAGTTATTTCCCCATATTTCTACACAATAACTCAGATATGGTAACACTAGCGAGCAGTAGAGAATATGGAGGGATTTTTGGTCCAGAACATATTTTTGCTTTATTCATTATTGACGTCTTTCTTGCTACTTTATGTTGTATAATACACATAGATGAGGTTTCCAGTTCATTTTATAATTTATCATTACACCCAAAGTGTGTTTTATTTTACCCCTTTCAATATGTATTCCATCTATTTGTATTTGTGTATACTTTCCCTTCTACCATTACCGAACAGCATTATTTTAGTTTTACTGAAATTCAAAGAGTCTGTTTTTATCAAACCATCTTTTTAATTTGTTATATGTATTAGCTTCTCTCCTGAGCAAAACAAAGTTGTATAATTTGCAAATAATACTAACTTTAATTACTTTGTAACTTTACAAAAGTCGTTAATAATTTTGTTTTACCAATTTTGGTCCCAGTATTGCTCCCTGAGGTACTCCACAAGATATTGTCAGCTCTGTAGATGTGTGTTCGCCTGTTTCACATACTGCCTCCTGTTGGTTAAGTGGCTTCTTACTCAGTTCAAGACCAACCCTCTGATTCCATACATATGAAAAAACTAACGTCATTAAAAAAAAAAAGTTAGCAGACAAAAATACATCATTTTAATCAGCCCCCCAAGTCATCCAGCAGCTGTAAAATTATAAAATGATATTGCTGAATTGACAATTGTCTAATATTTAAATTTTTGACGGACCATATATGACGACAACCACATGCGGGATGGAACTGCTGCGTAATCGCCTCCTTTCTCACAGTCGTGTGTGTAACTGTGCCAGTTAGCACTTACTTTTCAGACGTGCTTAATAAATTCGCAAAATAGCGTTCGCACTTGAGTTTTGTTGTTGATAAATCAAACTACATTTGCAGAATAATGACATTTGCATCTTCACCTCCCAGTATTGTGGATCTTTTGATGTTCGGCATACATTCAATCAATCAAAGATTATTTATATAGCCCTTAATCACAAATGTCTCAAAGGGCTGCACAAACCACAACGACATCCTCGGATCTGATCGCACATCAGGGCAAGAAAGGACTCAACCCAATGGGAACAATCTGGCAACCGATGCAATGGATGCCGAGTTGATATGGTGACATCACATCGACAAAGATAACACCTTCTGTGGTCAGATGAAACAAAAATTGAGCTGTTTGGCAGCAATATATTTGGAGGAGAAAAGGTGAGGCCTTTAATCCCAGGAACACCATCCCTACCGTCAAGCGTGGTGGTGGTAGTATTATGCTCTGGGCCTGTTTTGCTGCCAAAACTGGTGTTTTACAGAGAGTAAATGGGACAATGAAAAAGGAGGATTACCTCCAAATTCTTCAAGACAACCTAAAATCATCAGCCCGGAGGTTGGGTCTTGAGCGCAGTTGGGTGTTCCAACAGGACAATGACCCCAAACACACTTTAAAAGTGGTAAAGTAATGGCTCAATCAGGCTAGAATTAAGGTTTTAGAATTGCCTTCCCAAAGTCCTGACTTAAACATATGGACAATGCTGAAGAAACAAGTCCATGTCAGAAAACCAACACATTTAGCTGAACTGCACCAATTTTGTCAAAAGGAGTGGTCCAAAATTCAAGCAGAAGCTTGTGGATGGCTACCAAAAGCGCTTTATTGCAGTGAAACTTGCCAAGGGACATGTAACCAAATATTAACATTGCTCTTATGTATACTTTTGACCCAGCAGATTTGGTCACATTATTCAGTCGACCCATAATAAATTCATAAAAGAACCAAACTTCATGAATGTTTTTTGTGACCAACAAGTATGTGCTCCAATCACTTGAAGAAATTGTAGAAATTATTGGAAACTCAAGACAGCCATGACATTATGTTCTTTACAAGTGTATGTAAACTTTTGACCATGACTGTACATGCTAAATGGATTGTGCTTCTTGTTCTGCTTAACAGAAATACGCAATCTCTCAAGTTTGCACGTGTTGTAGTACACGCAAACCTTGAGTAGATCAGGTCCTAATTTTAATTTATTGTACTGCGCTCGGGATCTTTCTGTGTGGAGATACCGGGTACTCCGGCTTCCTCCCACCTCCAAAGACATGCACCTGGGGATAGGTTGATTGGCAACACTAAATTGGCCCTTGTGAGTGACTGTGAGAGTGAATGTTGTCTGTCTATCTGTGTTGGCCCTGCGATGAGGTGGCGACTTGTCCAGGGTGTACCCCTCCTTCCGCCCAAATGCAGCTGAGGCTCCAGCACCCCCGCGACCCCGAATGGGACAAGCGGTAGAAAATGGATGGATGGAAATGTAGCTTTTTTTTTAACAAATTACTATTGAAAACCAAGTTACCGTGGTATAAACCTGTCACCTTGTCAGTTTAGAAAATCATAACCTCAAATTTTGATGAGAGCACATCTTGTTCAAACTTTTTTTTTAACCCTTGTGTAACATTGTTTGTCAACACTGTCTGCTCTCATTTTCTCGCACATTTGACCCTCTGATGTTCTGTGTACCTACACTCTGTCCTCCTCCTGTCTAGGCCTGCTGTGTGTGTGTGTGTGTGTGTGTGTGTGTGTGTGTGTGTGTGTGTGTGTGTGTGTGTTACACAAAACATCAATTTCCACACTTCTATTAGCCCCGGGTCCAGTGGACCAGGACATTTTTGCAATAGAAATGTGTAGGGGGGTGTATGTTGTGTGGTCATTAAATATGTATTCTGATATATGTTCTTCACAGAAAATGAGCCAAAGTCAGTGAGTCTCAGTTTGAAAAATGTATTAATTTTATCATTTTTCTTTTAATAAAAAATTTTAACGGGTCCACAAACCTGAACACCACACAAGGGCACAGACAGGCAACAGTTTGGATGTAGGAAGCCTGCATAGTAACTTTTTTTTTTTTTTTTGCATAGAGTGCACTGATATTTTCTTAAATAAGAGTGTTTTTGTTTGTGAGCTAATTTGGTGGCGAGAATATGAGTTTGAAAAAAATTAAGTCATGTCTTGTTCATGGTGTGCTGCTCCAGATGAGTCATTCCTGCTGTGCTCAGCTCATCAATAATACACCAGCTTGCCTCCTCATTCTAGTGGGCCTGGGCCCACATTATTAATTTAGCTTTTATTTTGTTGTTTTCGGTTCCCGCCTCAGATCTGCGTTGCTCAGATACATTCGGCGGGCCTCGCATCTGAAAACTAATCACAGGTAGTAGACGGTAGTCCCTTTGAGTGTTTAAAGGGGAATGTCAGAAGCGGAGGCCAGTCCTGTGTTCCAATGTTATTTAGCATCTCCCAGAAAGAGCGGCAAAAGGTCACAGGCAGCCTCGCCTTGCAGTAACGTTGTTAATAGACATCGATCCTGCCTTACGGGCCCCTGAATTGTCCCGAGGTCGAGCAGGAGCCGTCCATTGTTTTACAAGACGGCTCCAGTACACTCTCAGCTCTCTGTTGCTGGGATGTTATATAGTTTCTAACTTCACGAGTTTGTGCGCTTTCAGCAATAAGCAGGCATGTGCTGCTGTTACATAACCTCACTGGAGCCTTGGCGTATTCTCCGTTCGATGCTATTAACTAGCCCAAGGCAGATAGCCAAGTGTAATCCTCTCATGCAATCAGTGGCACAGTTAGAGCCAGCTACTACAGCGAGCAACAGCTGGAGCTAGCATCACACATCTGGTACAAAATGCGGCTGCTAGACTTTTTACAAGAACAAGAAGGTTTGATCATATTACGCCTATACTGTATATACCTATATACCTATATATTTATATATATATATATATATATATATATATATATATATATATATATACCTATACTGGCTCACCTGCACTGGCTTCCTGTGCACATAAGATGTGACTTTAAGCTTTTACTACTTACGTATAAAATACTACACGGTCTAGCGCCATCCTATCTTGCCGATTGTATTGTACCATATGTCCCGGCAAGAAATCTGCGTTCAGAGAACTCCGGCTTATTAGTGATTCCCAGAGCCCAAAAAAAGTCTGCGGGCTATAGAGCGTTTTCTATCCGGGCTCCAGTACTCTGGAATGCCCTCCCGGTAACAGTTAGAGATGCTACCTCAGTAGAAGCATTTAAGTCCCATTTTAAAACTCATTTGTATACTCTGGCCCAGGGGTGCTCATTACGTCGATCGCGAGCTACCGGTCGATCTCGGAGGGTGTGTCAGTCGATCACCAGCCAGGCATTAAAAAAATAGTCCTAAAAATGAGCGATCATAAATCTTCACTATGACGTCATTTTCGTCACTTGATTGACATTCACGGCACCCGAGGGTCTTCTGAGATGAGGCTGGCTGCTGCCAGGTCATTAAAATTACCGACTGGAAGACGAGAAACACTTTATTTCAACAGACTCTGGCGCCGTACCTGTCGTCAAAACTCCAAAGACCGACCGCACAGTTGCGCTAACAAAATAAGAGTCTCAGAAAGCTGGCGTGCACAAGCTAGCAAGCTACGGAGTTTGCCGACAATGTATTTCTTGTAAAGTGTATACAAAGGAATACGGAAGCTGGACAAATAAGATGCCAAAAACCAACCACTTTCATGTGGTATTGGACAGAAAGGAGGACTTTTTTCTCCTCCATTCGAAAATGCGGACGTTATCAGCACCACTGTCTGATTCCAATCAATGCAAGTCATCAGAATCAGGTAATACACCAACTTATATTCTTGTCTTCATGAAAGAAAGGAATCTATATGTGTTAAACATGCTTGTATTATCTTTTAACACCTTTAACTTATTAACAATATTAACTATATGTGTTAAACATGCTTGTATTATCTTTAAACACCTTTAACTTGTTAACAATATTAACTATATGTGTTAAACATGCTTGTATTATCTTTAAACACCTTTAACTTGTTAACAATATTAACTATATGTGTTAAACATGCTTGTATTATCTTTAAACACCTTTAAGTTGTTAACAATATTAACTATATGTATTAAACATTCTTGTATTATCATTAAATACCTTTAATTTATTACCAATATTAACTATGTGTTAAACATGCTTGTATTATCAATAAACACCTTTAACTTGTTAACAATATTAACTATATGTATTAAACATACTTGTATTATCATTAAACACCTTTAATTTTTAACAATATCAACTATATGTGTTAAACATGCTTACATTATCATTAAACACTTTTAACTTGTTAACAATAACATATATTTCATAAATAAGTAAATATACATTATATATATGAATGAGGTAGATCCCCACGACTTGATCAATTGAAAAGTAGCTCGCCTGCAGAAAAAGTGTGAGCACCCGTGCTCTAGCCTTTAAATAGACCCCCCTTTTAGACCAGTTGATCTGCCGTTTCTTTTCTTTTCTGCTGTGCCCCCCTCTCCCTCGTGGGAGGTTCGGTGGCCACGGATGAAGTGCTGGCTGTCCAGAGTCGGGACCCGGGGTGGACCGCTCGCCTGTGCATCGGTTGGGGACTTCTCTGCGCTGCTGACCTGTCTCCGCTTGGGATGGTCTCCTGCTGGCCCCACTATGGACTGGACTCTCACTATTATTTTAGATCCACTATGGACTGGACTTTCACAATATTATGCTGGATCCACTCAACGTCCATTACACCAGTCGCCCTAGGGGGTGGGGGTCCCCCACATCTGCGGTCCCCTCCAAGGTTTCTCATTGTCATCCCACTGGGTTGAGTTTTTCCTTGCCCTGATGTGGGATCTGAACCGAGGATGTCGTTGTGGCTTGTGCAGCCCTTTGAGACACTTGTCGTTTAGGGCTATATAAATAAACATCGATTGATTGATTATCACTATTCTACTATAAATGGTCAGGTCATCATCAACAAAAACTAAAAATATTGCGACAAGGCAAAATGGGAAATATTGTAAATTACTTGTACAGCAGGCATTCCCCCATGTTTAATTGTGACTTCGCTATTGTTTATTTTGGCGCTTAAACTCATAACATGTGCTGCAAAAGCGGAGGGGATTAAGGGGATAAGGGAATGTTTTAACCTATTCAATATTCAGCTGTGCTTCTTGGCATTTACCCTGCATATACACCCACTAGCTACAATAATAGGAGCACCAGATAGACCGTAAATTAATGCAGCCAAAGTCATATTGTTAAAGGTCCACTACATAGCATTTAAGAATTTTTAACAATGAACTAATATTAATATTGTAGGTGTCCCGGGAGCCTGCTCGTGTGCACCAAACATGAGAAAGATATGTCATCTCCCCAACTTGTTAACTTCACTTTAGACAAAACAGCATACTTGCCAACCTTGAGACCTCCGATTTCGGGAGGTGGGGGGTGGGGGCGTGGTCGGGGCGTGATTGTGGGCGTGGTTAAGAGGGGAGGAGTATATTGACAGCTAGAATTCACTAAGTCAAGTATTTCATACATACATATATATATATATATATATATATATATATATATATATATATATATATATATATATATATATATATATATAGAGAGAGAGAGAGAGAGAGAGAGAGAGAGAGAGAGATATCTACATCTTGAAAATATGCAAACAAAACTGTGTTTAGATAATTGATACTTCAAACTTGCATAAATAAATATTAAGGAATATAACATAACTTGGCTTCTGAGAGTTTCAAAATGTAATGAATACAATGCTAAAGTTGTTGATGAACAAGCAATTATTTTAATAATTAAATATGGTCATTTTAAATTAATTGTTATGATAATTTAAAATCAATTATTTCAAATATGTTTATTTTAATGTATAATTCTATGGCTGGATGTAATAAGGAGTCAGGAAAAAAATACAAATGAAAATACAATTAATTTTGATGTTTTTAGCAAAATATAGTAAACATGTATTTAGTTTTTTGTTTTTTTTTAATTAATAAATATATTTATTTTTAGGTAAGATAAACATAATAATACAATTTATCTCTAGTCTGGATGATTTAGTTCTTGTCACCCTGTTGTCCTCCCGTCACGAAAAAAGGCTGTCCTCACTCAGGTCCGCATGGAGCTGGAGGGGGCGTGGCTTCCAGCTCCGACTGAAAATCGGGAGATTTTCGGGAGAATATTTGTCCCGGGAGGTTTTCGGGAGAGGCGCTGAATTTCGAGAGTCTCCCGGAAAATTCGGGAGGGTTGGCAAGTATGCAAAACAGGCGCTCACACTTTTGAAGATTGAAAGAAAAAAACCTCCTTCATAATAGACATGATCCAGCCTTTGACCCATCCCTATCTACACAAGCCTATCTCATGTAGGATTCCACCACTTCCCTCACAACAGCCTTTTAGTTAAGTTAAAGTTAAAGTACCAATGATTGTCACACACGCTAGGTGTGGTGAAATGTGTCCTCTGCATTTGACCCATCCCCTTGTTCACCCCCTGGGAGGTGAGGGGAGCAGTGGGCAGCAGCGGTCCCGCGCCCAGGAATCATTTTTGGTGATTTAACCCCCAATTCCAACCCTTGATGCTGAGTGCCAAGCAGGGAGGTAATGGGTCCCATTTTTATAGTCTTTGGTATGACTCGGCCGGGGTTTGAACTCACGACCTACCGATCTCAGGGCGGACACTCTAACCACAAGGCCACTTTATAAAATAACTCAAAAAAAATTCACACAAGAATCTTGACGGGCCGGCTATCTGTGTTGTGATCCTCTTGAAGCTAAAAAGCGAGCATACCAAAGACTATCCATAGGTTTATCTATAACATATATAAAGTAGGCAGGCACGGAGCTATTTCTCAGCGTGTGTTTATTCCAGCCGGCACAATAATACACTGACACACAACATCCGGATTCCCATCATGCATTGCTTCAAAACTACGGCAAGTAGTAATGTCCAAAAACATAACAGAGACGAAGCAGAAGAACGAAGAAGAGACATGGCGACGACGAGTAAGAAGAAGAAGTACGCTTGCAAGTTCCAAAATGATTGGAAAAAATAATTTCAGTTCATCCAGGACATCTCGAAGGGGAAGGGGTCTGCTGCCTGAAAATTTTGTAGATCAGACTTCTCCATTGAACACGGTGGCCGAACGGATATACTCATTCATGAACGGATTATTTATATATATATATTAGAGATGCGCGGTTTGCGGACACAACCGCGGAGTCCGTGGATTATCCGCGGATCGGGCGGTTGAAATTAAAAAAAATTAGATTTTATCCGCGGGTCGGGTCGGGCGGTTGAAATAAAAAAAAATTAGATTTTAAATAGATTCAGGCGGGTGGCAGTTAAACCAATTCGGAAATATATATACATAGTTAAATGTTGTTACCCACATATGAAAAACGAGCAGGCACCTGCAGCATATGCCACAACAGAAGAAGAAAAAAAAAAGAGGTGGACACTTTTACGGAGCGGAGAAGGCCCGGGACGCCTCGCCGGGGTCCGGGACCGAGGCCCCTTCCCCAAGAGGGCCCCACCGGGAGCCGTAGCTGAGGTGATCCGCGAGAAGGGCCCGACGCACGTCCAGGGTCACCACCGCACCGACACCCCGCCTCGTCCGCCTTCGCCGCGGCCGGCGTCACGTGCAGCAGGTAAGCAGCTTACCTGCCCGCCACCCCCGTGGCCGGGGGCTCGTAACAGGGGTCACTCCGCGCGCTCCGCCCGCGCAGCTTACCTGCCCGCGCAGCTTACCTGCCCGCGCAGCTTACCTGCCCGCCACCCCCGTTGCCGGGGGCGCGTAACAGGGGTCACTCCGCGCGCAGTGCGCTCACGAAAGGGGTGGGGCTCACCCTGGTTGATATAGACAGCAGGACGGTGGCCATGGAAGTCGGAACCCGCTAAGGAGTGTGTAACAACCCACCTGCCGAATCAACTAGCCCTGAAAATGGATGGCGCTGGAGCGTCGGGCCCATACCCGGCCGTCGCCGGCAGCGAGACGCGCTTGGAGGTGCGCTCAGCGCGGCTCCCATATGATTGCGCACTGGTGTGCGTCTGGGCCGTGACAGCGTGGCACGCGAATGTCTGTGCTGCATTGGATCAGTCTCCTTTCTTTAACAGGCAAAAGCTTTATAACCTCACTAATGCCTTGCATCGTCTATATTAGATATATAACAACGGGCGGGTGCGGTTCTGATTAAATGTTAGATCGGGTGGATGGCGGATGGTTGACGACTTTCTGATGCGGTTGCGGATGAAATAATTGCCTATCCGCGCATCTCTAATATATATATATATACATATATATATATATATATATATATATATATATATATATATATATATATATTAGAGATGCGCGGATAGGCAATTATTTCACGTGGCCGGGGGGCTCGTAACATGGGTCACTCCGCGCGCTCCGCCCGCGCAGCTTACCTGCTTGCCACCCCTGTTGCCGGGGGCGCGTAACAGGGGTCACTCCGCGCTCAGTGCGCTCACGAAAGGGGTGGGGCTCACCCTGGTTGATATAGAGAGCAGGACAGTGGCCATGGAATTTCATTTAAGGTTTGTGATAAACCATCAAACTCATTCGTTAAAAGGACTCTATAGTAATATAAAGCGAATTTTTCTGGACATTATCATGCAAGAAAAGTTTATTTTTGGGATCGCGATCACCGCGTAATGATTTTTAAAGGTTGCATTACATTATTAACTGTCCCATGTGATCAGCCAGTGCAATTGGAAGTCCATGCTCAATTATTGCCTCCGTAAATAAAACTTCGGCATTTATCACATCCAAAGAATCTGTTTGGGCGACGAAAAACGTTGAAAGTTTTCCACTTGTATCGCTAGCAACGGCATTAGACTTGTGTTTTTTTGTCCCAACGTGGTCTTTTACATCGCTAATTCCTCCGTGTCCGATCGAAAAATCTTGTCTGCACAAGGTGCAATTCGCGTAGTTTTCACCCTTTTTTTTTTTAAAATTAATATTAGATATATAACAACGGGCGGATGGCGGGCGGATGAAGTTCTGATCAAACGTTACATCGGGTGGATGGCGGATGGTTGACGACTTTCTGACGCGGTTGCGGATGAGATAAATTGCCTATCCGCGCATCTCTAATATATATATATAAGAAATACTTGAAAATGTATACACCCCCCGCTAACCCCCCATCTCCCAAATTCGGAGGTCACAAGGTTGGCAAGTATGCACTAGCATGCAAAACTATAGGAGAAGATATGGTGCGTTCCATTTGTACTGGAAGGTCGGAATTTCCGAATTCCTAGTTGGGGAACTCCGGCGACGTTAGCTGCAGACATGGAAGCTGTCAGTTTGATTAAAAAAAAAATTGTTTGAATTTTTTGGAGCCACACATGGACAACTCAGCTCATTAGCATTAAAGCTACAAACACACAAAAAGGGTTTTCCCATTAGGGTTTACTAAAAGTACTTATAGTGTAACTTCAGTACTTCTGCTATTAGTTGGCCTAATAAACTTGCATCCAACTGAAGATGTTCATTTTTAGCATGTGCAGTATCCTTAGAACTGAGTGGGGGGGGAGACTAGAGCGTTGTCATTTACAGGAGCAGAGTACCTTCAAAACACTCCGAGGAGGAAAAAGAAGCGCTGTTAGAACAAGAGCCTTTCATCACGACTTGCTTTCGTCTTTGCAGCTTTCTACGGCTTCATATGAAAGATGACACTCTCCATGTTGCAAAGACACTACTTCTCCTCTTCATTAGCGGGAAAGCTAGACGCTCTTCAACTCGGAGCTGAGAGACCTTGGATTGTATTTATTAGATCATGATGAAGGCGGTGTTTTTTAAAATCAATCAATGTCAAACAACAAGTTAGATGATACAGTAAGGTTTATTAAGAGCTCGTTATGGACGGTCATCCATCATTGCAGCTCAATCCATTAGGTTCTGTTCTGATCTTACAGGTGACAACCTTCTCTACAAGCCTAAGCAGATTAAAAGGAAGCATAGCGGTGTGGAGTCAAAGGCATTAGGGAGAGCCGTTAGTTACATTAAAAGCAACCACCTCAGTCTTCCTGAGAAAGTCAAAGGAATCCTGAGGATTCAAAAACCTCTGCAGGGAGCTCCAGGAGACATTTTACATCCTGACTCATATGCTGTTACTCCTTGCTTGAAACATTTGATCTGTTGGTTTTGTTTTGTTTTTCAGTGGTTTTGTTGCACCCTTCAGGAAGTGCTGCATATGTAAAGCCTCATTATGTACAGTAGATGTGACAACTAAATGTTGAAACCGGAGGCTGTTAGTTAAGTTAAGTTAAAGTACCAATGATTGTCACACACACACTAGGTGTGGTGAAATGTGTTCTCTGCATTTGAGCCATCCCCTTGTTCACCCCCTGGGAGGTGAGGGGAGCAGTGGGCAGGAGCGGTGCCACGCCCGGGAATCATTTTTGGTGATTTAACCCCCAATTCTAACCCTTGATGCTGAGTGCCAAGCAGGGAGGTAATGTGTCCCATTTTTTTAGTCTTTGGTATGACTCGGCTGGGGTTTGAACTCACAACTTACCGATGTCAGGGCGGACACTCTAACCACTAGGCCCCTGAGTAGCATATTTTAGATTATTAAGCACATAGACATGTTCTAATTAGGACCGTCAAATGACTATTTTTTTTAACCCTTGTGTAATGTTCATATTGTTGTTACTCAGCCAGCGTTTGTGGGTCTGATGGACCCGTTGCATTTTGTGGCTTTTAATGCCTCACAATCAAACACTTTTATGTTAAAATACTGAACAGATGTTTACCTTATCCCAATAAACATCTGTTCAGTATGTTTAACATAAAAGTGTTTGGTTGTGAGGCATTAAAAACCACAAAATGCAAAGAGTCCATCAGACCCACAAACGCTGGCTGAGTAACAACAATATGAATGTTGCACGGAAAATTTCTCTGCCAGTTTGTGTTTCTGCACCCGCGGTTCCCACACAAGGTTGCGACATTGTTTGTCAACACTGTCTGCTCTCATTTTCTCGCACATTTGACCATCTGATGTTCTGTGTACCTACACTCTGTCCTCCTCCTGTCTAGGGCTGCCGTGTGTGTGTGTGTGTGTGTGTGTGTGTGTGTGTGTGTGCGTGCGTGCGTGTGTGTGTGTGTATGTGTGTGTGTGTGTGTGTGTGTGTGGTACACAGAACATCAATTTCCACACTTTTATTAGCCCCGGGTCCAGTGGACCCGGACATCTTATATGTAATAGAAATGTGTAAAGGGGGTGGTCATTAAATATATATTCTGATATATGTTCTTCACAGAAAATGAGCCAAAGTCAGTGAGTGTCAGTTTGAAAAATTAATTAATTGTATCATTTTTCTTTTAATAAAAAATGAAAACGGGTCCCACAGACCCAAACACCACACAAGAGTCAAAGTGACTACCGTCTACAGATTACCGTAACTTCCAGACTACGAACTGCTCGGGATGGGAATTGGTAAGATTTTCCGGTTCTGATTGCACTTTCGATACTGCGTTCGATACTGCGTTCGATTCTGCTTAACGATTCAGTTCCTGAACGGTTCTCTTATCAATTCTTATTTGGGAAAAAAAGAGGGGAAACAAGATGGATTAGCATCAATTTAGTTTAGAGGTAACATGACCTACAGCGAGCTCTTAAGAGGAACACATAGAAACCAAAAATACTTTTTTTAATATAAATACAAAACCCAAAACCAGTGAAGTTGGCACATTGTGTAATTCGTAAATAAAAACAGAATACAATCATTTGCAAATCCTTTGTTCGAACTGAGGAACTAATTTTTTTTTTTGCAAATAATCATTACCTTAGAAATCAATGGCAGCAACACGTTGCAAAAAAGTTGGCACAGGGGCATTTTTACCACTGTGTTACATGGCCTTTCCTTTTAACAACACTCAGTAAATGTTTGTGAACTGGGGAGACCAATTTATTAAGCTTTTCAGCTGGAATTCTTTCCCATTCTTGCTTGATGTACAGCGTAAGTTGTTCAACAGTCCTCAGTCTCCGTTGTGGTATTTTAGGCTTCATAATGTGCCACACATTTTCCATGGGAGACAGGTCTGGCCTACAGGCAGGCCAGTCTAGTACCCGCATGAAGCCACGCTGTTGTAACAAGTGGCTTGGCATTGTCTTGCTGAAATAAGCAAGGGCGTCCATGATAACGTTGCTTGGATGGCAACATAGGTTGCTCCAAATCCTGTATGTATCTTTCAGCATTAATGGCGCCTTCACAGATGTGTAAGTTACCCATGCCTTGGGCACTAATACGCCTCCATACCATCCCAGATACTGGCTTTTCAACTTTGCGCCTATAACAATCAGGATGGTTCTTTTCCTCTTTGTTCCGGAGGACACGACGTCCACAGTTTCCAAAAACAATTTGAAATGTGGACTCACCCCACTCCTTCTTTGTCACATTTTGTCCACCAAACGTTTTATGCTGTACGTGAATGCGCAAAGGTGAGCTTTGTTGATGTTATTGACTTGTTGGGGCTAATCAGGCATACTTGGTCACTGCATGACTGCAAGCTAATCAATGCTAACATGCTATTTAGGCTAGCTGTATATACATATTGCATCATTATGCTTTGTTTGTAGGTATAATTGAGCTCATTTAATTTCCGTTACTTATGTCCTCTGTGTATTTAATTTATATTTGCATGTCTCATGACACATTATCCGTATCTAATATTGGCTGCATTTCTGATAGTTGTTTGTGTGCCATGTTCTTCCAGACCACAGCAAACATTATCACTTTCATTGATAATTATTGCCTGCTGTGTGTTCAAATGCTTCAGCATATTGCTCGTATGTCCTTCTCTTGATGAAGTAGCAGCCCTATAATTATTACAAGTAGTGCTGTTGTAATCTTTTTCTTAAAAATGTACTCAACTTTAGAGCGTTTGTTTTGCCTGGACACTGCCATTTTGCGATCTGATGTCTCCACCCGGAAGAATCGTTAAGAGACTCGTTTGAAAAACTGGCAAGCGATTCCAATGAATTGGACGTAGAGGCTAATTTATGGTTTTCTCTGCTAACCGCAATATTTAAAAACAAGTTTTAAAAACAAGCAAAAACACTGACAGGGTGTTTTATTGTTTGTGCTATGGTGCCATATTTTGGACATTTGCTCACTGCAAGTGCTGCAGTGTCCTTCCATTTATCGGTAATGCTTCATTTTTTTCCCAACCGGAATGCTGTTCAGTCTTCCAGCTGTCCATTGCATTTTTACTCATATGGATTCTTTATTTATCACTCCAAGCAACAATTGTAAGTTTTACAGTATAACTAAAACTATTTATACTTACTAACTCGTCCCTTGTGTGATGTCTGTAGAAGTGTTTTCATGAATATTTGTACGTGCTATCGTAATGTAATGACGCTAGCGTCGTTAGCATCAGCTACTTTGCTAACACGTTCACGAGTGTCTGTGTTAGTATTAACTTTCAACGGCATTCTTTTTGTATTATTTCAATTTCACAAATTCCCCAGTGAACTGACCAAGACGTCACCGTGAAGTTATTGAGTCTGTTTAGCTGATTGGGGAACCAGCTTTCGCAGCTTGTAAGTCCATGACTTCTGTTTTGTTTGATCAACCGTTTTACTGCCATGTAACAGACACCATTTGGAAACAATTAGGTATACAAATAAACAATTTGAGAATATTACTCTGTAAATAACTCATGTCACAACGTATTTATCTGCAGCTTATAGTCCGATGCGGCTAATGTATGGAAACATGTTTTTTTCTTCTAAAATTTTGTGGGTTCGTCTTATATCCCTGTGTTCTCTATAGTTCGGAAAAATACTGTAATCACATTTTGGAATTTGAATTAATCATGATTAATCACAGGTGATTGTTCGCTTTCAAATATAAAATTAACTTAAGAAAAGACCCCAATATTTGTACACAAATGCAAGTCATCTATTTGCACATAACTTGGTAACAGCTGCTAGGTTTTTACAGGAAAATCTACTGATTTTTTCACAGTGTAGCCTTGCGGACATGCCATCAATGATTGTACAGCTTGAAAGATGTCAGTATGAATATGCACTAAATTTGGTAGTCAGCTTTGGGCATCACTGGTATACAGTAATTTCTGCCTGTGCACCACTAATAGTTAAATATCCATCCATCCATCCATTTTCTACCGCTTATCCCTTTCGAGGTCGCGGGGGTGCTGGAGCCTATCTCAGCTACAATCGGGCGGAAGGCGGGGTACACCCTGGATAAGTCGCCACCTCATCACAGGGCCAACACAGATAGACAGACAACATTCACACTCACATTCACACACTAGGACCAATTTAGTGTTGCCAATCAACAAGTTAAATATGTTATAGCAAATTACAGTGCAATAAACACACAATGGGCAATACAACGAGCAAATTCCTATAGGCAAGCTGAGGTGTTTCTGACTTTCTCCTGAGGAACTCAACAGTGTCAAAATGTAAACATGTTTTACATTCATAATGACTTATAGCCTACCATAGTTCAGAGTCACTATTGCTGCTACAAGAAGTAGTTAACAAATGTAGTCACATGGTTAAAACGTGATTCCAAAGTGAATAATACAGGGCCAACTTCTACGGCCCAGCGTCACCCAGACTTTACCTCCAGTGGCCCCGCAAGTATATTCAAATTGATAGACCAATGTTCTTTGTTACACATTGGTTTTTAACATACAGAGTAATTAAATAGCTGAAACTGAACTGAACTGACAAAAATGTCAAAACTTGAACTAACAAAGCAAGAAAAGAATAGAATGGAATAGAATGAATTGTATTGTCACTATACACAGGTACAATGAGGATAAAAGCAACTCCAGTATCAGTGTGACAGTCTACAAATATGCGAAACATAGGAAGGAAAGAAAAAGAAAAATAGTGCAAAAGGAAGTAAGGTGCACAGTCCAGTCCTGAGAGAACAAATGTTCTGAATGTGTTGTTTAAATATTATACTATATACAAACAAACGGAATACAATGATTTGCGAATCATTTTCAACCCATATTCAGTTGAATGCACTACAAAAACAAGATATTTGATGTTCAAACTCATAAACTTTATTTTTTTTTTGCAAATAATAATTAACTTAGAATTTCATGGCTGCAACACGTGCCAAAGTAGTTGGGAAAGGGCATGTTCACCACTGTGTTACATGACCTTTCAGTAAACGTTTGGGAACTGAGGAGACACATTTTTGAAGCTTCTCAGGTGGAAATCTTTCCCATTCTTGCTTGATGTACAGCTTAAGTTGTTCAACAGTCCGAGATCTCCGTTGTGGTATTTTAGGCTTCATAATGCGCCACACATTTTCAATGGGAGACAGGTCTGGACTACAGGCAGGCCAGTCTAGTACCCGCACTCTTTTACTATGAAGCCACGTTGATGTAACACGTGGCTTGGCATTGTCTTGCTGAAATAAGCAGGGGCGTCCATGGTAATGTCGCTTGGATGGCAACATATGTTGCTCCAAAACCTGTATGTACCTTTCAGCATTAATGGTGCCTTCACAGATGTGTAAGCTACCCATGTCTTGGGCACTAATACACCCCCATACCATCACAGATGCTGGCTTTTCAACTTTGCGCCTATACCAATCCGGATGGTTCTTTTCCTCTTTGGTCCGCAGGACACGACGTCCACAGTTTCCAAAAACAATTTGAAATGTGGACTCGTCAGACCACAGAACACTTTTACACTTTGTATCAGTCCATCTTAGATGAGCTCAGGCCCAGCGAAGCCGACGGCGTGTCTGGGTGTTGTTGATAAACGGTTTTCGCCTTGCATAGGAGAGATTTAACTTGCACTTACAGATGTAGCGACCAACTTTAGTTACTGACAGTGGGTTTCTGAAGTGTTCCTGAGCCCATGTGGTGATATCCTTTACACACTGATATCACTTGTTGATGCAGTACAGCCTGAGGGATCGAAGGTCACGGGCTTAGCTGCTTACGTGCAGTGATTTCTCCAGATTCTCTGAACCCGTTGATGATATTACGGACCGTAGATGGTGAAATCCTTAAATTCCTTACAATAGCTGGTTGAGAAGGTTTTTCTTAAACTGTTCAACAATTTGCTCACGCATTAGTTGACAAAGTGGTGACCCTCGCCCCATCCTTGTTTGTGAATGACTGAGCATTTCATGGAATCTACTTTTATACCCAATCATGGCACCCACCTGTTCCCAATTTGCCTGTTCACCTGTGGGATGTTCCAAATAAGTGTTTGATGAGCATTCCTCAACTTTATCAGTATTTATTGCCACCTTTCCCAACTTCTTTGTCACGTGTTGCTGGCATCAAATTCTAAAGTTAATGATTATTTGCAAAAAAAAAAAATGTTTATCAGTTTGAACATCAAATATGTTGTCTTTGTAGCATATTCAATTGAATATGGGTTGAAAATGATTTGCAAATCATTGTATTCCGTGTATATTTACATCTAACACAATTTCCCAACTCCTATGGAAACGGGGTTTGTACATATATATACAGAAGCATTCAGACTGTGGGTGGAAAATAAATATTGCACACAGAGAGGTGCTAAACTATAAAATCAGTGCCTATGAAAGTTCACCATGGTTATGGCTTTAGGCTAACAAAAGCATTACAGCACTGTATTTACATGCTTTTGTTTACACGCCTGGTCTGAAATAATATATGTAGGGAGCTTGAAACCAAACGAGGCGCACAAAAATACTATTACAGAACCTGTCATGAAACAACAGTTAGCACCACACATCATCTCGATGTAATTTCATAACCAAAATTAAATGAGTAAATTTCATTTCCTGCGTTTTTTCTAATATCAATAACCGTCTCTTAGCAACCGGGATATAACGTGTATATTGTAGATGCAGCTCGGGGGTTTTGAATGCGCCGTTGCGTTTGCCTGGCATTTGAAAGTAGGAGCTCAGTGGGGATGGCAACAGCGCTGTGGGAAGTGAGCGCTGCATGGTAATAAAAGTTGACTCCGGCGATAGAAAAAGAGGAGGAGGTGGAGAAAGTGGAATTTAACTCCTATGGCGTCGACTGGCGCTGTGAGTGGCGCACCACTCGTAATTATTACCGTTGTGTTGGCAAGCACTTACACGGCTGTTCTGTTTACCTCCACTCTACAGATCAAGGCTATAATAAGTCAAACACTAAGCACCAGCACCTGTTCTGTGACTCCCATCACTCACCTAAGATTGCTATCAAACAGTGAAATTACAATTCCCGTCTTGACCTACTCAGTGGCCTAGTGGTTAGAGTGTCCGCCCTGAGATTGGTAGGCTGTGAGTTCAAAACCCGGCCGAGTCATACCAAAGACTATAAAAATGGGACCTATTACCTCCCTGCTTGGCACTCAGCATCAAGGGTTGGAATTGGGGGTTAAATCACCAAAAATGATTCCCGGGCGCGACCACCGCTGCCCACTGCTCCCCTCACCTCCCAGGGGGTGAACAAGGGGATGGGTCAAATGCAGAGGACACATTTCACCACATCTAGTGTGTGTGTGACAATCATTGGTACTTTAACTTAAAACATAATTAAGAGTAGTGGCACTAGCATTAGTGGCTATAAAACATCAAAGTATACTATGTGATACAGTGGCGCTGCTGGTCTTTCAAGTAGGCGAAGATCATTTTCAGCTACTTTCTAAACACAACTAGTCTCCAATAACAGATAAAAGATATAAAGATGCTAAATTTGAAGAAAATGTCACTTTAAGGATTGTAACGTTCTCCATATCAACTCATATCAATGGAATGAAAATGGAAAATGCTTTGATTCGCTCATTTTGCTGTCAACCAAAAAGGGATTCCGCCCCAGACAGCTCATTGAATCATCATGCAGAAGCCTCAGCATTCAGGTCATCCCTCCATCCATTTTCTACCGCTTGTCCCTTTTGCATTCGGGCGGAAGGCGGGGTACAACCTGGACAAGTCGCCACCTCATTGCAGGGCCAACACAGATAGACAACATTCACACTCACATTCACACACTAGGGCTAATTTGGTGTTGCCAATCAACCTATCCCCAGGTGCATGTCTTTGGAGGTGGCCACGCAGTCACAGTCAAAGCCAAACCCACTTTACATTCAGTTCCAGAGACGCTTGGCGTCCGATGGGTTGGGACACAGCCGAGCAATTATCCAATGGCTGTCGAGTATGACTGCAGTGGAACAACCCATTCTATGCTTCCCATTAAAGTCAATGATCAACACTGTTTAATGCACTGTGCTGCTACCATAATGAATGGGAAGAAAGTCACGTCGGCTGTCGTGAAATTAGCCGATTCAGAACAAAAACTGAACGCATTATTTCGCATATTTAGTCAATGAAATGTAAACACAAAAACACGTATTTGACCCCTTATTTCATTTATTTTACCGGTAAGGGCTATTCAGGTGTACTGGAGAGGAGGCTATGCCGGATAGTCGAGCCTCGGTATCAGGAGGAACAGTGTGGTTTTCGTCCTGGTCGTGGAACTGTGGACCAGCTCTATACTCTCGGCAGGGTCCTTGAGGGTGCATGGGAGTTTGCCCAACCAGTCTACATGTACTTTGTGGACTTGGAGAAGGCATTCGACCTGTGGGGAGTGCTCAGAGAGTATGGGGTAACGTACTGTCTGATTGTGGCGGACCGCTCCCTGTATGATCAGTGTCAGAGCTTGGTCCGCATGTAAGTCGGACCCGTTTCCAGTGAGGGTTGGACTCCGCCAAGGCTGCCCTTTGTCACCGATTCTGTTCATAACTTTTATGGACAGAATTTCTAGGCGCAGTCAGGGCGTTGAGGGTATCTGGTTTGGTGGCTACCGGATTAGGTCTCTGCTTTTTGCAGATGATGTGGTCCTGATGGCTTCACCTGGCCAAGATCTTCAGCTCTCACTGGATCGGTTCGCAGCAGAGTGTGAAGCGACTGGGATGGGAATCAGCACCTCCAAGTCCAAGTCCATGGTTCTCGCCCGGAAAAGGGGGTTGGGGAGGAGATCTTGCCCCAAGTGGAGGAGTTCAAGTACCTCGGAGTATTGTTCACGAGTGAGGGAAGAGTGGATCATGAGTTTGGCAGGCGAATCGGTGCGGCGTCTTCAATAATGTGGACGCTGTATCAATCCGTTGTGGTGAAGAAGGAGCTGAGCCGGAAGGCAAAGCTCTCGATTTACCGGTCGATCTAAGTTCCCATCTCCACCTATGGTCATGAGCTTTGGGTTATGACTGAAAGGACAAGATCACGGGTACAAGCGGCCGAAATGAGCTTCCTCCGCCGGGTGGCGGGGCTCTCCCTTAGAGATAGGGTGAGAAGCTCCGTCATCCGGGAGGAACTCATCGAGAGGAGCCAGATGAGGTGGTTCGGGCATCTGGGCAGGATGCCATCCGAACGTCCCCCCTGGAAGGCGTTTCGGGCACGTCCGACTGGTAGGAGGCCACGGGGAAGACCGAGGACACGTTGGGAAGACTATCTCTCCCGGCTGGCCTGGGAACGCCTCGGGATCCCCCGGGAGGAGCTGGACGAAGTGGCTGGGGAGAGGGAAGTCTGGGCTTCCCTGCTTAGGCTGCTGCCCCCGTGACCCGACTACGGATAAGCGAAAGAAGATGGATGGATGGATGGATTTAAATTATTTTTGACATGTTAAGGGAACCCAACTTAACTATTTATGAAGAGAACTGTATTTAGAATGGTTTGATGTATAAATTGTGTAAAAATTCAGAACAGGAATTGGACAAAGGGGTAGAGTTAAATAAGCTTTGCTTTGTCCTACTCCTTTTTTGGACATGTTCTAAAGATAAAAGAAAAATGCAAAATATATGATGTATCATACTGAAACTGTATACACTCATGGTCAAAAGTTGACATACACTTGTAAAGAACATAATGTCATGGCTGTCTTGAGTTTCCAATAATTTCTACAACTCTTATTTTTTTGTGATGGAGTGATTGGAGCACATACTTGTTGGTCACAGAAAACATTCATGAAGTTTGGTTCTTTTATGAATGTATTATGGGTCTACTGAAAATGTGAGCAAATCTGCTGGGTCAAAAGTATACATACAGCAATGTTAATATTTGGTTACATGTCCCTTGGCAAGTTTCACTGCAATACGACGCTTTTGGTAGCCATCCACAAGCTTCTGGCAAGCTTCTGGTTGAAAATTTGACCACTCCTCTTGACAAAATTGGTGCAGTTCAGCTAAATTTGTTGGTTTTCTGACATGGACTTGTTTCTTCAGCATCGTCCACACGTTTAAGTCAGGACTTTGGGAAGGTTGTTCTAAAATCTTAATTCTAGCCTGATTTAGCCATTCCTTTACCACTTTTGACGTGTGTTTGGGGTCATTGTCCTGTTGGAACACCCAACTGCGCTCAAGACCCAACCTCCGGGCTGATGATTTTAGGTTGTCCTGAAGAATTTGGAGGTAATCCTCTTTTTTCATTGTCCCATTTACTCTCTGTAAAGCACCAGTTCTATTGGCAGCAAAACAGGCCCAGAGCATAATACTACCACCACCACGCTTTACGGTAGGAATGGTGTTTGTGGTATTAAAGGCCTCAATGTGGTAATCTATAATTCCCTGTGTCGTCCAGTCTGTCTTTGCACCTGTTGACTCTCTCTCTCGTCCACAGTTAGGGTGTGCAGCTGGCGCGAGGCAGCGCACACCTGAGGACACAGCAAATGAGCGCCGGAACTTTGCATACTGCTTCCTCAATCGCTGATGTCATTGATCTTGCCAGAGAACTTCCTAGATTGACTTGTGTCCTTCTCAGGTTTGCCTGTAGTATTCCTAGCCTTGTCTAGCATCATTATTTGGTACTTTGTTTTTCCTTTTGCACTTTTTCCGTGAAGTATTTTTCCTAGCTTTGTCTATGTATTTTCATTTACCTTAGTAGTTTTTTGCATGGTGTGTTTTTGTATTGTCCACCATCCCTTTTGTGTTGCTATTTTGTTCTTTCCTCCTAAATAAAAGGAAGAACTAGTGTCACACGCAATACGTCTCTGCATCCTTGGGGTCCACTTCATCTGTACGTCACACTCACCTTTTCTCCTCCAAACATCCATCCATTTTCTACCGCTTATTCCCTTCGGGGTCGCGGGGGGCGCTGGAGCCTATCTCAGCTAAAATCGGGCGGAAGGCGGGGTACACCCTGGACAAGTCGCCACCTCATCGCAGGGCCAACACAGATAGACAGACAACATTCACACTCACATTCACACACTAGGGCCAATTTAGTGTTGCCAATCAACTTATCCCCCCCAGTTGCATGTCTTTGGAGGTGGGAGGAAGCCGGAGTACCCGGGTGGAACCCACACAGTCACGGGGAGAACATGCAAACTCCACACAGAAAGATCCCGAGGCCGGGATTGAACTCACGACTACTCAGGACCTTCGTATTGTGAGGCAGATGCACTAACCCCTCTTCCACCGTGCTGCCCTCCTCCAAACATATTGCTGGGTATTGTGGCCAAACAGCTCTTATCTTATCTTAAACAGGTCTTATCTTTGTCCATGTGATGTCAGAATGTTCTGTGATACGAGCTGTGTCTCGGCTTTTTGTTACGCTATAAGTTGCGGGTTATAATTTTGATCAAAAGCATTTACGTTGCTGATTCAAGTAGTATTTGTCCACAGCCCACACCCTGAGATCGACACAATCCTGCCCTCCAACCAAGAGAACTGAGGAAGTTAGTGCAAAGAAGAAGAACTGGACGACCAAATTAGAGAAACAGACCACCATAAATATGTCCTAATGGTTGCCCTACTCAGCAAGTCAGCCCACATAACAGACATTTATCCACAAAGGAGAGTGTGTTTGGAGGGGAGCTGCCGAGGCTGTGTTTGGCGTGTTTCAGTTTGTTATGTTGACATTGCCCTTGGTGCACGGACGGACGGGCAAAGCTTGCTGTAGGTTTTGACCTCTCCGGTCAGTCACTCAAACGTCCGTCTGCAACATAAAGAACAATTTCCGAGTTCTTCTGGGTATTATCTTCGACCCAACTCTCTAGTTTGAGTCACACATCAAGAGTGTTACTAAAACGGCCTTCTTTCATCTCCGTAATATCGCTAAAATTCGTTCCATTTTGTCCACTAGTGACGCTGAGATCATTATTCATGCGTTCGTTACGTCTCGTCTCCATTACTGTTACGTATTATTTTCGGGTCTCCCTATGTCTAGCATTAAAAGATTACAGTTGGTACAAAATGCGGCTGCTAGACTTTTGACAAGAACAAGAAAGTTTGATCATATTACGCCTATACTGGCTCATCTGCACTGGCGTCCTGTGCACTTAGGATGTGATTTTAAAGTTTTACTACTTACATATAAAATACTACACGGTCTAACTCCATTCTATCTTGCTGATTGTATTGTACCATATGTCCCGGCAAGAAATCTGCGTTCAAAGAACTCCGGCTTATTAGTGATTCCCAGAGCCCAAAAAAAGTCTGCGGGCTATAGAGCGTTTTCTATTCGGGCTCCAGTACTATGGAATGCCCTCCCGGTAACACAGCGTTTCTCAAAGTGTGGGGCGCGCCCCACTGGTGGGGAATAGAGACATGACAGGTGGGGCGCGAGGAACGGGAGGAAATTTCACTTTAAATTTTTTTTTTAAATTATTATATTCTTAGATTATTTTTTTTACTATGCTTTCATTTTCTATACACACTGTAAATCACTTTGTGATTCTGTCTGTGAAATCCGCAATATAAATAAATGGAAATTACCGGTACTTATTTTTACTGTAGGCTTTATATTTCTCGGTACGAGCAAAAGTTTGACAGACATAGCAACAGTAACTAATGGGGGCGGGGCTAAGCGGAACAAACTTTCGCGCGGATGGGTAGCAGGCTAATGTGTTGATCACAATTACACAAATATATACATTTGTGACTCGCACCTCAAAGGTCGTCGAGCCAGAGCCAGCGCCTGCAGAGAAACAAAAATCTGACGGGCACACACTGTGTCATTCACCGGGAAGCACTAGCGTCAAGGCAGCTCAGCCCCGAACTCAATGAGGTTTTAACAGATGTTGTGAGCGCGCTAAATTTGATCAAAACACGACCACTGAAAGTGCGACTGTTCTCTGCACTGTGTGAGGAAATGGGAGCTGATCATACAGCCGTGCTGTTTCACAGTGAAGCAAGGTGGCTCTCCTGGGGGAAAGTGCTGTCACTTGCCCTGTCTTGCCAAATGCATAGCTCCTCCTTTTTTTTTTGCAAAGATTGCAAAGTGGCACTTTTATTGTATTTATTATTGAACTTGATGCAAGTTATTTGATTTATTATTGAACTTGATGCAAGTTATAACACTTTTTTTGATTTATTATTGAACTTGATGCAAGTTATAACACTTTTGTTTTATTTATTATTGAACTTGATGCAAGTTATAACACTTTTTTTGATTTATTATTGAACTTGATGCAAGTTATTTGATTTATTATTGAACTTGATGAAAGTTATAACACTTTTATTTGATTTATTATTGAACTTGATGCAAGTTATAACACTTTTTTTTATTATTGAACTTGATGCAAGTTATAACACTTTTGTTTTATTTATTATTGAACTTGATGCAAGTTATAACACTTTTTTTGATTTATTATTGAACTTGATGCAAGTTATTTGATTTATTATTGAACTTGATGCAAGTTATAACACTTTTATTGATTTATTATTGAACGTGATGCAAGTTATAACACTTTTTGATTTATTATTGAACTTGATGCAAGTTATAACACTTTTATTTGATTTATTATTGAACTTGATGCAAGTTATAACACTTTTTTTGATTTATTATTGAACTTGATGCAAGTTATAACACTTTTTTTGATTTATTATTGAATGTGATGCAAGTTATAACACTTTTTTTGATTTATTATTGAACTTGATGCAAGTTATAACAGTTTTTTTTATTTATTATTGAACGTGATGCAAGTTATAACACTTTTTTTGATTCATTATTGAACTTGATGCAAGTTATAACACTTTTGTTTTATTTATTATTGAACTTGATGGAAGTTATTTTATTTATTATTGAACTTGATGCAAGTTATACCACAGCTGCACAGTTATTTTATTTATTATTGAACTTAATGTTATTTTATGTTATTGAGTTTGAATGTATACAACTTGATGTTCAATACATTTGAAAATGTTAAAGCTTGGCATTAGCGCTCTGTTGGGGCGATGGGGGCAGGTGGGGCTTGAAAACTCCCCCTTGTCCAAAGTGGGGGATGACAAAAAAATTTTGAGAACCACTGCGGTAACAGTTAAAGATGCTACCTCAGTAGAAACATTTAAGTCCCATCTTAAAACTCATTTGTATACTCTAGCCTTTAAATAGACCCCCTTTTAGACCAGTTGATCTGCCGTTTCTTTTTTTTCTGCTCTGCCCCCCTCTCCCTCGCACAGGTTCGGTGGCCATGGATGAAGTGCTGGCTGTCCAGAGTCGGGACCCGGGGTGGATCGCTCGCCTGTGCATCGGTTGGGGACATCTCTGCGCTGCTGACCTGTCTCCAGTCGGGATGGTCTCCTCCTGGCACCACTATGGACTGGACTCTCACTATTATGTTAGATCCACTATGGACTGGACTTTCACAATATTATGGTAGATCCACTCGACGTCCATTGCACCGGTCGCCCTAGGGGGTGGGGGGGGGTCACCCACATCTGCGGTCCTCTCCAAGGTTTCTCATTGTCATCCCACTGGGTTGAGTTTTTCCTTGCCCTGATGTGGGATCTGAACCGAGGATGTCGTTGTGGCTTGTGCAGCCCTTTGAGACACTTGTGATTTAGAGCTATATAAATAAACATTGATTGATCGATTGATGATTCTTATTTTTTCACGACGGGAAAGCATCCCGTACAGTCGGAGACGCTTACTGTAAAGTCAACCTTCCAAGGCAAATATTGAACACCTGTATGACAATATTTTATAAAACTACTGTAGTTTTTTGTACTACATGCTTTTGTCGTGTTTTTCAAACAATATTCCTTATCTAAAAGTTCATTTTTCTTTTTAAAAGGCATGTTACGTTTGTGGTGTTTTGGGAGGGTCAAGCTCGTATTAAATCGATTTAAATTCATTTCGGGCGTATTTGAGACACAAATGTTTTGAGTTGTATGAGCTTGGTCGTGTAACGTGGAATGTGCTTGTAAGTTGAGCTACCTTTGTATTTTGAAACATTTAAAGTCCATTTGATTGTAGCAATATAAATTCAAAACAAAATGTATGAGGGGCAGGTTCGAAGAACAAGCTCGCACATTTAAAAGAAAACCCAACTGAGTTCCACATGAGCAAACGCGCAGAGTAAGCCAATTTAAGAACCTTCACAGGTATAGAGTTAAATATTTTGGCACACTTTGCCGAAATCAATACAAATCTTTGTAATTTAACATTCAACAGGTTGCCGCTCAAAATCAAATGATCTCACCTTATAGCCTGAGGATTAATTGTCGGGTTCATCCGCCCCCACAGTCTCTTCCCACTGATTAGTTTCATTTACTCCACCTACCTCGTGTGATAGGACGACATGATGAATGATTTTAATAAATACCTATTCATAAGGCGACCCCGGACACACCTTTAAAAAGGTCACGTTCAACAAAAGACGCTCGAGGAATGCCAATGACACTTTCAGACTCCCAATGAGAAAAGTGAAGACGAAGACCTGCAGTAAATATAGTGTCTGCCAAAAAAGAGTAAGGCCTTCATATTATAAGGAAGAGTACTAGAAAAAGTCAACTTGGATATACTTAGGAGTAGTCAGTGTAAAACTTGTGTAGCAGTATACAGTGCATCCGGAAAGTATTCACAGCGCTTTACTTTTTCTACATTTGGTTATGTTATGTTAGTCCATCCATGATTTACGTAGACCCCGACTTAAACAAGTTTAAAAATGTATTCGGGTGTTACCATTTAGTGGTCAATTGAACGGAATATGTACTGTACTGTGCAATCTACTTATAAAAGTTTCAATCAATCAATCAATCAATCATCTATTTTGGTCCTCAAGATTCTACACACAATACTCCATAATATTTTTTTTTTTTTAATTTTGCAAATTTATTAAAAGTAAAAATTCAAAAAAAAAATCACATGTACATAAGTATTGGCAGCAATTACAGCCTCAAACCTTTTTGAATGCAATGCCACAATCTTGGCACACCTATCTTTGGGCGGTTTCGCCCATTCCTCTTTGCGGCACCTCTCAAAATCCATCAAGTTGGATGGGAAACCTTGGTTTTCATCCGGAATGACTCTGTACATTGCTCCATTCATCTTGGTCTAGTCAGGGAGGTGACCAAGAACCCGATGGTGACTCTGTCAGAGCTGAAACACTCCTCTATGGAGAGAGGAGAACATTCCAGAAGAACAACCATCTCTGTAGCAATCCACCAGTCAGGCCTGTATGGCAGAGTTGCCAGTTGGAAGCCATTTCTTCGTAGAAAGTTTTCCAAAATCCGCCTGAAAGACTCTCAGACCATGAGAAACAAAATTATCTGGAGTGATGAGAGTATGATTGAAGTCTTTGGTGTGAATTCCAGGCGTCATGTTTGGAGAAAAGCAGGCACCGCTCATCATCAGGCCAATGCCATCCCCACAGTGAAGCATGGTGATGGCAGCATCATGCTGTGGGGATGTTTTTCAGCGGCAGGAACTGGGAGATTTGTCAGGATAGAGGGAAAGATGAATGAAGCAATGTACAGAGACATCGTGGTTAAAAACCAACGCTTCTTATCCAACCTAATGGTGTTTGAGAGGTGCTGCAAAGAGGAGTGGGCGAAACTGCCCAAAAATAGGTTTGCCAAGCTTGTGACATCATATTCAGAAAGACTTGAGGCTTTGCATCAAATAAAGTATTGAAGAAATGCTGTGAATAACTTTGTATAAGTGATTGTATTTTTTTAAATTTTTCATACATTTGAATTTATTAAAAATAAAAAAATAAAAAACTCACATTGTCATTATGAGATAGATAGTACTTTATTGATTCCTTCAGGAGAGTTCCCTGAGGAAAATCAAAATTCCAGCAGCAGTGTACAGAATTGAGATCGAATTTAAAAAGTCAAAAGTAAATAATGGGGGTATAAGTGGAAATAAAATTGAAAATATTCCAATAAGAATAAAAATAAAAAGCAACAATAAGAATAAAAATAACAGTAAAAATAAGAATATAACAAGATAAACTAGGCAGTAGTGACCATGTTATGAAAATGTATTGCACTGTTATTGCACTGTTAATTGCACTGTTTTTTGTTTCAGTTTATTTCAGTATTGTTATTGTTTTGCATCCCCTGTCATCTTAGTACCCCTCTCCCCCCCAGAGAGGTATTGTTTGTAGGATTTTGAGGACAAAAATGAATGTATTCCATTTTGGAATAAGTCTGTAACAGCAAAATGTGGTTAAAGTTAAGCGCTATGAATACTTTCTGGAAGCACTGCAGTTTTACTAGCCACTTAAAATTTCAAAACAAACCTACATTGCTGTTTTTCGTTGAAAGGGGTCTCTTCATGATTTTTTTCTACATTTAAAACCCTTCCTTGTTGTCTACATAGCATGTTATGATGGTTCTTTGCTCAAAATGTTGCGTAGATTATGTGCTACAGAACATCTTCAAGCCGCTTTTTGACTTTCTATTCACGACGCACCATTTTGTAGGTAGTCTTATTTATGTGCCTCTACTTTAACTGTCTTCTCCCTGTCAGCCATGTTGCAGTTTTAACCACTTCCATAGCCAGTCTACCGACAGATATAAGTTAGAAGTAAACGCTACATTGTATTAGAAATGGCAACAGCGGAGGATGCATGTGCATGTATGAGCCAGTCTGCCCCACAACAAGAGGATAGAGGAAAAAGAAGGAGCTTGTTGACTACAGTGTGGACCACAATGGCGGTTTTGCGCAAAGCTCTTCGAGTAAATCTCTACCATATATGGGGATATCCTCTGATGTCACCCTTGGGAAAAACATCACAAGTTAGGCAAATTTTAAAAATGGCTCGTCTGGAGGAAGTATATAGGAAGCCTATATTGTTTTATGAATATGTCCGCAATGCCTTCACGGTATGATTCCACATTTCCGGTTCTTATGCTGATCCCCAAAACAGGTGCCAATAGGTAAGAAATGTTGGTTTTGCATAATAGGTCTCCTTTAAGGCCATGTCCACACGAACGCAGAGAGTTTCAAAAACACATATTTGGGGTTAAAACAATCTCCATCCACACAAGTGTAGTTTCAAAACTGTTTATGTCTGCACACAAACGCACACACCTGCTGTCATGCACTTTTTGTCCAATCAGAAGCCTGAAAAAAGCAGCAATAGCTGACTTGGTGGCATTACACCTCAAATTATGTTTATTTTGATATACTAGACATACGATGACATGTACATTATCTTTAAAAGCAGCCTGCACGTACATGGCATGCTGGGAACATTATTAAAGAGCGAATGCACGCCTGTGCTGCTGAAACCCAACACTCATAGAATTATAATATGTTCAGCAACATGGTGATGTATTACAGGTGCAGTGGAGGGTACATCATTTCTAAAATCAGCCACACTAACGAGCAAAAAAAAACCTTTTGCATGTTTAAGTGCCGATATATAAAGCACACGGACGTGCGTGTGCCGCTGCAAAACTCTCATGGAATTATAAAGCATTTAATAATGAATATAGTGATATGGTACATGTGCAATGAAGTGTATATTGTCTTTGCACCTTTCTTATGACACAGAGCAAAAAGGCTTGCTTGTCAAAGTTGTCCCATCAGGTGGAGGTTCCACAGCGATCATATTAAAACAGCTGACTGGCGGGAGTGCCGCAAAGCCCATTTTGATGTGTCTTTTTAATTAATGTTGAGTGAAAAGAGCAGCATGTTTACATTCAAACATACAAACCCCGTTTCCAAGTTGGAAAATTGTGTTAGATGTAAATATAAACGGAATACAATGATTTACAAATCATTTTCAATCCATATTCAGTTGAATATGCTACAAAAACAACATATTTGATGTTCAAACTGATAAACATTTTTTTTTTTGCAAATAATCATTAACTTTAGAATTTGATGCCAGCAACACGTGACAAAGAAGTTGGGAAAGGTGGCAATAAATACTGATAAAGTTGAGGAATGATCATCAAACACTTATTTGGAACATCCCACAGGTGTGCAGGCTAATTGGGAACAGGTGGGTGCCATGATTGGGTATAAAAACAGCTTCCCAAAAAATGCTCAGTCTTTCACAAGAAAGTATGGGGCGAGGTACACCCCTTTGTCCACAACTGCGTGAGCAAATAGTCAAACAGTTTAAGAACAACGTTTCTCAAAGTGCAATTGCAAGAAATTTAGGGATTTCAACATCTACGGTCCATAATATCATCAAAAGGTTCAGAGAATCTGGAGAAATCACTCCACGTAAGCGGCATGGCCGGAAACCAACATTGAATGACCGTGACCTTCGATCCCTCAGATGGCACTGTATCAAAAACCAACATCAATCTCTAAAGGATATCACCACATGGGCTCAGGAACACTTCAGAAAAAACACTGTCACTAAATACAGTTTGTCGCTACATCTGTAAGTGCAAGTTAAAGCTCTACTATGCAAAGCGAATGCCATTTATCAACAACACCCAGAAACGCCGCCGGCTTCTCTGGGCCCGAGATCATCTAAGATGGACTCATGCAAAGTGGAAAAGTGTTCTGTGGTCTGACGAGTCCACATTTCAAATTGTTTTTGGAAATATTCGACATCGTGGGGAAGCGAACCATCCAGACTGTTATCAACGCAAAGTTCAAAAGCCAGCATCTGTGATGGTATGGGGGTGCATTAGTGCCCAAGGCATGGGTAACTTACACATCTGTGAAGGCACCATTAATGCTGAAAGGTACATACAGGTTTTGGAACAACATAATCTAAGCGCCGTCTTTTTCATGGACGCCCCTGCTTATTTCAGTAAGACAATGCCAAGCCACATTCAGCACGTGTTACAACAGCGTGGCTTTGTAAAAAAAAGAGTGCGGGTACTTTCCTGGCCCGCCTGCTGTCCAGACCTGTCTCCCATCGAAAATGTGTGGCGCATTATGAAGCGTAAAATACGACAGCGGAGACCCCGGACTGTTGAACGACTGAAGCTCTACATAAAACAAGAATGGGAAAGAATTACACTTTCAAAGCTTCAACAATTAGTTTCCTCAGTTCCCAATCGTTTGAGTGTTGTTAAAAGAAAAGGTGATGTAACACAGTGGTGAACATGCCCTTTCCCAACTACTTTGGCACGTGTTGCAGCCATGAAATTCTAAGTTAATTATTATTTGCCAAAAAAAAAAAAAAGTTTATGAGTTTGAACATCAAATATCTTGTCTTTGTAGTGCATTCAATTGAATATGGGTTGAAAATGATTTGCAAATCATTGTATTCCGTTTATATTTACATCTAACACAATTTCCCAACTCATATGGAAACGGGGTTTGTACATTAAGTCTTCTTATAGTGTGTTTAAAGCCAGCAAGGCAGTGTTGTTGATCTTGGAAATGACAGGGCACAACCGTGACGTCATCACAAGTCTCTGTTTGTGCCGTGTACACGCATACGCTAAGCGGAGAGTTTTGGAACTCTACACTTTGGCCAGCGTTTGCAAAAGTCTGCGTTTTTAAAGACAAAAGTATGCGTCTCCGTGAGGACAAGAGGCCTAAATGCAGAGATAATCATGCGTTTATTAAGTATCTGTGTTCGTGTGGACATGGTCTAAATCTGCAGATAATTAATACTTAGCACACAAAAAAAAAAAACATGCATGCTGCGATACTCATGCTTTTTGTGGAATAGCAAAACTGAAGGTCAGGTTTTTGGGCCACGGTACCAGTGACCACCCCGCCTGAAGAAGAGGCGATGCGACGCCCACAGTTATGCAAGAGTGCAAAAAAAGTGCAGCAACTGCAGTGAGCGCCGACTTAGAGAAGGGAAAGTGCCAACAAAACAAAAAAGAGAGAGAGATAGATAGATAGAGAGAGAGAGAAAGAGAGAGAGAGAGAAGGACAGAGAGAAAGAGAGAGAGAGAGGTAATTCAATCACGTCAGTGTCCTCATTCACAAGACAGAGAGATGGAGAGTCATGGCCTAATGAAATAAGCAAATGCTGAGTTGGAGATTTGTCCTGCATGGTCTTGCTCTCGTCTGCGGGTCACACAGGTGAGACATGGAGAGGCGGGGCCAGGAGGAGAAGGGGAGGTGCTTATTTGGGAGAAAAGTTAGCTTAATATGAAAAACAAGTGCGCAGACAGATCTGTTTTATTTAAGTGCAAAAAGCAACATTCAAGAAATGTATACTCGGATGTTCTTTTGGATGAATGGACAACAATCTGCACACCAAAATCTGGTAGAATGTCTGCAAAAGGTTAACGAACACCATACTAGGCCCTTTTCCACTGCAAGAACCTTATTCAGGAACTTTGCCATTTACCCACTGTTTCCACTGAAAAACTACCCGGGTAGATTTAGTTCTTCAGGAACTATATTTACTTCCTACACTGCAAAAAGTCGGTGTTCAAAAACAAGAAAAAAAATACAAAAATTAGGGGTATTTTACTTAAATTAAGCTAAATTATCTGCCAATAGAACAAGAAACTTTGGCTTGTCAAGACTTTCCAAAACAAGTAAAATTAGCTAACCTCAACGAACCCAAACATACCTTAATTAAAATAAGTATATTCTCACTAATAACAAGTGCACTTTTCTTGGTAGAAAATAAAAAAAGAGACCTTTTTGCTCAATATGTTGAAAAATATTCTTAAACTAAGTAAATGGTAGTGCCATTATCTTGACATAATGATATGCGCTCGGCATTACATTTCTTGAAACCAGCAAACTTATACTAAAAACTAATTTATTGATCTTAATGGAAAGGCAACAAGGCAACCGCTTAATACTCTTGGGGTCTCCTAGCCGCTCAGGCAAATCATATGGTCTAAAAATGCATTTAACCATCGATAACGTGACATCATCGCGCCAAGTGCGTGCTCTTTCAGTCGATTAGTGCGCATATATACAGCCCGGCCCCCGGCCAAAATTGTAATATTGAAGAATTTATCTGAATGTGCATGAACTATTTCTGTTCAAAATAGTTTGAAATGTCACATGTTAAATGTTTAAATATTAACTGTCAGTTTACTGTACTGTGCCAACTGTACTACTATATGAGTACGTGTTTTCTATTGTTTCATTGAAAATAAAACAGCAAAGTCCATTTGGCTGTCATCCGTTTTAATTATGAGACACAATTGTGTCAAAGTCATGATTTTTTTACATGCTTGAAATAAGAAATGTTTACTTTAAAAAAAGTAGTTTTATACTTGTGAGTGTTGATGACACAGCTTTGCAACAGTTGATATTCTAGTTTCAAGCATGTTTTACTCAATATAGGTCATAAAATCTCAGCTCCAAGCTGTAATATCTTACTGAGATCATTTAGGACCAAAACACTTAAAACAAGTAAAACACTCTAACATAAAATCTGCTTAGTGAGAAGAATTATCTTATCAGACAGAAAATAAGCAAATATCACCCTTATTTGAGATATTCAATCTTACTTAGATTTCAGTTTTTTTGCAGTGCAGTAGCGAGGAGGGCTTTTCGGGGGCAGGCTGTGCTTTTGGCCATTGATTAGTTGAACACAGTTGAGGGTGTTCCTAAAACTTTGAATCCAAAGTTTCATCCGCCATTACAGTAACCTGTTTATTTGAACTAGTGTGCAGTTTAATGCTGTCTAGTCTTTACACACTTAATTTCAATACGCAAAGCTAAGAGAAGTGGCCAGACTCTTTTAGACATATTTACAGAGGTATATAAAGTATTCAGCCGTACATCAAAGCAGCGAGGTGAGCTGCTAACTGGGACTGCGACCTTGTAAATAGAAGAAAAATATGAAATAAAGAAGAGTAGAACAAAGGTAAACTACATCAAATATTCAGTATTTACTTTGTTACATGCTGTAAAAGTAGTCATTGACAGGCCATTAGTGTAGTTATTCGTCTCAACCCGAGTGAACCGAATGCTAATGCTAACAGGCTAACAGTAAATCTAATGGATTTACGTCAGGGCTATTCAACTACATAATGAAGAGGGCCGCAGTTTCAAGTGTCCAAGGGCTCCGGGGGCCGGACAACGAAATGTGGATGCTTTGTCAGAGATTGCCTCCGCAGGTTATATTTCTTAGAGACTGCGTTTACTTGTTTACTTTCACACATTATTCACATTATTTATATCTTCGGTGCAATAACCCATTCCACCAACCACCCTGTTTTTGTTTTTGTTTTTTTCATGTATATATTCATTTCACACCATATTCATTTCACTTCTACATTTTTTATATTTTTATATATTTGCACATTGTTTTTCTAGCATGCACACATCGCACTGTATGGAATGGCCTCAATCTCGCTACCTTGCGTAATGACAATAAAGCTGATTCTGATTCTGATTTTGATTCTGTCCTCGCTACTCAATTCCAGCGTGTGCATCTAGTTAACAGTATGAAGAAACACAAGCTCCAGAAGTTTTGTTGGGGATTGATGTTCCTTATTTTGAAATATTTTTCTTCCTCAGTTTTATTTCTTTACACTTCTTCCTTCATTTAGGTTTGTAAGACTGAAAATATAAACATAAAGGAAACATTACAAAGTATAGTGCCTAATGTGTATTTTACATAAATAATGTCCATTGTGTATTTTACATGAATAAAATAGGTTTAGTGTCAATACATACACACAACTACATATGTATACGCATATAGAAATTAACCAACATCTGCAGTACATCAGACATTGCACAAAATGAATGTGACTCTTCACAATTAAACCTAAGGTGTAGCCTTAACGCTCTCGACTGGTCAAATTTAGCGCTACATGTATTAAACAACCTTTGATTGCCAGAGTTACTCCCAGACCAGTGGCGGGCCATGCGTTACCCAACTAGGCCTTCAGTGATGTCCGACTTCAATGATTACCTCTCAAAATACCATAATTTATGATCCCACATGACCATTGCAAGAAAAATACTATACAGGAACACATTTACGCCCTACTGGGCATTGAATCACCACCAACTGTGTACAAAACAGGTTATTTTCTGGCGTATTTAAAAATCAACAAACCCGCATCTGCAATTAAAACATATTTAATGTGATACTGTCTAAATTAAAAACAAAAAAAACATATTAAAGAGAAAAAATAAAGAAATAAAATATTCAAACTCACAATTTGTAGCACCCATTCGACGCCGTATAGCCACTCATAGTCGGTTGATTTGGGTGGAAATGGTGGCCATTTCCCCATTTCATCGCAGACCTCGTCTCACAAGATGTAGTTTCTCTTAAGTATCCTTCTTGAAAATGGCCTTGCAAATATATATCTGCCACCTAATCAACATGCTGCACTTCTTTTTTGTGAGTACCGGTGAGTTTTCTGTGGCTTTCTATGGCTCTTATGGCTCCTGTGCCACTTCCTGTTTTCACAACTTGTGATTGGATACTCACTTGGGGCTCCCAAGTGAGTATCCAATCACAGCCTGAGGCCAGCTAGAAGGCCTTACTGACAACAACTCATGATCTGATTGGCTATCGCAACTGTCTATCAACTGTATGTGTCCATTCACTGACAGTGCATAGACGCCTGCATTGTTGATTCTGAAGGTCCCCGGGCAGATTTCGTACAGCATGGCAACATAAGCTAGCTGATTTCTGATTGGATACTAACTGTAACCTAAAAACAACAGCACTGGAAAGAGCAGAATATGTGAAGAGAATATGAATACTTTTAGACATGTAGGGAAAGTAAATTGAAAATTACTTTTATCTTTAATTATGATCATGATTTCTGGTTATGTTAGGCCAACAGAGAAGGCCTTGCTGGCCCTGACGGCACACCACTGCCTCAGACAAATAACAGCACGACCACAAATAGAAAAGACATCACAAAGTTAGCAATTTCAATACAAAACAAACTAAATATATTTATGCACAATATCTACTAACAAATGTTTGACCAAGTTCCGTGATGAAGCTTACACGTGTGGAAGCCTACCATTGTTGCTGTGTCCGTCGCTTAAAATGTCCGACAGGAAACAGTGACTCGAGCACTTGCTCGGGACAGAACATTCATATTTTGTAATCCAGTCGTTTTAAAAGCCTGATTTTCACAATTTATTCAGATTCTATCCATGTTGAATGACTAGTCTTCTTCTACTTTCTTCTGTGGTGCCGGAAATACTGCTTACATGAACAACCCTAGTTTTAATGGTTTTATCAAGCCTATTTGGGTGTTGTTCAGGGGGGGGCCAAATTAAAAGCTTTGGCGGACTGGATGTGGCCCACGGTCCGCCAGTTGAATAGCCCTGGTTTGTGTTGTCATAGGAAAAACACTGACATATTTTCTTTATATATTGTTATTTACAGCTGAAATGACCCCCACGAATTCATAATTTACTGAGAGGCAACTTTCTGACTGTTGGACACTGTGGACAAAAGCCTGAATTTTTATGTAAAATCCGTTACCCTTTGTTTTTAAATCATATTGTTTGTATTTCATTTACTTGAGTAAAAATAAATACAACCTAATATTGTCTGTTATTTTAAAGAGTATCAGTGTAGAAATATACTGTACCTCTTTACCATGAATTGATTAACGTGGACCCCGACTTAAACAAGTTGAAAAACTTATTTGGGTGTCACCATTTAGTGGTCAAATGTACGGAATATGTACTGTACTGTGCAATCTACTAATAAAAGTTTCAATAAATCGATCAAAACCACTCCTCCAAAACTCATCAGCCGGATTTGCATAAACTAACGAGAACTGTGAAATGCAGTGGAAACACAAACCACACATATGTACAAGAACTAAAAGTTCCTGAACTTTTGGTGGAAAAAGGCCTTTAGTTTGCCATTCTGGCTTCCTGTAGCTCAATTGGCGTGTTGGGTGTCTTCTCTCTATATCCAGCAGTGCAATAAACTATCTTACAAGAGAGTCGATCACTAGCAATGATGCCTAACCCTCCACTCCACTTCACGCAGTGCGCGCAAATTGAAATTGCGCCGCTGCATCTCAAGCCTGCGTTTGATTCTCTCCTCTTCTCTCTTTCGTCAATAGGCCTGCGTCATTGGCAGACATCTATAAATCATTCCTTTTGATCGCGCACATATTTGTAGATGTTGTATTCTGGGCAGCTTCCAGCATCTATGTGCTCTTTTCAACAAGAAAAAAAGAGCAAAGCACAGAAAATGACTGTGATGATGGTAATGGAATAACGGGTAGCACAAAGGGCAAAACAAGATGGATTCATCGTGCAGCGAAACAGTCACATGGCCCACGTTAACATAATATGACTGAGAGCACATTACATTGTAATCAGAGAGGATGACCATCTTTGAAGGAAGCGCAATTAAAATCTGGCTCTAGCAAATTCTCTTTTTAATGTGTCTACTGGGGCAGTGCAGTAACACAGGCCAGCTTGCCAGCTTGCCAGCTTGGACGTCTCTACGGCAAGCGTGACCAAGACTCCATCTAGAGAGACTATGAGTCATCCCCCCCCAAAAAAACACTCTCTCGAGTGCCATGAAGTGTGACAAAGTATGGCCGATGTCTGGCTCAGATGGCGGACCTCTGTGATCGGAGTTCGGACTGGGTTTTTTTTTAGCTTCTTTTTTTTTGTGCTACCATGAAAATGTGACCTTTTCTGTGTTGAGTTGAGTTTGAGTTTATTTGGAACATGCATGACAGATCACAATTTCCAGTTTTTCTATTCAACATGTTCGAAAAGGAGTAGGAAGAAGCAGAGCTTATTTAATCCTACCCCTTTTCCTTTTTAGTTGCTAAAACTTTTGTTCACTTCCTGTTCTCAAATTATTCACTATATACTCCATAAGTAATAACAATAAAAAATAAATAAATAATAATTGGTGAAGTAAGTTATATTTCATATGGTGAGATGAGTAAGATTATCTTGAAAATGAATGAATGGATGAAATAAATTCAGAATGTTTATCATGGTTCTTTTTCTTTGTACTTTGTAAACACTTTTAAGTTTGAAGAGTTTCTTGAAGTGGATCATATTAGTACATTGTTTGATTGCTTTGCTTAATCCATTCCATAATTTAATTCCACATACTTATATACTGAAGGTCTTAAGTGTTGTACGTGCGTACAAATGTTTTAAATTACATTTTTCTCTAAGATTTTAATTCCACATACTTATATACTGAAGGTCTTAAGTGTTGTACGTGCGTACAAATGTTTTAAATTACATTTTTCTCTAAGATTTTAATTCCAAATACTTATATACTGAAGGTCTTAAGTGTTGTACGTGCGTACAAATGTTTTAAATTACATTTTTCTCTAAGATTATATTCATCCTATTGTTGAGAAGAGTTGTATATTCTTGGGTAGCAGATTATAGTTTGCTTTGTGTATAATTTTAGCTGTTTGCACATTCACTATGTCGTTGAATTTCAGTATTTTTGATTCAATGTGAAGAGGAAAAAGGGCATTTTTTACTTGCATTTGCTTTACACAATAGAACAAAATCCTTAAGCTTTATACTGGTCATGTAACTGCCAACTGAACAGCATTCTTTTAAAAAAAGAATACACCCATCTCCAAAGCTACCACATGACTGTATGAAGTTGTTTGTGTAAGCTAACTTCTACTTGTGAACCGCTGCACAAGAGGGTGACTATGTGTCAAAACTCGCACCCCTGCTGTGTGCTACTATTCATATGACAAACACACCACCATCGTGGCGCTACGATTAAACTTCAAAGCTCGACGCCCATAAATTGGCTTGACTTTAAATTTCCCGCACAGCTCAATGCCGATGTAACTTTAACATGTTTTGCCAAATTAGCACCAACTTTGGTACACACTTTTAAGGGACAAATAAAAACAATACTGTAAAATGTGAACAACATTGGTTGAAAAACATGGCCGTCCTCATGATGATATATACATGTTTTGATTCCTAAGAAATAGCGATTGTTGAAGGACCAAAAATGACGAGAATGCTGTGGCGTATTTGCTTACATGTTACGTACATTGCGTAAGTTTTTTACGTGAGGGAGTTCAAAAATAACTAACGTAGATTCACGCTGATGTCCGTGTCTCTACTTAACAGCCATACAAAGATTAGAAACCTCCCAAATATATTAATATTGAATATATATTTATTCAAAATTCTACACACAATACCCCATATTGACAATGCAAAAAAGTTTTTTTTTTTAATTTATTTCTTTGCAAATGTATTACAAATAAAAAACTAAGAAATCACATGTTCATAAGTATTCACAGGCTTTGCTCAATACTTTGTTGACGCACCTTTGGCAGTAATTACAGCCTCAAGTCTTTTTGAACATGATGCCACAAGCTTGGCACACGATAATGAACTAATGACACAATCATCTAGTCTTTGAATTAGGGCTGGGCGATATATCGATATACGCAATATATCGCGGGTTTGTCTCTGTGCGATATAGAAAATGACTATATCGTGATATTCGAGTATACGTTCTCACGCAGTTGCTTTTAGCTGCTGGCATTACACTACAGGCTCTCCTCGCTCTTTCCTGTGTCTCCTTCTCACAGACAGACAAGCGCACCTTCTTACACACGTCACATACTGTCACGACATACGTCACATACGTATACGCCCTCATGCAGCAAAGAGGTAGCAGAATGGGTAACGTTAGCTGTGATGCTAGCGCAGCCGTGCAGTGGTAATACGAGAGAGAGAAGGTGCGAATCTGGTAACAAATGAAGGAATAATTAATTTCCCCAAAAAACAGCAGGGTGTCCATCGTCTGGCAGTGGTTTGGCTTCAAGTGGGAATATGTCGAACAGACAACCGTAATTTGTCAAGTGTGGGGCGAAAGCGTTGCTATAAAAAGTAGCATTACTGCTAATATGTAGCATCATTTGAAAAGTCACCTGCTAGAGAATGAAGAGTGTTTGAAACTCCGCACGTCAATATCTCCATTCGGTGCCACACGCCCACACCATCAAAATGCCGAGGCAAACATTTCCAGATCAACACCGTATGAAAAAAATAGTGATTTTTTTAGTTGTGATTTCCTTCTCTGCATTAAAGTTTTAAAGTAGCATGTATTAATGCAGTATGAAGAAGAATGTTTTAATGTAGACACATAGAATCATCATACTGCTGTGATTATATGCATCTAGTGTTCATTCAAGGCTAAGGCAAAATATCGAGATATATATCGTGTATCGCGATATGGCCTAAAAATATTGCGATATTAAAAAAAGGCCATATCACCCAGCCCTACTTTGAATACACTGTACATGATCAAATGAAGGGCATATTTACTCAACAGCCATACATGTCACACTAAGGGTGGCCGTATGAACAATGCCAACACTGCCATAAACATGTGCCATATAGTGAAACAACACTAAACAACAACGACAAACACACTTTGGAAGAATATTTGCACCGCAACACAACATAAACACTACAGAACAAAAACCCAGAATCCCCTGCAGCACCAGCTCTTCCGGGACGCTACAATATAAACAAACACCATTAGTGGATCTACACCGAACATCCACTGTAATGATACCACGTACAATAGCGTATGTAGTCGATACTACCATGATTACAACGATAATTTTCAACATCACAAAATCTTTTTCTTTTTTCTTTTTATTTATATGATGTTTATAAACTCAGGAAATATGTCCCTGGACACATGAGGACTTTGAATATGACCAATGTTTGATCCTGTAACAACTTGGTATCGGATCGAACATTTGTGGTATCATACAAAACTAAGGTAAAGTATCAAACAACAGAAGAATAAGTGATTATTACATTTTAACAGAAGTGTAGATAGAACCTGTTGAAACAGAAAGTAAGCAGATATTAACAGTAAATGAACAAGTAGATTAATAATTCATTTTCTACCACTTGTCCTTAATAATTTTGACAAAATAATAGAATGATAAATGACACAATATGTTACTGCATATGTCAGAAGCAAGTAGCACAGCCTTTGAAGGAGCATAGGTATGGGCAGCATCTGTGAAATATAATTTGCAGGAAAGGAGTGAGTTTAGGGTTGATTTGTCCATCCTCGTTCTATTCTCTGTCACTATCTTTTTTTGGACATCACTACTTGCCGTAGTTTTGAAGCAATGCATGATGGGAATCCGGATGTTGTGAGTCAGTGTATTAACGTGCCGGCTGGAATAAACACACGCTGAGAAATAGCTCTGTGCCTGCCTACTTTATGGGGTATAGATAAACCTATGGATAACTGAGACATATATAATAGTCTCCTTCTTGTTGTGTGTGCAGTTGCGCACTGAGCTCCAAAAGCCGTAGATGTTACAACGTGACTGGGCCGGCATGCTGTTCATATGGAGGAAAAGTGGACATGACGACAGGCTGTCCTCACTCAGGTCCGGCTGGAAATCGGGAGAAATTCGGGAGAATGGTTGTCCCGGGAGATTTTCGGGAGAGGCACTGAAATTCGGGAGTCTACCGGAAAATTCGGGAGGGTTGGCAAGTATGCTTGTATGTTCACTATTTTATTTAAGGACAAAATTGTAATAAGAAACATATGTTTAATGCACCATAAGATATTTTTGTTAAAATAAAGCCAATAATGAAATTTTTTGTGGTTCCCTTTATTTAGAAAAGTACCAAAAAATACCAAAATATTGGTATCGGGACAACTTACACACACACTGAGCACCCACTGGCTGAAATGTAGATCGGCGCCTATGCTAGGGTACACTGGCTGGCCTCCATTACATCAAATATACAGTACATATGTGCAATAAAAGGAATTAAATGCATATAGCAGTGACGTGCGGTCACTGGAGGGCCTCACCTGCCATCATGGAAAGAAAATAATTTAAAAAGAAAAAAAAGTAATTAAATTGTTATATGTATCCAGTAGAGATGCGCGGATAGGCAATTATTTCATCCGCAACCGCATCAGAAAGTCGTCAACCATCCGCAATCCACCCGATCTAACATTTGATCAGAACTGCATCCGCCCGCCATCCGCCCGCACCCGCCCGTTGTTATATATCTAATATAGACGATGCAAGGCATTAGTGAGGTTATAAAGCTTTTGCCCGTTAAAGAAAGGAGACTGATCCAACGCAGCACAGACATTCGCGTGCCACGCTGTCACGACCCAGACGCACACCAGTGCGCAATCATATGGGAGCCGCGCTGAGCGCACCTCCAAGCGCGTCTCGCTGCCGGCGACGGCCGGGTATGGGCCCGACGCTCCAGCGCCATCCATTTTCAGGGCTAGTTGATTCGGCAGGTGGGTTGTTACACACTCCTTAGCGGGTTCCAACTTCCATGGCCACCGTCCTAGCTGCTGTCTATATCAACCAGGGTGAGCCCCACCCCTTTCGTGAGCGCACTGCGCGCGGAGTGACCCCTGTTACGCGCCCCCGGCCACGGGGGTGGCGGGCAGGTAAGCTGCTTACCTGCTGCGCGTGACGCCGGCCGCGGCGAAGGCGGACGAGGCGGGGTGTCGGTGCGGTGGGCGCGGTGGTGACCCTGGACGTGCGTCGGGCCCTTCTCGCGGATCGCCTCAGCTACGGCTCCCGGTGGGGCCCTCTCGGGGGAAGGGGCCTCGGTCCCGGACCCCGGCGAGGCGTCGGGGGCCTTCTCCGCTCCGTAAAAGTGTCCATCTCTTTTTTTTTTCTTTCTTCTGTTGTGGCATTAGCAGCAGGTGCCTGCTCGTTTTTCGTATGTGGGTAACAACATTTAACTATGTATATATTGTAATGTTCCCAGGAACGTAGGCTCATAGACTTATTCGTTTGTCTCGTATTTATTGTAATAAGATGCAATGTAACCACACAACAGCTCCAATGTGCGTCTCCCCTCTTTCCCGGCAAAACTCGAACTAACACTTCCTGTCAACAACGTCACTTCCCTAACTTGCCCGGAAGTCCCGTCCCCCAGCCAAAGCCATTGGCTAACACCCCGTAGCTAGCCGCTACATCATATTTCCGAATTGGTTTAACTGCCACCCGCCTGAATCTATTTAAAATCTAATTTTTTTAAATTTTAATCGCCCGACCCGACCCGACCCGCTGATAAAATCTAATTTTTTTAAATTTCATCCGCCCGATTCGCGGATAATCCGCGGACTCCGCGGTTGTGCCCGCAAACCGCGCATCTCTAGTATCCAGTGATTATACTATAAAGTTATTTTCCGTTTAACTTCACCAGTTTTAGATTATTTTTATTCAAAATCGCTGAATGTTGACATTTGCCGTTCAAATACTGAGAAGAGACGGTGCGGTGAACAGCAGCCAGTTGAGGCACGTCACTCAATTGTGCCTCACCATGGATTGCGGACTCGGCTAACTGCTGGCCTGCTGTGCAGTGAGACCGTATTGCTATATGAATTATATTATACATTTCCATAGTTTAGTTAGCTGAGGTATATAATGTACAGTGCATTTTGTCAACAACTGTATGTGTGTAACGTATTTCTTGTGCTGAGCAATCATAAAACTGCTGTGAAGATGCACTGTGTGAGGCTCGCGTAACCCTGCCTCCTGGTGCCGGTTATTGCACCTCCGCCGCAGACTGCACCCCCCGACGGGAGCGCCACACCAACCAAAGCCCACACCCAAACCCTCCACGTGCAAGACCGAATCCACCCAAAAAAAGTCACTTAACAAGAAGCCAAAAAGTGCAAAAACAACATTGCTCGCGCCGGAGGAGCCGTGAACGACTGCAGGGACACAACATTAGGTACACCTGCAGACTGCAGCACAGATTTCATATTCCATTCATTCACAACTCCTCCAACACGAACACCACTGTTCCCGCACTTATAAGTAAAGGTAAGACCATAATAACGTTTTTTTATTAAATGTGCTTTTTTGTGTGCTACAGTTTGTATGTGTAAAGTTAAAGTTAAGTTAAAGTACCAATGATTGTCACACACACACTAGGTGTGGCGAAATTTGTCCTCTGCATTTGACCCATCCCTTGATCACCCCCTGGGAGGTGAGGGGAGCAGTGGGCAGCAGCGGCGCCGCGCCCGGGAATAATTGTTGGTGATTTATCCCGCAATTCCAACCCTTGATGCTGGGTGCCAAGCAGGGAAGAATGCTGGTATGAGCTTTTAAACATAACCCGTTAACTGCTGCCAATCAAATGGTGAATAAGATACTCTTTAGGGTTCATATGTTTGCAAGCACAACAACAACAAAAAAACAAACAAAAAAAACAACGCTATATGATTAACACAAGATAATAGTACTAAAGCAAGCATACACATACATACATACATTCATTCAACCATGCAAAACCCAACAGTAGTCTACCCTATATTTAATGCCTCATGTGGGGTAGACTACCGTATTTTCCGCACTATAAGGCGCACCTAAAAACCACAATTTTTCTCAAAAGCTGACAGTGCGCCTTATAACCCGGTGCGCTTTATTACGATTCATTTTCATAAAGTTTCGGTCTCGCAACTTCGGTAAACAGCCGCCATCTTTTTTCCCGGTAGAACAGGAAGCGCTTCTTCTTCTACGCAAGCAACCGCCAAGGAAAGCACCCGCCCCCATAGAACAGGAAGCGCTTCACCCGCCCCCATAGAACAGGAAGCGCTTCACCCGCCCCCGGAAGAAGAAGAAAAAACGCGCGGATATCACCGTACGTTTCATTTCCTGTTTACATCTGTAAAGACCACAAAATGGCTCCTACTACGCGACAAGGATCCGGTTCATAAAAAGACGCAATCTCTCCATCTGCACACGGATTACTACCGTATTTCACAGCAACTGATATTCCTGTGAACTGCACTGTGGAACGGGAGCACGTACGGTGAATATTCGCACCACAGGGAATGAGAAGTCATCCTTCACTGTGGTTCTAGCTTGCCATGCTAACTTCCTCCCATGGTGATATTCAAAAGGAAGACCTTGCCAAAAGAGACCTTTCCAGCCGGCGTCATCATAAAAGCTAACTCGAAGGGATGGATGGATGAAGAAAAGATGAGCGAGTGGTTAAGGGAAGTTTACGCGAAGAGGCCGGGTGGCTTTTTTCACACAGCTCCGAAGGCGAACACACCTTCACTAAGACGGGCAGATAGCGCCGGTCGACATACGCCAACATCTGCCAGTGGATCGTAAATGCCTGGGCAGATATTTCGGTCACAACTGTGGTCCGAGCTTTCCGGAAGGCAGGATTCACAGAACTGCTGCACAACAACAGCGACACTGAATCCGATGACTTCGACGAGGCGGAGCCGGCCATTTTTGGATCCCACGCTTGCGCAACTTTTCAATTCGGACACCGAAGACGAAGAATTCGAAGGATTTACGAATGAAGAATAACTTCAGAAGGTGAGCGCTATGTTTATTTTGTGTGTTGTGACATTAACGTTCGAGCAACATTATGTTGCTATTTATTGCTCTACACCATTTTTAATTTTACTATGTTTGTGATTGCACATTTGCGTACATTTTGGGACAGAGTTGTTAGAACGCTGGTTTTCAATATATTATTAAAGTTTGACTGAACTATCTGACTGTTTTTTTGACATTCACTTTAGCGCAGCGTTTTTTTGACATTCACTTTAGCGCAGCGTAGGCGCGGCTTTTAGTCCGGGGCGGCTTATTGGTGGACAAAATTATGAAATATGTAATTCATAGAAGGTGCGGCTAATAATCCGGTGCGCCTTATAGTGCGGAAAATACGGTACTGTTGGGTTTTGCATGGTTGAATGAATGTATGTATGTATGTGTATGCTTGCTTTAGTACTATTATCTTGTGTTAATCATATAGCGTTGTTTTTTGTTGTTGTTGTGCTTGCTACCATGTTTCATCATTCCATGAATACTATCCTCTGGACCCCTGTCAAAAGCTTCTTCTAGCTTATTTGGGGGACCCTTTCACGTACCAACATCTTTAAATGATGATATTTCACTACTATTGTAATTGTTATATGGTATTGTGAATAAACTTGAAACTTGAAACTTGAACTTAAATCTGACTGTGATGAAGTCAGTGCCTCACCAGCCATCAACCTCACCGCACGTCACTGGCATATAGCAATAAAATATTTAAATCTGCAACCCCCTATAGAGTGCAAGTCCTTCTGAAGGAAACTGCAGCTAAATGTCCTCATTAAAAGGCAGAAAATGACCAAATATATGTGCAGTATCCTAAAAATCTCTGCGTGGCGCAGTGAGTTCGTGTAAATTGCACTATGTGCGCCTTTATTCTACCGTGGTGACGCACACTTTTAAAGACGAGGGAGCCGGGGAAAGTGGGCGGGGCTGTGCGCCACGTCGGTGCCAATAGGCGCAGCGCTATCTAATTAAAGACATACCACGTAATCCCGACAGCACCACCCCCCACGCCGTTTAAATCCACTCTATCCGCTCACACCGTTTAAAACGCGCCGTCCTCCTCTCCCTCCGTCGCCTATAGAAGACACTGTCCGCCGGAGGGGACCACCACGCCGCGGCATCATCGCTGCATGGGCATGCTCTGCGGGACGCGGCTGATGTGAGACGGACAGGGGACACCCATCCGAGTCACTCGGTGTCCGCGGATGTGCGCGCTGAGGAGCTGCAGAATTGGCGTGTAAAAGCTGGGCGGCGATCGATCCAGAAGCTACTCCTGTTTTTTGTCGTGCGCCGAGGAGCACAGGGGGGAAGGCGCCCAGCATCCCTGCATCTCTCCCTGCACGGAGCAGAGAGGACCTCCCTCCCTCCACACTAGAGCGCCTTGCATCGGGTAAGAAATAGGCTGGCTTCCGTTATGGTCCCCTTATATCCCCTTTCAATGTGTTTCCTAACCAATTAGACCGATACATGACTGTACAAAAAGGATGCAACAAAGTGCATTAATGGTTCCATATTGTGCATTTGGGACAGGTCTGTATTTTCCATGAATGATAGTAAATGCACATGGTGACCACAAGGAACCTCTTTTGTACATTTGTGATGGCCCAGTTTTGACTTCATTGCCGTATAAATATTTTCATTCGCTTTGACAACTTAAAGTGGAACTGCACTTTTTTTGGGGGGGGGGTTTTGTTTATCATTCACAATCCTAATGTAAGACAAGAACACACGTCTTAATTTTTTTATGCATTCTAACTCATAAATAAACGTCAGCTCACAATAGGAGTCGCTCTATTCCGCCTTTAAAGTGCTCTAAAAACATCTGAACACCTCCATCAATGTTTTATATTCATGCCGTAAGTATTAATGTAGTATCAGGCACATCCACAATAACATGATATATTTATGTAATTTGCGCATTAATTTCCAAGACGCATTACAACGTTTGCTTTTTCCTTTTTCAACAACACTGACAACTACTCATGCAGACAACACACATAATAAAACAACTACTTACTGTACAACGTCTGCTCTCTCTGGGATGCCAACTGCTGGGATGTTTATATGTTAAGATTAGTTTAGACCGGGGGTCGGCAACCCGCGGCTCTAGAGCCGCATGGCTCTTTAGCGCCGCCCTGGTGGCTCTCTGGAGCTTTTTCAAAAATGTATGAAAAATGGAAAAAGATGAGGGCAAAAAAATATATTTTTTGTGTTAATATGGTTTCTGTAGGAGGACAAACATGACACAAACCTCCCTAATTGTTATAAAGCACACTGTTTATATTAAACATGCTTCACTGATTCGAGTATTTGGGGAGCGCCGTTTTGTCCTACTAATTTTGGCAGTCCTTGAACTCACCTTAGTTTGTTTACATGTATAACTTTCTCCGACTTTCTAGGACGTGTTTTATGCCACTTCTTTTTCTTTCTCATTTTGTCCACCACACTTTTAACGTTGTGCGTGAATGCACAAAGGTGAGTTTTGTTGATGTTATTGACTTGTGTGGAGTGCTAATCGGGCATATTTGGTCAATGCATGACTGCAAGCTAATCAATGCTAACATGCTATTTAGACTAGCTATATGTACATATTGCATCATTATGCCTCATTTGTAGCTATATTTGAGGTCATTTAGTTTCCTTTAAGTCCTCTTAATTCAATTTATATCTAATGACACACTATCTGTATGTAATATGGCTTTTAATTTTTTGTGGCTCCAGACAGATTTGTTTTTGTATTTTTGGTCCAATATGGCTCTTTCAACATTTTGGGTTGCCGACCCCTGGTTTAGACAAAGAATGAATCAGTCTTTGCAAAGGGTTAACAAACAAGCATCTTTTCGTGTTTTTCTCACCATCATCTCCTTCCACTAGCCAGGTGGGGCATGATTTATAATATAGAACAGCTATTCTCAAACCAGAGGTCTACAACCCACAGCTCTGGAGGCTCTTTCATGCCTCAGTCTTGGCTCCCTTTGGCTTTGCAACAAAATGTCAATAAATAATCACTATTTATTTAAATGCAACAGTTGTTATTTTGGAGTGTTTGGTGATCTTGTAATATGAAAATCAAACGCGTTTTCATATTTTGTCGATCGAAATCTAGGTCACACCCCCTATGCGTCATATTTTGTTCCCAAGCAATTGTATTGTTTTCAGCTAGCAACGGACAGACCACTGTTGATGAGGTTGGTTCACCTGTGTGCTTATTATGTGGGGAGAAAATAGCAAACAAGAAAAAAAATCAAACGTCGAAAGACATTTCCAGAACAAACACACAGCATTTGCGGAAAAATTACCCACCTGGAGATGACCGAAAAAGAGCAGTTTCGGAACTGCTGCGGAGAGATGATCAGAGCAAAAATACTTGGTGAGTCGTTTTCTGTCTAGTGTTTTATAAATGCTACAGAATAAGTGTAATGAAACTGTAAGTAGTGTTATCATCATGTTAGGGATGAAACAGAGTTTACAGCTCTAGGGTGGGTTTTATTTGGTGGGAAATGGGCTAAAATGGCTTTTGGTATACTGGAGGTCGCCTACTCCTGATCAAGTGGTACGCCAAAAAGTGGTATGCTTAATTACATTTTCAAACAAATTTTTTTGGGCTGTCAATCTTTGGGCACCACACGATTCGATTCGATTCTTGGGGGTATTAATTATATTAATTAATTACATTCCTCCGAAGAATATATAAACACCTGTGATCATTTCTATATTATAAAAGAAAACTGGTTTTGTTTGATAAAGTTCCACTTAAACATTTAAAGTCAAATACAAATAAGGTAACAAGAGAAGTATCAGGCACTTTTCTTTTCTGAAGTAAATCTGTACAGCTGATATCATCATCTACATCAACTATAGGATTTGTCTGAGTGGCTGGACAGGACATCCATCCATCCATCCATCCATCTTCTTCCGCTTATCCGAGGTCGGGTCGCGGGGGCAGCAGCCTAAGCAGGGAAGCCCAGACTTCCCTCTCCCCAGCCACTTCGTCCAGCTCCTCCCGGGGGATCCCGAGGCGTTCCCAGGCCAGCCGGGAGACATAGTCTTCCCAACGTGTCCTGGGTCTTCCTCGTGGCCTCCTACCGGTCGGACATGCCCTAAACACCTCCTTAGGGAGGCGCTCGGGTGGCATCCTGACCAGATGCCCGAACCACCTCATCTGGCTCCTCTCGATGCGGAGGAGCAGCGGCTTTACTTTGAGCTCCCCCCGGATGACAGAGCTTCTCACCCTATCTCTAAGGGAGAGCCCCGCCACCCGGCGGAGGAAACTCATTTCGGCCGCTTGTACCCGTGATCTTGTCCTTTCGGTCATAACCCAAAGCTCATGACCATAGGTGAGGATGGGAACGTAGATCGACCGGTAAATTGAGAGCTTTGCCTTCCGGCTCAGCTCCTTCTTCACCACAACGGATCGATACAGCGTCCGCATTACTGAAGACGCCGCACCGATCCGCCTGTCGATCTCACGATCCACTCTTCCCTCACTCGTGAACAAGACTCCGAGGTACTTGAACTCCTCCACTTGGGGCACCCGGAGATGGCACTCCACCCTTTTCCGGGCGAGAACCATGGACTCGGACTTGGAGGTGCTGATTCTCATCCCAGTCGCTTCACACTCAGCTGCGAACCGATCCAGTGAGAGCTGAAGATCCTGGCCAGATGAAGCCATCAGGACCAAATCATCTGCTAAAAGCAGAGACCTAATCCTGCAGCCACCAAACCGGATCCCCTCAACGCCTTGACTGCGCCTAGAAATTCTGTCCATAAAAGTTATGAACAGAATCGGTGACAAAGGGCAGCCTTGGCGGAGTCCAACCCTCACCGGAAACGTGTCCGACTTACTGCCGGCAATGCGAACCAAGCTCTGACACTGATCATACAGGGAGCGGACCGCCACAATCAGACAGTCCGAAACCCCAAACTCTCTGAGCACTCCCCACAGGACTTCCCGAGGGACACGGTCGAATGCCTTCTCCAAGTCCACAAAGCACATGTAGACTGGTTGGGCAAACTCCCATGCACCCTCAAGGACCCTGCCGAGAGTATAGAGCTGGTCCACAGTTCCACGACCAGGACGAAAACCACACTGCTCCTCCTGAATCCGAGGTTCGACTATCCGGCGTAGCCTCCTCTCCAGTACACCTGAATAGACCTCACCGGGAAGGCTGAGGAGTGTGATCCCACGATAGTTAGAACACACCCTCCGGTTCCCCTTTTTAAAGAGAGGAACCACCACCCCGGTCTGCCAATCCAGAGGTACTGCCCCCGATGTCCACGCGATGCTGCAGAGTCTTGTCAACCAAGACAGCCCTACAGCATCCAGAGCCTTAAGGAACTCCGGGCGGATCTCATCCACCCCCGGGGCCTTGCCACCGAGGAGCTTTTTAACTACCTCAGCAACCTCAGCCCCAGAAATAGGAGAGCCCACCACAGATTCCTCAGGCACTGCTTCCTCATAGGAAGACGTGTTGGTGGGATTGAGGAGGTCTTCGAAGTATTCCCTCCACCGATCCACAACTTCCGCAGTCGAGGTCAGCAGAACACCATCCGCACCATACACGGTGTTGGTAGTGCACTGCTTCCCCTTCCTGAGGCGGTGGATGGTGGTCCAGAATCGCTTCGAAGCCGTCCGGAAGTCGTTTTCCATGGCTTCCCCGAACTCCTCCCATGTCCGAGTTTTTGCCTCCGCGACCGCTGAAGCCGCACACCGCTTGGCCTGTCGGTACCTGTCCGCTGCCTCAGGAGTCCCATGAGCCAAAAGAACCCGATAGGACTCCTTCTTCAGCTTGACGGCATCCCTCACCGCCGGTGTCCACCAACGGGTTCTAGGATTACCGCCACGACAGGCACCAACTACCTTGCGGCCACAGCTCCAATCAGCCGCCTCGACAATAGAGGTGCGGAACATGGTCCACTCGGACTCAATGTCCAGCACCTCCCTCGTGACATGTTCAAAGTTCTTCCGGAGGTGGGAATTGAAACTCTCTCTGACAGGAGACTCTGCCAGACGTTCCCAGCAAACCCTCACAATGCGTTTGGGCCTGCCAGGTCTGTCCGGCATCCTCCCCCACCATCGCAGCCAACTCACCACCAGGTGGTGATCGGTAGAAAGCTCCGCCCCTCTCTTCACCCGAGTGTCCAAAACATGAGGCCGCAAATCCGATGACACAACTACAAAGTCGATCATAGAACTGCGGCCTAGGGTGTCCTGGTGCCAAGTGCACATATGGACACCCTTATGCTTGAACATGGTGTTCGTTATGGACAATCCGTGACGGGCACAAAAGTCCAATAACAAAACACCACTTGGGTTCAGATCCGGGCGGCCATTCTTCCCAATCACGCCTCTCCAGGTTTCACTGTCGTTGCCAATATGAGCGTTGAAGTCCCCCAGTAGAACGAGGGAATCACCCGGGGGAGCACTCTCAAGTACTCCCTCGAGTGAATCCAAAAAGGGTGGGTACTCTGAGCTGCTGTTTGGCGCGTAAGCGCAAACAACAGTCAGGACCCGTCCCCCCACCCGAAGGCGGAGGGAAGCTACCCTCTCGTCCACCGGGTTGAACTCCAACATGCAGGCTCTGAGCCGGGGGGTAACAAGAATTGCCACCCCTGCCCGTCGCCTCTCACTGCTGGCAACGCCAGAGTGGAAGAGAGTCCAGCCCCTCTCGAGTGAACTGGTTCCAGAGCCCTTGCTGTGCGTCGAGGTGAGTCCGACTATATCCAACCGGAACTTCTCTACCTCGCGCACTAGCTCAGGCTCCTTCCCCCCCAGCGAGGTGACGTTCCACGTCCCAAGAGCTAGCTTCTGTAGCCGAGGATCGGACCGCCAAGTGCCCTGCCTTCGGCTACCGCCCAGCTCACATTGCACCCGACCTCTATGGCCCCTGCTATGGGTGGTGAGCCCATTGGAGGGGGGACCCACGTTGCCTCTTCGGGCTGTGCCCGGCCGGGCCCCATGGGGACAGGCCCGGCCACCAGGCGCTCGCCATCGTGCCCCAACTCCGGGCCTGGCTCCGGAGGGGGGCCCCGGTGACCCGCGTCCGGGCGAGGGAAATCTGAGTCTCGGTTCTTGCATTTCCATAGAAGTCTTCGAGCTGCTCTTTGTCTGATCCCTCACCTAGGACCTGTTTGTCTTGGGAGACCCTACCAGGGGGCATGGAAGCCCCCGGACAACATAGCTCCTAGGATCATTGGGACACGCAAACTCCTCTACCACGTTAAGGTGGCAGCTCAGAGAGGAGTGGACAGGACAGGACATACTAAAAATAAATAAATAAATAAAAAAAAAATAAAAAAAATGTTTTTAATCGATTAAGAATCGTTAGATAAGAACCACGATTCATTTGAAAATAAAAAATGTTTTTACACCCCTAACAGTTTTATTGTTCAAACAGTGTGTAACGTTACAGTGGCCAAACATATTAAATATACTTGTTAAATAAAACCTATGCCTTGTTTTAAAAAAAAGAAATAGTTAGGCCTACTACGTTAATGTATTTTTATGTTGGTCATTATGGTGGTACTTGGAGAGCCAGTTGTTTTCTGCGGTGGTATTTGGTGAAAAGTTTGAGAACCAATGATCGAGAATTCAATTTCTTCAGCTGGCGAGAGAACAACTCCCGAGCTGATGATGTCAATGCAGCAGCATAAGCCAGTTAGCTCATAATGATCAATGTGCCGCTAAAAGTAGGTTCTAAACGTTAGTGCTTATGATAACAACATAGCAAATACTTTATTAATATTTAGGTCATGAAATGTAAACAAAGTATTGTTGGCGCTTTTTGAAAGGTTATTTAGAGGGATTTGTGGCCAAAATAGAGAACCACCCACTACTTTGTTAGCTGACTTTTCCTAATGTTTATTTACGAGTTAGAATGCATAAACAAAGAACAACATATGTGTTCTTATCTTACAAAGGGACTCTGAATGATAGGCAATTTCTTTTTTTTAAAGTGCAGTTGTGCTTTAATGTGCGAGTTATGTTGCGTTAGGTCACACCCTGAAAGTCTGTTTTATCGGTGGATCTACAAAAGCTCACAAGCTTCTCTCTCTCGCCAACTGTCGGCGTTGGCAACGACATCCATAAATTAAGTCAACAGAGGCAGTGATGCCGTCAGGGTGAAGACGATGGGTAATTATCACCTGTCACTATAGATGTTTTGGATGCCAGCTCGACTCAAGATAACGAGGAGAGTTAACGCCAGTGGTGTTGGATGAGGGTGCGACTCCTCCTTAAAGACTCCTCGCTACTATATTTGGGAAATTAAGGGCACCCTATTTTGACTCAAGCATCAAAATACCTTTGCCAATCATCTGCTTGAAACAGAACTTTTCATTGGTTTGACAAGTTGAGCGGTACCTCAACTTACGCACTTTAATGTTCTATGACTGAGTTGTAACTCAAATCAACGCCATTCATTAAAATAAATTAAATACATTTAATAGGGGCTTGCCTTTGCTGGAGCCTATCCCAGCTGCACTCGGGCGGAAGGCGGAGTACACCTTGGACAAGTCGCCACCTAAGTGCTTTGAGTGTCCAGAGAAAAATCGCTATATATATAATTCACTATACCTGAGATAATAATGTTTGAAAACAATACAATAGATTGATTATATTATGTATTGTACTAATTTTTATCGTATTTTTATATGTTTTTATTGCTGCCCTCACACGACCGCTTGTAACCATACTTCAATTTACCACTAGTTCGCCTCATGGTATTTTTACATAATCGGCCCCTTCAATTGATTATCATCATTTATCAACAAACTGACGAAAAACTTGCTTTGAATGAGATGTCAACATGACAAGCAGATGTTAAAGTTCTGGTTGCAACAAATACTGAGTTCAAAAGAACTTCTGTTGCATGCGGTACAATTTTTTTCTGCCAAAATTGTACATTTAGCAAGAAATAGTTAGTGCCTTATTGACGCACATTATTTCTAGTTTTTTGCATGCCAGATGTGGACCCTGTGCATTCAGTTTGACACCTGTGCAATAGAATGTACTACAAACAGCTACAGTAATGTAACAATGCACAGTATTTACCTTGGAAAGCGACCGCGGTGAAGTTGGTTTCACGTTGGTCGTTGGATATTCGCCTCCGTAGCTACAGCAGCAGTTCACTCTCCCTGTGCCTGGGCTGCTCTTTTATGATGCAGGGCGCTCACAAGAGAAGTGCTGCTGTGGGTTGGGTGCATGGTCGGTCGTTATTTCAAATCGGTAGGTGTGGTCCAATTCTAAGACCCGGTGTTTTGGGGATGTTTTGCAGGTTTCGTTCTGGCATTTGCTGCGAAAGCTAGCACTGGATTGGCTTTTAACTTTTTTTTTTCTCTCAATGGTGGGGGCACAAAACAAATTCATAACTTAAAGCATAACAAAAGGCTAAGAGAGCTTGTATCGCTAAATACTTGAGGTACCACTGTATAGGTTGTAATTAGTCACATGACTTTTGAACAGAAGTAAACAAAGTGGTGATCCACCAAACCAACAAGGCTACTGTGTAACAAACAGAGTGTGAAATATCGTAGTACGTAAGAGGCCTAAGAAAATCAAACCATGCGATTGCATAGATCCATATAAGTTATCAAAAAAAGATTTGTTGAGTGATCTCAAGGATTATTCGTTAACATATCCCAGACATGTCGAACTATCTGGTCCGCCAGACGTCATCCTACACGGCAAAACAAATGAAAACTTGGAAAAGCATGGAGCTCTACTTCTTTGTGTGTGCCTGGGTTAAATAAATTGGTATCAACACTCTCCCGGATAAAAATCATTTTTCCTGGGCGAGGTTGTGTTTCATGATTTAACTTTGTGTCTAAATAAGCCCTGTTTGTTGTTGTTGTGCATGTGCCACTTATGTGTGTTTTTCCTGTCTTCATCAAAATATAACCACATTAACGTTGTGTCTGTGCTGTCATTTATGATTGCTGCCTTTGGTAAAAGCTCAATTATTTTAGGTTTTGCTCACGTTTGCCTTCTTTTATTTTGACTCGGCGAGTTGGTGCTTTTCGAAACACCTGTTGCAAAAATGCATTTTAAGAACTCCAAAACAGGCAGCACGGTGGAAGAGGGGTTAGTGCGTCTGCCTCACAATACGAAGGTCCTGAGTAGTCCTGAGTTCAATCCCGGGCTCGGGATCTTTCTGTGTGGAGTTTGCATGTCCTCCCCGTGACTGCGTGGGTTCCCTCCGGGTACTCCGGCTTCCTCCCACCTCCAAAGACATGCACCTGGGGATAGGTTGATTGGCAACACTGAATTGGCCCTAGTGTGTGAATGTGAGTGTGAATGTTGTCTGTCTATCTGTGTTGGTCCAGCGATTAGGTGGCGACTTGTCCAGGGTGTACCCCGCCTTCCGCCCGATTGTAGCTGAGATAGGCTCCAGCGGCCCCCGCTACCCCAAAGGGAATAAGCGGTAGAAAAATGGATGGATGGAACTCCAAAACAAGATAAAATACAAATATCATGAAGATAATACTTAATTTGGAAATAATATAAGTTAAAAGTATATAAAACAAAACTTTAACAAAGTGATAACTGCAAACTTCTGCATTCTTCGACTCTGCTCCCCGTGCCATTTTTCTCATAGTTTTTCGGAAAATCTTGACATCTTTCACCCTTCTTGATTACATCTTGAAGAACTCTGAAGAAACTTGTATCCTGTTGGCGACTCAAACAGTTCCAACAGCCTAAAAGAACGCAAGTATAGGGCATTTTTCTTCGAGAAAGGCAAAATGCCACCCAGAACGTTACGACAACAGACGCTCGCCGGTCCACCACTTCGAGCCTCGCATAGTTAACGGGCCGGGCGTGACGTCAGGTGAATACAACCTCTATAGAAGGATTTCTTACATCACAACCATCCTGAAGTACTTATGAGGTGGTCACTGGACTGTGACTGTATCTTTGATTTGTGTAGAAACCCACCTGCAGCTAGGGCTGGGCGATATATCGATATGCGCGATATATCGCGGGTTTGTCTCTGTGCGATATAGAAAATGACTATATCGTGATATTCGAGTATGCGTTCTCAAGCAGTTGCTTTTAGCTGCGGGCATTACACTACAGGCTCTTCCTACTCTTTCCTGTCTCTCCTTCTCACAGACAGCAAGCGCAGCTTCTACACACGTCACATACTGTCACGTCATACGTCACATACGTATACGCCCTCTCGGAGCAAAGAGGTAGCAGCATGGCTAACGCTAGCTGTGATGCTAGCGGTAATACGAGCGAAAGAAGGTGCGAATCTGGTAACAAATGAAGGAAGAATTAATTCCCCCAAAAAACAGCAGGGGGTCCATCGTCTGGCGGTGGTTTGGCTTCAAGTGGGAATATGTCGAACAGACAACCGTAATTTGTCAAGTGTGGAGCAAAAGCATTGCTATAAAAAGTAGCATTACTGCTAATATGTAGCATCATTTGAAAAGTCCCCTGCTAGTGAATGAAGAGTGCTCACTCCAATCCAATCCACTTTATTTATATAGCACATTTAAACAACAAAAATGTTTCCAAAGTGCTGCACAACAATATTAAAAACAATATTTACGTACTCCGCACGTCAACATCTCCGTTCGGTGCCACACGTCCACACCATCAAAATGCAGAGGCAAACATTTCCAGATAAACACCGTATGAAAAAAATAGTGATTTTTTTTAGTTGTGATTTCCTTCTCTGCATGAAAGTTTTAAAGTAGCATATATTAATGCAGTATGAAGAAGAATATTTTAATGTAGACACATAGAATCATCATACTGCTGTGATTATATGCATCAAGTGTTCATTCAAGGCTAAGGCAAAATATCGAGATATATATCGTGTATTGCGATATGGCCTTAAAATATCGCAATATTTAAAAAAGGCCATATCGCCCAGCCCTACCTGCCGCCAAAGGAAAGAGGCGCTTCACACTTGATTGACAGTCAAGGAGTTGCCATAGACAGTCAGTATATGTTTCCATGCACTGAATTAGTCTGATTTCTCAAACAATTAGGCTTATAATAAGCTTTCTTAAACACCTTAATCTAATCTTTTGAAAAATCGGATTAATACACCTAAATTATACGATTGGAAAACAGTTTTCTCTAGCATGTAGGCATTAACAGTGTAATCTCTGTGAAGGACAAACACCCCTCTCTTTACGACATTATTTACAAGCGAAGAAGAACAAGCTGTTGGGTGGGGGGGGTATTGAATTTTTAACGCAAACAAGCATACAAAGTAAAGATATAGTAGCGGAAATAAGTCAACATTTTTAAATATATAATATAAAAACCTACCTGTTTAATGGATGACAGGATGTTTTCAAAGAAGAAATACGCGGCATGACGCAAACATCCAGGCGGAAGGAGAGACTGCTTAAGAAAAACCTCCCAACAGCCATATTTTGACATTAAAACTTGTTTGTATACACAATATAATTATTATAGAGTAAAAAAATAATATGTGTATGTTTCGTTACTCAGTAGACAACAATAATTAATAGCGGTAGATCACATGACTTTAAAACAGCATTGATCTCATTCATTCAGACCATCCACAACAACCATGCATCCAGCCATTTTCTACCGCTTGTCCCTCTAGGGCAGTGGTTCTCAACCTTTTTTCAGTGATGTACCCCCTGTGAATTTTTTTTAAATTCAAGTACCCCCTAATCAGAGCAAAGCATTTTTGGTTGAAAAAAAGAGATAGAGAAGTAAAATACAGCACTATGTCATCAGTTTCTGATTTATTAAATTGTATAACAGTGCAAAATATTGCTCATTTGTAGTGGTCTTTCTTGAACTATTTGGAAAAAAAGATAGGTTTTTATTAGGGATGTCCGATAATGGGTTTTTGCCGATATCCGATATTGACCAAACTCTTAATTACCGATTCCGATATCAACCGATACCGATATATACAGTCGTGGAATTAACACATTATTATGCCTAATTTGGACAACCAGGTATGGTGAAGTTAAGGTCCTTTTTTAAAAAAATAATAAAATAAAATAAGATAAATAAGTTAAAAACATTTTCTTGAATAAAAAAGAAAGTAAAACAATATAAAAACAGTTACATAGAAACTAGTAATTAATGAAAATGAGTAAAATGAACTGTTAAAGGTTAGTACTATTAGTGGACCAGCAGCACGCACAATCATGTGTGCTTACGGACTGTATCCCTTGCAGACTGTATTGATATATATTGATATATAATGTAGGAACCAGAATATTAATAACAGAAAAAAACAACCCTTGTGTGAATGAGTGTGAATGAGTGTAAATGGGGGAGGTTTTTTGGGTTGGTGCACTAATTGTAAGTGTATCTTGTGTTTTTTATGTTGATTTGATAAAAAATAAAATCAATAAATGAAAAACGATACTGATAAAAAAAAAAACGATATTATCGGACATCTCTAGTTTGTATTTATATTTATAAAGGGTTTTTGAATTGTTGCTATTTTTAGAATATTTGAAAAAAAACTCACGTACCCCTTGGCATACCTTCGAGTACCCCCAGGGGTACGCGTACCCCCATTTGAGAACCACTGCTCTAGGGGTTGCGGGGGTGCTGGGGAATATCCCAGCTGCACTCGGGAATGTTATTCATATTTAATGTACTGATAGAAAAATTAAACGTCCAAATACAACAATGAAGACAGCACTAACAACCACTAACTACTATCAATTACACCACTAACCACTAACTAATAACACCACTAACATGTAAATCAGCAATTAAAAATAATTCATTGCAGACCTAGAATTAACAGTAAATAGTCCAAGCAAAGTTCACCAAAATAGCGATCTTTGTACGTATGTCTCTGATGGTCATAATAACTTTAAGTGTCATTCAAACAAAACAAAACATTACCAACATCATCAAATAACAGTGGAAAGTTGTAGTTATCGGAGCTTGAAAGCTACTAGCTCTATCTTATTAGCATGTAGCACTGTCTTCTTCTACTATCCATCCATCCATTTTCTACCGCTTGTCCCTTTTGGGGTCGCGGGGGGTGCTGGAGCCTATCTCAGCTGCATTCGGGCGGAAGGCGGTGTACACCCTGGACAAGTCGCCACCTCATCACAGGGCCAACACAGATACAGACAACAATGTTTTATGCATACGTAAATTCATTCACTTTCTTCTTTCCTTCATGGATCTAAACTTTACAGCTGCCGGTAGTTTTTTCTATATTTGTATTTAATAAGTTGTAGGTGTATTTATTTCAGTATAAAAGTGTAAAAAAAAAAATTGTTTCGGTCATGAAATTATGACAATCGTGTGCCAGGGTGTACATATATTATTTATTTAACGCTTAAATCTCTAGAGAATCAGATCTATCTAGTTGTTTTTTTGTTTGTTTGTTTTCTACCCTTTTTGTCCACGAAAAAAATGTTTTTTTATGTAACACAAAATATGCAACATCTTCCACAAAAAATATTTTTTAAAGTGGAATATTTGATGTGAAGTAATCTAAGCTTTCGATAGGTCAATAATTCATAATAACATTGATTTTGATTCAATATTATGTTTTGAGCAATGACAGTTTTAAAGAAAAATAAAACAGCTTTGTTTTGTTAGTCAACATTGTAACTTTTTCTAAATTACATTTCACCTGTAAGCTTTTTTATTAACAAGCTGAAATCGTCCCTTAGTGTACAAGAGGCACGCAGTGATTGGTCAACAGTCACATTAGAGATTGAGCATTGAAGCTGAGACTTCACATGTAGGTGGGAAAATAGTAGAAACCGAATTATTTGAGAATTCAGACTAATTTAGGGCATGTAAACGTACCGAGTAATGTTCTGGTCTGACTACTGGTTATCCGCATGATTTCATTCCCAACCAACAAATAGACATGTTGGTGCTCTTTTGGCAAATTATAATAATAATCAACATACCCATTTTTAATCTCCAAGTGCACATCAAGATAGTCATTCATAACCATAAAAATCAGTCTCTGCATCCAAAGTCTGCATGTGTTTTTGCCCATCGCATATCAAAATGCACCCCCAAGACCAGGCTGACTGTCTAAGGATGCATGTGCCAAAAACATGTGCTCGGCAGCTTGCTTAGAAAGTGTCAGAGTTCTGCAGCGGACGTGGTTTGGGTCGAGGCAGGCACTCAGCTTGCATGTGCTAATCTAGTTGTTACATAAGACGATAAATGGAGCGCTCCTCACTCAGTCACAAAACCCTGCATATTTTTGTATATGATAGGATTTGCCTTTGAGGCGAAAGGCTGCAGCCAAGGTGAGTTTGACTAAGGCCACTAGGCATGAACGAAGAGAGACGGATTGCCCACGTTGTCCTTTATGCAGCTGGGAGTTCTCTATAATGTGACAGCACGAACGCGGAGAGTACATAATGGCTGAGGAATGTCACTTTGAATTAAGGTTTGTGTCTGCAAGGAAGGTCATTGTCAGATTACGAGCGGAAAAACAGCAGGTTTGCATCATCAAGGAGAAAGCCTTGCAGGTTACATATCAGGGCTCGACTCCCCTCCAGCAACATGATGAATGCATAAGGCCAATGGAATTACCTTAGAGGACGGACACTAACGACTTTGTGGGAAACACGGCCGCAAACCCAGCAGGCCAATAGCAACGCTCCAAATTGGTTGAAAAGCTTCTGCGGTCGTCTGTGCCTTCTGTTGCTTTCATGTTTTATTGCCAGTTTGCATGCGCCGTGCCAAGTTTATGTACAGAGGATTGTTCTCTGCTAATGTCACACTGGCATTTGCTTGCATATTAGAGCAGTGTTGATTAGATTTGACAGGGAGCGGATAAACAGCTTGAAAAAATCAGTCATTGTTCAAACTTTGATGAAACAACAGGCAATTTGGTTCATTTGCTAGAGGCCGACGGAGGAAATACGTTTATAGAATATTTCAAAGCATTACAACTTCACTGCATATGCTAGATACAGTAAGTTTACACTGTGTGTTTGTTGCCACCAAGTTAAAATATGCTGAATGTTGTTTGTCTATAGGTAGACCTGCACCGATAGTCAATAAATCAATTAATCAAGCGATAAATGAAAATTAACCAGTAGAGGTGCGAATCTTTGGACACCTACCAATTAGATTCGATTACGATTCCTGAGGCGACGATTCGATTCAGAATCGAGTCTTGATTCAACACGATTCTCGATTCAAACCGATTCTCGCAATATATTATTTGGTATAATAATTATAATGAAACTTTTTCAAAACATGTTACAGGTTAAAAAAGCTAGTTTTGGTTGTCTGGAGATGGTCTAAAAAGTTTTTTGTTTTTTTTAAATGTTTGAAAGAAAATATATATACATATTTTTGTAATAACTTTTCAAAAAGTATTAATCAATTTAGCTATCTAATATACATTACATAGGTAAATATCTTATAATAGGTCTTTTTTTTACATCAACGCAGCGTAACTAATTTGTGTGCGGGTGTGTGTGTGTGTGTGTGTGTGTGTGTGTGTGTGTGTGTGTGTGTGTGTGTGTGTGTGTGTGTGTGTGACTTTTATTGTGATGATGCTGTTTCACACATGAAGTTCCTGACAAATGAAAAAAAGTACTTGAATTGATTTTGACAATGTTTAGCTGGTGGACTTTATCTAAATGATAGATAAATCTATTTTTCACAAAAACGTGTCTCACACTTGTTAGCTAGCTAGCAAGGTAACAAGCTAGCTATTTTACTGAGTTGATATCGCATCCTCCAGATGGCCAATATCATGCCTGCGCTTCAACTGTACTGCCATAAAAAACAATTTCCGCTTTGCAAAAAATGACATGGTATTAGGGGTTTACCGATTGATTGATTGATATTTCGAATTATATTGTCAAAATTTCAAGTATATCGATCTGTGCTCGGAGAGTTTGCCTTCACAGCGATAGGTATCGATCTAATATCGTTTTAAAAGGAATCGACTGATTTTATCGATACTAGAAAAAGAAAAACATTGGATTTAAGAACTGCAAAATTTTTATGAAGTCTAGCAGTTGTAATATTAAAGATTTTAAATGTTAAGCCAATTACCGTATTTTCCGGACCATAGGGCGCACCAGATTATAAGGTGCACTGCCAATGAGCGGGTCTACTTAGGTCTATTTTCATACAAAAGACGCACCGGATTATAGTGCGCATTAAAGGGGACATATTATATTATATATTTTTTCTAATTTGAAAACACTTCCTTGTGGTCTACATAACATGTAATGGTGCTTCTTTGGTCAAAATGTTGTATAGATTGTTTTACAGATCATCTTCAAGCCACTTTCTGACAGTCTGCGCCGTTTTGTGGGCGGTCTTATGTACATGGCTCACCTTCGGCAGCGTCTTTTCTCCGTCATCTTTGTTGTAGCGGTGTAGCGGTCAAGGACGGGACTGGAAGAAGTGTCAAAAGATGGAGCTAACTGTTTTAATGACATTCAGACTTTACTTAAATCAATAACGGAGCAGCATCTCCTCATCCGTGGCTGACTAGTGCAATAACAACGCCAGAAATGTGTCCCCGTGAAAAACCGTCTGACTGGAACTCTCCAATAACTAAAGTTCCTTGGGTGATTAATGTAAACTCACTACACCGATATGTTTTAGCGCTTACATGGCGAGTTTACTGACAGATATAAGTAAGAACTTTACACTATTTTATATTAGAAATGGCAACAGCACAGTGTGATTGTCCCATAACAAGAAGATATAGACAAAGAAGAAGCTTATCGACTACGGGGTCGGCACGGACTACAAAAGCGGACGCGCACAAATTTTCAGGACTAATGCAGATCCCAAATACAGATCAGCAGGTACCAGAAGGTAAGAAAAGTTGCTTTTGCATAATATTGGTAAACAAAACGCCAGATAATATTTCTTACCTTGTACACACACCATAATAATACTCGTATGTTGAAGCACAGTACAAGCCATCGAGCGGTGCGGCTTCATAGCTTACCAAAGTCGTACTAAAACATTTTGATAGATTTTTGAGCGCCGTGTGTAATGTTCTATATTTTCAATGGAACATATACAATGTTAGTGTTGTTTACTTGAGTCATATTGCAGTCTACATGTATCTCTTATGTGTGACTGCCATCTACTAGTCACACTTATCATTTCACCATGTACCAAATAAAATAGCTTTGAGGTCGGTAAGCACAACCAAAATGATTCCGTACATTAGGCGCACCGGGTTATAAGGCGCACTGTCGAGTTTTGAGAAAATGAAAGGATTTTAAGTGTGCCTTATAGTCTGAAAAATATGGGAACTGTCTGTGGCGTCATCAAAACAAAATTGCTGGATATCTACAGTGGTTGAGAAAGGTCATAACAAACGCGATAAGACAATATTGTAATATCTGTGACATGTGTGTCAGTGTGCCTTTAGCAGGTGGTGCTGTTGTGTGTGACCTATTCGAGAGCGGCAGGCTGGTGAATGGAGTCCCGCGAGAGTTTGGGTGTCTTTGTTCTCAGTGTTTAAACTTCTGTTTTGTCTCCTTGAGTTTGTTACCGCTTGTTAAGAAAGCATCTGAGAATGCATCTCCGACTGTCTCTCCCTCTACACCGCAGAGCATTTCAATATCATGGCTTTCAGCTACAGTACGATTGCAAAAGCCACAATACCATCGACACAACACTGATAAAAGCCGCAACACAACTTTAAACCACAAAAGATGCAGGCGACACAATGTAAGTGACAGCGGCACAAGTTATCGCGACGCACAGACTCTCGGAACACAAGAAGAAGTCATTTCATGAGAAAGAAAGAAATAGAATAGATGGATGTAGGAGGCTATTGAAAATAGGAAGCGAGGGGCCGACATCATCAACAGTGTTGATTCCGCACACCTGGGACGTTGTCAGTCATCGACAACGCCATGGCAGAAAACCGATACTGTATGACCGAGGAACTTTAGCAGGTAATTCTACTGTTACAACGTTGGTTACTGTTGCTTGAATGTCCAAAATGTGACAAGAAAGTGTTTCCTCTTGTTAATTCAACCTAAATTGTTGGTTGCACCTTATTCAAATAAAATGTGAATGCATCGGCCAATAATTGTTTACTTGCTTGTTTGTATCCATAATTAATTTATACCTAATTCCCTTACAAGAAATAATAGGAATATAGGAAACTTCACCTGCAGTGTCCAGTATCCACAATTTTTTTCCAGTCACACTGCTTGATTTTTTTGTAGCAAAAGTTAATGAATCGACTTCAACTCACTGAATGGTTTAGGATCGTATCGTTCTAAAACAAATAATATTGTCCTTGAATCGTATCAGCAACCACAAATATCAAATCGAATCGTTAAACGAATCGTTACACCCCCACAAGTTATAAATGTTTTTAACAAGATCAGGGTGAAATGTTCCCACACTTCCATCTTGGGAAAAAACCAGAGTGATGACATCACCGACAACAAATTTTATTGTTGACATTTATTGGCAATAGTAACCCTACTATCCAATGAAAATAAGTCAATAAACAGCCATTGTCAATACACTGCATGTATATGTCACAGTACTTAGGGTTTCCTCTTAATGTAACTGTACTTGGGCAGCACGCTGGACAGTGGTTAGTGTGTGTACCTCACAATACAAAGGTCCTGGGTTCAATCCCCGGGCTTGGGGTCTTTCTGTGCGGAGTTTGCATATTCTCCCCGTATCTGCGTGGCTTTCCCTCCCACCTCCAAAGACATGCACCTGTGGATAGGCTGATTGGCAACATTAAGGTTGTCTCTACACTAAGACGGCTAAGGTTATACAGCATATAACCTACCTAACTTTATCCCTATCAACACATATTTTTCCATCTTTTGAGCTTTGGTTTAAGAACCCCTCCCGCCGCCCGCGACCTAGTAGGCATGCGCGGAAAATGTCAGACGCGCATATATTACGTCAGTCACCATAGAAGTGTATCCTTACCTGGCATATAAACATTGAAGCTCTTAGACTAGCCCTATTGTAGTGAATCACACCTGAGCCATTATAAATTAATAAAATCTTTAATGGACGTGTGAAAGTAGACAATGTGATGAAGAACATTTTAAAACAATCAATCTAGGATCTAGATATCTGGTCAGGACACTCCTCACTCTTTTGCCTTCACCTTCATTGTCCATTCTTGCAATCCTGCCTGTGCTTGGAGGCTGAAAATGGCGGTTGTTTAGCGGCTCCTTCATGGCTACACAGTAGTTATGGAGTACAAAACTAGACATTGAGTAATCGCTCGACATACATGGCGGACAATAACTGATACAGTCTGCTTTGCCAGTCCAAATGCATTCGCTGTTTTCCATAGTCTTCCCTCGTCGACCAAGTAATACAAAGCCCACTCTACCTTTTTTATCACATCCACGGGAGACCGCATTCTCGTTGTCTCCCCTTCGATAAATGGACAGAGTTTTTCGCTGAGTAGAATCACAGCTGACCTGGACATTCGAAAGTTCTCTTGCCATTCCTCTGGCACAACACACTCGTTGACAAACATATCCCACAAAGCTGCCGTTCTTCCAGGCCTTATCCAAAACCGTCGCTCATCATTGCTATGTTGCCGTCTGATATGTGTTGTATCCGAAATAGCTGCAATCGTGCGTTTCCTTCTCTTAAGGTTTTCAAGTGTGATTTCTACAAGCGCTTGTACATGTAGAAGAAGGAGAAACACAGGCATGTCTGGATGATTCGCCTCCATCTTTCTAATGGTTACCTCCGAGTGGAAACTGGTTGTTATGAAGCTGGCTGTGGCGCGTTCTTTCTGATGTCATTTCCTCTCCGAACTACGTTTATAAACAATCAATACAGAGCTAAGAGCCGGAGATTTACGAAATAGACGGCGCACTTAAAAATAGGGTAACGATGGGTTAGTGTGGCTGACACGGGGGTTTAGGGTAAATAGTTATTCGTTTAAGGAGTTATCCGGCTTAATATAGACAGGGCCTAAATTGCCCCTATGTGAATGTGAATGTTGTCTGTTTATCTGTGTTGTTTTTTTTTTACATGAAAACAGATTAAATATAATGTATTGTAGCCTGCAGAAGAAGTCAAAAGTCAGACTCTCGCTATTTTTAACTTTTATTACCAACCTTATACTAAAAACTGGCCCAATTCCAACAGGTTATACCTCCCATGCAAACACTTTCGTCTCTCTGCGTCCCCGGACACACAACACCACCTCCTCAGTCCACTTTCAGGCACAGACTGTGTTTGTGTGATCATCGGAAAATTAAACGTCAAGCCAAATCAAAACCACATGAACATCAAACATTACCACCAGCAGGTCGTTACAGTATGAATGGGTATATATAGCCTATTATTTGCGCATCAAAGATTTGACTGCCAAAAAAGACTGACCACCGAAAACAGTGTGGCTGAAACCGGATGTTGTGATGTAAACAAGACGCACACGATTGTCTGGAGTGTAGTCAGCATGTCTGTGATGGGGACGTAACTTTAATATATCCCAGATATACCCGTGGACAGCGATCTACAAAATGTGCAAATATTAAGAGGACAGTGACGGCTTTTAAGGAGAAAAAGTCCAACTGCAGCAGCATCGCGAAGCAAGTGTGACGTCATGCTCGCTGCAGCTCGCTTTTTGTCGGGGACATAGAGTAACAGAAGTAGTCTCTAAACACGAGTACGTTCTATAATAACACTAGAAAAAGATGCTACATTTGTTGTTAGTCATTTTTAAAAGTCACTAAAAGTCTCTTGGCACTTGAAAAATTCCCCAAGTATATTGTCCAATAAGCAGCAACAATTGAAAATAGAGCAAAAAGATTTTGTAAATGTATTAATTTTTTTTAGCCTTTTTAAAGAAAATCATATCATCATGGCAAATTATACAATGACGTTATGATGACCACGCCCTTGACCACGACCCACTGCCACAGGTATCATGGCAATCTAGGGGAAACCTTGGTACATGTTGGAGTTCATGTTTCTCTTCAATAAACCACAGCTCCTCTGAGCCGGCAGCACTCATGCATTTACAGATCTCAATGCTACCACCACCACGCGTGACAGTATAAACAAGACAAAATTATCTTGCTATATATATATAGAGTGCACCAGTATATAAGCAGCACCCACTCAATTTTTGAAGATAAAAGTATTTTCTATATATTAGCCGCACCGTACTATAAGCCGCAGATATATACGCTGTGAAATTAGTTATTTTAAAGATTTTGTAAGTGTTTAATGTTTCCAAACGGTGTCCGTAACACGGCAGTAAAACGGCTGATTGAACAAAACAGAAGTCATCAGCATGGATCCACTGGCTACGGAAGCTACAATAGCTCTCCAATCAGCTAAACGGACTCCATAAGTCCAGTGACGTTTTGGTGACTTTACTGAGAAATTTGTGAAAGTGAAAGAATACAAAAAGAATGTCACTGTAAGTTAATAATACTAACAGACACTCGTAAATGTGTTAGCATATTAGCTACAAATATGCACGAAAACACTCCTACAAACATCTCACATGGGGTGGTTTGGCAAGTAAGAATTGTTTTAGTATATTATACGGTTGTCCCGATACCAATATTTTGGTACCCGCACTAAAATGCATTTCGATACTTTTCAAAATAAAGGGTCCACAAAAAATGTCACTGTTCGCTTTATTTAAACATAATACCTTATTATACTTTAAACATATATTGAGTGATTAAAGAAGAATCTATAGTAGTAGAAACGCTATGGACAACTAGAAGATAGAACGGCACTTGTAATTGTACGGTTGAATGCAGAAGGAAATACTGTAGACGTTGACGCCGCAGCACCTGCAGTGAGCAAACTCGTCCAAAAGATGTTGCCATTGCACAAACAATAACACCCCTTTTTAGTGTCTTTGCTTGTGTTTTTTTTTTTTTATTTTATTTTTTTTTTAACTACCGTATTTTCCGCACCATAAGGCGCCCTGGGTTATAAGCCGCGCCTTCAATGAACGGCATATTTCAAAACTTTGTCCACCTATAAGCCGCCCCGTGTTGTAAGCCGCATCTAACTGCGCTAAAGGAATGTCAAAAAAACAGTCAGATAGGTCAGTCAAGCTTTAATAATATATTAAAAACCAGCGTTCTAACAACTCTGTTCACTCCCAAAATGTACGCAAATGTGCAATCACAAACATAGTAAAATTCAAAATAGTGCAGAGCAATAGCAACATAATGTTGCTCGAACGTTAATGTCACAACACACAAAATAAACATAACGCTCACTTTCTGAAGTTATTCTTCATTCATAAATCCCTCGAATTATTCTCCTTCGGTGTCCGAATTGAAAAGTTGGGCGAATGTGGGATCCAAAATGGCCGGCTCCGTCTCGTCGAAGTAATCGGAGTCAGTGTCGCTGTTGTCCAGCAGTTCTGTGAATCCTGCCTTCCGGAAAGCTCGGACCACAGTTGTGACCGAAATATCTGCCCAGGCATTTACGATCCACTGGCAGATGTTGGCGTATGTCGTCCGGCGCTGTCTCCCTGTCTTGGTGAACGTCACGTGTGTTCGCCTTCTGTCATCCACTGTTCCCACGCAGTTAGCAGTCTAGCTTCGAATGCCCTGTTGACACCAATATCTAGCGGCTGGAGGTCTTTTGTCAACCCACCCGGAATGACGGCGAGTATTGAATTAAGCGCGTAAGCGTGTCTCTTAATGTGATTTTATGAGCTAGCAAATATAACAACTACACTACCCAGCATGCAACGATAGTGACGAGCATGCGCGGTAGCCCTGAGAAGCGTTGTTGTATGTGCTGGCAGTTAGAATGTGGTTATGAGCACGCTGTGAGTAAACGTTGAGAACTCAGTTAACACGCCTCGTCTGCATTATTTATAATTAGACAGACAACACACTTAATAGGAGCCATTTTGGGGTCTTTACATAAACACACAAATGGAAATGAAACGTCACATATCCCAGCATGCACCGCGCGCTTCTTCTACGGGGAAAAAAGATGGCGGCTGTTTACCGTAGTTGCGAGACCTAAACTTTATGAAAATTAATATTAATATTAACCCATATATAAGGCGCACCGGATTATAAGGCGCACTGTCAGCTTTTGAGAACATTTGTGGTTTTTAGGTGCGCCTTATAGTGCGGAAAATACGGTACTTGCATTATGGTCGTACCGCTTTATAAACCGCAGGATATAAAGCGTAGGAAAAAAGTAGCGGCTTATAGTCTGGAATTTACGGTAACTCTAACCGGTTGTACAAGGATAGATTTACACGTTTAAATTCTGTAGTATTGTCCCTTAAGAAGATTTAACATAAAAAATGTGACCCATACCAAACTGCTCGGCAGTAGTGTGTCGGTGAACAACAATGTTAAACAAGTAGACAGATTTATAGGCTCGATTTGTTTTTGTTGAGACATTTTTGCCTGGGAATCTGTGCGTTATCATCTGTTGACGCCTGATGCGTCCCCTGTACATTTGTCATGTCGATAACAAACCACGAAGCTGGTGACAGACGCAGCATCGTGAGTAAGCTGATCTTCCTGAACCAGTGGGCCGTGCTACAATTCATCATTGTAAAAAAAATAGAAAGAAATTGGCCCTGTAGAGGTTTGTCAGTGTCTAAATCTTCCGTGATGAAACTAGTGAAAATCAGAAAGGATTTAAGAAGAGTATTACCCCCCCATGTGACCGTTTTTATATGCAGAAGCAGGAAAGGGACTGGGGTGTGGGCAGAATGGGTTGAAACGGGTTGGGTGCATTTCCCATGCATGCTGTCAGGGCCTATAATCTGCTCTGATCCTACTTTTTGGTAGGGGTGGGGACGTCTCCAGCCTGTTAAACCTTCAGTTTGATAAAGCTTACGATAAGGCTAAGGAATCAAATGCTCTGCTGGAGGCAGAGATTGAAAAGCATACAAGGCAAGGCTAACTGAAGACAGTTCTGTGTGTGTGTATGACAGGACTCACCTTTAGTCCAGAAGAGCATCCATAACTATCATTTAGAAACTTGATTAAGCGGTTCTATACATAGAACTGCAGCTCTTGTTTAATCAGTCAGTCTGAAGCAGAAGCATCCAACAAGGCTAAAAGAGAGAAAACAAATGGTTTATGTTATGCACGGGATACCACATGGGTCTTATTTACGACTTCTGGAGTTTAACACTTCAAAATGTTATCACTAGGGTTGTACGATATACTGGTACCAATGAATTAAAAAAGGTACTAAAATGCCTTTGAAAATAACCAGAACTTGTTTTTTTTCCATCGACATGAGGCGAGCCGTGGTGACATTGCTGGTAATATGAGCGTAGGTGCATGTGAGTCAACACACACACAGAGCACTTCCAAGCAAAAACAGTGTGGAGATAGAAAAGGGAGAATGGACGCATTTTGGCTTCAAAATTAACGATAAAGGTGAAGCAATAAACCAAATTTGTAGCAATTTGTAGCATCGCCCAAAACATATTTAAAGTATCTAAACAACGGAAGATTAAGTGCTTAATACATTTTAACAGAAATGTAGATAGAACATGTTAAAACAGAAGGTACCGTATTTTCCGCACTATAAGGCGCACCTAAAAACCTAAAATTTTCTCAAAAGCTGACAGTGCGCCTTATAATTCGGTGCACCTTATATATAGACCAATATTGAGCCACAACGGGTCTCGCAACTACGGGATGCATAACGTAACCCCAGCCTCTACTGTAGCATCTATTCTATGCGCCTTATTATGCGGTGCGCCTTATATATGAACAAAGTTTTAAAATAGGCCATTCATTGAAGGTGCGCCTTATAATCCGGTGTGCCTTATAGTGCGGAAAATACGGTAATCAGATATTAATAGTAAATGAACATCCATCCATTGTCATCCATCCATTTGCTTGTCCCTCAAAATGTTGACAAAATAATACAATCAGAAATGACACACTATGTTACTGCATACGTCAGCAGCTATATTAGGAGCCTTTGTAACCTGTTTGCTTACTTACTACTAAAGGGAAAGTTGTCAAGTATGTTCACTTTGGTATTTAATAGGGATGTAACGGTATTATAAACATTGTGGTATTTCAGTTTCGAAGTATTTTCAATAATACCGTGACGTGTGGCGGTATCAAACGAAAACTTGTTGAGTGTAGGTATTTTTTGCCGTTTTAGCATTGGCCTTGTCCTTGAATGAACTACATTTCCCATAATCCTCTGCGCAGCAAAATGGGGCAGGAAGCGAAGTGTGTTCGTACTTGTCGTAGATAAAAGGAATTGTTTTTTGGACATTAAATCTGTCCATAAGTGGTTGAGTTATGATGCAAACAAAAACAAACAAGCGCAGGCCAAAACATAACCTCTTTGGCGGAGGTAAGAAAGCCTGTGTTCTGCAAAGCAAAGCACGCCACTTTCGACAGAGAGCCAGCCAAACTCGTCACACCACACGGCGGGAAATTACCCCCAAAAAAATGTTCAATGCAGGAAATACAAGTAAACTAAAAAGCTACTTGATACATCCCAGCTGTACTCGGGCGGAAGGCAGAGCTGGACAAGTCGCCACCTCAAACCTTGACACGAAAGAGTGAGTTAATTTACATTCTTAAAAGTTATATGGTTTGTTAACTTTTATGAAAAACAACACTTTCCAGACTGATATAAAGAACGACCATCGTAGAAGACACCTCTTCCCATAATGTAAACGTTGAAAGACACTAAACTGTACATTGTTCTACACTTGTTACACTGTATGTTTACATTGTGACTTTAAAAACATTAACTGTAAGTTATTCTTTTAAATATTTGCTTGAAACAGTAGATGTTCCTGCATAATTTGCACTTACAAATATGTTTGACGTAAAAAAATATGATTATAACATTTTAGCATTATGTTTTTTTCCAATTACAGTAAGTGTGGTATATCTTAAACATTCCTGCCACTTTATTTAACACATAATGGCATTTTTACCAAGCTTTTTGGGCGGGAAATGTACCGCAGTAATATCGTACTGTGACCTTAATATTGTGATATCGTACCGTGAGATTTTGATACCGTTGCATCACTATTATTTTATGAGGGTGTCAAAAAAAATAGATTTTCAAATGAATCACAATTCTTATTTGTAACTAGGGCTGGGCCATATACCGAGTTTGTAAGATATATCGACATATTCTTAAAGAAGATATGAATTAAGAAAATATCTTAATATCGATATAATCTATTTCACGTTAAAATAACCAAACGCCGCTTATTCCTTGATTCTCCCCCGCTTCCCACTCCTTCTCAACACTCCATGGGCTATTAAACCCCTCCCCTTCCTCCTTCCAAGGCGTGCTTGCCCTGTCCTACCCACTGCACTGACCCACAACAACACACAAGCAAATATGGAGTCTGACTGTGACACCAGTGACGTGTGTGCCACTGACCAACTGATTGATTGATTGAAACTTTTATTAGTAGATTGCACAGTACAGTACATATTCCGTACAATTGACCACTAAATGGTAACACCCGAATAAGTTTTTCCACGTTAATCAATTCATGGTAACTAGTAAGTAAAACGCGAACTTCTGCATACCTGCCAACAACTACGGTTTTCCCGTAATGAGTACGGTTTTTGATAATCCATTCCGGTTTACGACTGCAGTGGTAGAAACTACGGTTTTCCATTAAAAATAATTAACTTAAAAATCAAAGCTACATAGCTTAAGTACATTTCCCAGTAGCTTGGCAGTAACTTTGCTACTCTTTAAACAAGTAACGATTTCCGTAGCTTAGCTATTTTTAGACCCATGTAGCGGTTAGCTAAGCTACATGCTACAAAAGAAGAGAGAAAGAGAGAACTGGACTAGTGAAACTCCACAGGCAGGGGACAAAATATACGGGAAACATCAATGACTGGTTGGTTTACATATAAGAAAATACATGATTGGTTGGTTGTTTACTATTATGAGTCTCGATTGCTTAAGATCAGGGCAAAACGTTACAGACAGGCCAATCAGAGGCAAGATAGGGCATGTCATCAAACCAGGAAGGGAAATCACAACAGACACGCACATCCCGAATGACGCCAAGAGAGTCGGAGAAGAGAAGAGGGAATTTTCAAGCGGAATGTACGCCAAAGTGAGGAATATCATAGCCGCACAATTAAGTCAAGTGACTTACTTGGTGCTGACCACAGACATGTGGTCTAGTAGGACCACAGAACCGTACGTGTGTGACAGTCCATTACATCGTCGACTGGGAATTAAAAGTGCCTTCCTGCAAATGTATTTTTTTATCTGAGTTTGATACATGTTTTATTTACACAGCTATGTTATTTATTTTATGTAGAGATAATATTGTTCTATTTTATTCATGTTATGTAATTCTGTGCTACTTAAACAGTTTGTTTTCTATGCTGTTAAAACCCATCTTGACTAACTGGTTAATAAAAGTGCCACTGACTGTTTACAGAACAGATGTCATTCACTTCACTTTCACAAAAATGAATATCTTTTTTTGTATACTTATAAATATATCGATATATATTGAATATCGAGTTTAAGCAAAAATATATCACCCAGCCTTATTTGTAACGATTCTTAATTAAAATTAAAATTAAAAAAGTTGATTTAAAAAAAAAAAAATTATATATTTTTTATCTGTCCTGTGCAGCCACTCAGGAAAATCATAGCATTTATGTAAATCCCCCCTCCCTACCTCCTCAGTACAGATTTACATTAGAAAAGAGAATTGCTGAATGCTTCTCTTGTTGCCTTATTGGTATGTCACTTTATTAAATGTTTGAGTAGAAATGTATTAAACTAAACCAGTTTTCTTTTAAGTAGTACAGAAATGTATCACAGCTGTTTATTTTATAGAGAAATGTAGTTTATCATAGTACTGGCACCCAATGTTATTAAAACAAAGTATTGATTTTGAATTGAGAATCAATTTTAATTGAAAATCAATTCTGAATCAAATCATTGCCCGCAAGAATCGAATTGAATCGTGTGGTCCCCAAAGATTCACAGCCCTATTTCTTAATAAAAAATATATGTTTATTGTATCTTAAGACTTTTTGTTAAAATAAAGCCAATAATTACTTTTTTGTGGTCCCCTTTATTTTGAAAAGTATAGAAAAGTATTTTAAAAATTGAAAATACATTTTGGTATTGGTACCAAACTATTGGCATGGGAACAACCCTAGTTTGTGGGTGCTTTAACAGTTTATCCCATTAAGGTCTACAACTTCTGACACTTGAGCAATTCTGATCAAAGAATCTGCATTAGGTAGTGAAACCTACCTCTGCCATTAAATGATCAACACTAACAATGAATGTAGATATAAATAGAACAGCCTTAGGTGTTTTGTCAAGAACTGACAGCAGTTTGTAGACAGCCATCAGGAGGCTGAAAGGGCAGCCATTTACTCACAGAGCTTGACATGAGAACAAAAAACAGCGTGTGTGTGTGTGTGTGTGTCATGTATGTGTTCCTTAGCATAAAAGGACTGAATCCACCATAGTGGTGCACGCTCTTCTATGGCGATCTTATGTCAAAAGTGGCCTCCTTCTATTTCCCCCCTGCACTACTCCTCTTCCATCAATCCATTTCTTCTCCAGTAAGGAAGGCAATATTTTCCTTCCCCCTTTTGCATTGTCAGATCTCCTCCTGCCCACTTTTTACTTTGCCTTTCATCATCTCCCATGTCCCTTTTTGAAGTGCTGCCCTTATAAATAAAATAGCAGTTTTATCTTCCTTTTTAACCAGACACTATAGCTATTTAAAGCGGATTGCTTAAGAGGAGCTGAGCCAGCAATCCTCCAGTCAGTTAAAATGTATTCCATAAGCAAGAATACAGTACACATGTTTACATGAAGTTAAATGTCCATTCATATATTACGTATTTAAAATGTTAGCTGCTTTACAGTACCTTCAGTTTATCAGGATGTTCACCAGTTAACATCATAGAGGGTGCAGCACTGGAAAAAAAAAAGACATGCAATAATATTACTTCAATAAAATGCTAATAGAAAAAATATAACAGGTTTTTTGATATGACGAAGGAAAAGGAAAATAAATACAAAAAAATATTAACAGGATTATACTATGGCATGTTATGCAAATGTTTTTGAAATCAATGTAAAACATAATCTTGTAGTTGCAAGAAAAGCCTTTTCCCGCAACTAAATCAAAAAGTAAATATTCTAATTTTAAGGAATAATGTCACGCAAGACAAATCTGACATAGAAAACTAAAATGTGAATGTCACAAAAATAAAATAAGTTACTTTACTAACAAGTCTTGACTGACAAGTTGTATTGTTACAATAAAGCAGTGCTTCTCTATTTTTGTCATGTCACCCCTTGGAGACATTATTTTTTCACGACCCCCTTAATTTAAGATAATTTATTCATCTGAACAAACCATGAGTGCTAGAAAAAAAAATCACCTGACAATATTTATGTATTTAATTATATCCTCATATCCACTAAACTGAAGGCTTATGTATGTATGCTTGGTCATATTGACTGGTTTAGCCAGTTAATTAATTTGAGCAGTGCTGCCAAGTAGCTGGAGGCTGGTGTATCGTTCAAGAACGAAGCAAAAAAATATGTTGTACATACAAACACTCATACTTACATACGCGTGTACACTAGGGCAGTGGTTCTCAACCTTTTTTCAGTGATGTACCCCCTGTGAACATTTTTTTAATTCAAGTACCCCCTAATCAGAGCAAAGCATTTTTGGTTGAAAAAAAGAGATAAAGAAGTAAAATACAGCACTATGTCATCAGTTTCTGATTTATTATATTGTATAACGGTGCAAAATATTGCTCATTTGTAGTGGTCTTTCATGAACTATTTGGAAAAAAAGATATAAAAATAACTAAAAACTTGTAGAAAAATAAGCAAGTGATTGAATTATAAATAAAGATTTCTACACATAGAAGTAATCATCGACTTAAAGTGCCCTCTTTGGGGATTGTAATAGAGATCCATCTGGATTCATGAACTTAATTCTAAACATTTCTTCACAAAAAAAGAAATCTTTAACATCAATATTTATGGAACATGTCCACAAAAAATCTAGCTGTCAACACTGAATATTGCATTGTTGCATTTCTTTTCACAGTTCTTTTTGACAGACATTTTAGTGAGAAACCTGAGCTTGTGCTTCACTGAGTTTATGAACTTACATTCATATTTTGTTGAAGTATCATTCAATAAATATATTTATAAAGGATTTTTGAATTGTTGCTATTTTTAGAATATTTAAAAAAAATCTCACGTACCCCTTGGCATACCTTCAAGTACCCCCAGGGGTACGCGGACCCCCATTTGAGAACCACTGCACTAGGGCTGCAACAACTAATCGATTAAATCAATTAAAATCGATTATAAAAATAGTTGGCGATTAATTTAGTCATCAATTCGTTGGATCTATGCTATGCGCAGAGGCAAATTATTATTTTTTTTTAATTTTATTTTTTTTTTTTTATAAACCTTTATTTATAAACTGCAACATGTACAAACAGCTGAGAAACAATAATCAAAATAAGTATGGTGCCAGTATGCTGGTTTTTTTTCAATAAAATACTGGAAAAGAAAAAAATGTAGTTTATCTCTTTTATCCGATTATTAATCGATTAATCGAAGTAATAATCAACAGATTAATCGATTATCAAATTAATCGTTAGTTGCAGCCCTAACGTACACACAATTATTCATACATATATACTTACATATGTACATTCATTCATACATACACGCACACATTGGTGCTTACGTACATACATACACACACGGTACATAAATCGACACACATTCACTGTACAAACATATATATATATATATATATATATATACACACACACAGGTATATATATATATATATATATATACATACTGTACATACAAAAGCACATATATACTCATGCATGTAATCACGCATATATTAACGTAATTCCTCCCAGGCGAAACTCTGTAAAACACGGCACACTGATAAAGCTTAACCTATTTCTAGTATAACAATCTACAAGGTTAATATAGTCCGCTTCTCTTTCTTCCCCTACCTTTATCTGCTTTATTTTGTAATACAAGTTTTCATTAAATGCATGTATTGTTGCATTTAAAACAATGTTATTGTTAATAGAGGTAATTATTATTTTTATTTATAATCAATAGTGCTACTTATATTGATATTTGTATTGCTCCATTTGTAGTGCAATAACGTGCATTGTCATTTTTGTGTTATTCATATTTACAAACCCTGTTTCCATATGAGTTGGGAAATTGTGTTAGATGTAAATATAAACGGAATACAATGGTTTGCAAATCATTTTCAACCCATATTCAGTTGAATATGCTACAAAGATATTTGATGTTCAAACTGATAAACATTTTTTTTTTTTTTGCAAATAATCATTAACTTTAGAATTTGATGCCAGCAACACATGACAAAGAAGTTAGGAAAGGTGGCACTAAAAACTGATAAAGTTGAGGAATGCTCATCAAACACTTATTTGGAACATCCCACAGGTGAACAGGCAAATTGAGAACAGGTGGGTGCCATGATTGGGTATAAAAGTAGATTCCATGAAATGCTCAGTCATTCACAAACAAGTATGGGGCGAGGGTCACCACTTTGTCAACAAATGCGTGAGCAAATTGTTGAACAGTTTAAGAAAAACCTTTCTCAACCAGCTGTTGCAAGGAATTGAGGGATTTCACCATCTACGGTCCTTAATATCATCAAAGGGTTCAGAGAATCTGGAGAAATCACTGCATGTAAACTGCTAAGCCCGTGACCTTCGATCCCTCAGGCTGTACTGCATCAACAAGCGACATCAGTGTGTAAAGGATATCACCACATGGGCTCAGGAACACTTCAGAAACCACACTGTCAGTAACTACAGTTGGTCGCTACATCTGTAGGTGCAAGTTAAAACTCTCCTATGGAAGGCGAAAACCGTTTATCAACAACACCCAGAAACGCCGTCGGCTTTGCTGGGCCTGAGCTCATCTAAGATGGACTGATACAAAGTGGAAAAGTGTTCTGTGGTCAGACGAGTCCACATTTCAAATTGTTTTTGGAAACTGTGGACGTCGTCTCCTCCGGACCAAAGAGGAAAAGAACCATCCGGTTTGTTATAGGCGCAAAGTTGAAAAGCCAGCATCTGTGATGGTATGGGGGTGTATTAGTGCCCAAGACATGGGTAACTTACACATCTGTGAAGGCGCCATTAATAGTGAAAGGTACATACAGGTTTTGGAGCAACATATGTTGCCATCCAAGCAACGTTACCATGGACGCCCCTGCTTATTTCAGCAAGACAATGCCAAGCCACGTGTTACATCAACGTGGCTTCATAGTAAAAGAGTGCGGGTACGAGACTGGCCTGCCTGTAGTCCAGACCTGTCTCTCATTGAAAATGTGTGGCGCATTATGAAGCCTAAAATACCACAACGGAGAACCCCGGACTGTTGAACAACTTAAGCTGTACATCAAGCAAGAATGGGAAAGAATTCCACCTGAGAAGCTTCAAAAATGTGTCTCCTCAGTTCCCAAACGTTTACTGAGTGTTGTTAATAGGAAAGGCCATGTAACACAGTGGTGAACATGCCCTTTCCCAACCACTTTGCCACGTGTTGCAGCCATGAAATTCTAAGTTAATTATTATTTGCAAAAAAAAATAAAGTTTATGAGTTTGAACGTCAAATATCTTGTCTTTGTAGTGCATTCAATTGAATATGGGTTGAAAAGGATTTGCAAATCATTGTATTCCGTTTATATTTACATCTAACACAATTTCCCAACTCATATGGAAACGGGGTTTGTACTTCACTACTTCTTTGCTATCACTTTTCGTATCATATTTGTACATATCGTATTTTCTGATGTTCGGTTGTTGTTTTGGTTGTTGTCGTCTCTGTTTTATCCCCCTCTTGTCCCTGCAATTTCCCCCTCTGTCTTTTTTTTCTTCTTTCTGTCCCCTCCTAAAAAAAAAAAGACACCTCATCGCGCTCCCTCAGGGGGGCCTGCCCGACTATTTGAGAAGCACTGCAATACAGTAATAAAATACACAGGAAAATTGTAGTTGCCATAAAATTGTTACGCTACATGACTTCAACAATCTTAAATATTGGGAAATTAATGTTATGTTATTGTGTTATTCCTTCTCTTGAAACATATTACATGTAAAAAGTTCTAATTCCCTTTTGTAAAACAGCATTTTTGATTACTTTATTTTATTTTTATATATAGTGACGTTAGCTTTGGGCAACAGAAAATATTCTCGGTGAATAATGTCACAACAGGACAGCCAGGGGAAAAAAGCTTGAGTGCATTTACGAGCTAATTTGTGGTGAGCGCAGACCAATTTCTGAAGCAATCCCATGACAGCCTTTTCTTCTCTGGATGGGACTGTGGGCAAAAAACATCATTATTCACACAGCTTGGGTCTTATTATGTCGTGATTATAAAAGACGAGCTTGCCCTACTGCAATATACACCTTTTGTTGTATTGTGTCCCATTGGATGTGTGCAGGTGTGTCTAATATTGAGGCCTGCAAGTGCACAGTCACGCCACGAGAGCATCGCGGTGAAAGAAAAAAAAAAACAGTTGCTAAGCAGCCACAGCGGGATGCTTGTAGTCCTTGCCAGAACTTCACAAGCGGGCCTTCAGGTGGAGAAGAAGGGCGGCCGAGCGAAGTATCAGAGGGTGTGCAAGCGAGGAGGCGAGGAGTGTCTGATCTCTCATGCAAGGATTCTCCCACAATGCACCGCAGCGGGTTCTCTTTTAGCGTCCCACATAATCTCCTGCGAAGGCTATATTCTTTTCCTGACTGCCTGCTGGTGCTTTCAAGAAGCTACTTCCTTGCAGCATGTTTTACCCCGTCAGCCACCACACTTTCTTCTCCAGAGCGTGACATTTAGGTAGTTTCATGCCTCCCCTGCCTTCATTTTAGCATGCGTCACTCCCTTTTGGCAATATCTGATATTATGATGACACTCTAGATGTGTGCATTGAAGCAATATGGCTACCAAACACCCCCATATCAGCCTTTAACACATACAACCAGTCATAGTACTAGACCCTGCCAATTGAATATCATTTTTTCTCACTATTAAACATCACTTCCTGTCTCTCTGTTGCTCTTCCAGCCCTACCACCTGTTTTATATCCCACTGATTTTGCTCATTACTCACCAGGCATAAAAATGTGACTCTGGCCAGGCTTTGGCTAATTAAAAACAACAACAAAATAGTCTTGGGGCTTATGAAATATTCATCTTGTGTAACTGGTAAACAAATAGTTCAAATATTCATTAATATTTCAAGGCAGTTGCTTCCTAAGGAGTCAATTATGTAAACAGTAGCTTGCTTGTTTTACACAGCCAAATGATGCTCGATTACTACAGCTAAATAAACATTAATGTGCTTTAAAGTAACCTTTTGAGACACAATGTAATGTAACTGTGCTCTCATAATCGATGTAATTCGGTGACTTCGATGAATGTGTGGTTGAATACTGCTCATAAACACATGCTTACCTGTATGGAGTCCATTGATGTAAAACATACGAAGCGTCACGTAGCTATAATGACCGTCAAGTGAGGGAATTGATGAGGAAACCGGAAGTAAAGTAGACATTTAGCGGATGCGGAGGTATTTCAAAATAAAGGCAAGGCAAGTTTATTTCCAGCGCGCAATTTGTAAACAAGGCAATTCATTTTTTTCTTTTCTTTTTTTTTTATAGACATCCAACATCAGACATTCCTATCCATTACATCATATTCACATAAATCATATATCTATTGTCTGCCCTAAATGTCAAAATATTTGTATTTATATCCCACTCATACCACCCACCTCCCCCCAAAAAAGAAAGAAACAACAAAAAAAGCAAAGTAATATCTACAAATACATCGATTAAATGAAAAAAGAAAGAAAGAAAATAAATAATACATTGATAATAATAATAATCCGAAATAAAATAAAATATAAACAGATACATATATATATATATATATATATATATATATATATATATATATATATATATATATATACACACACACACACATACATATATATATAAATATATATATATATATACACACACATACATATATATAAAATATATATTTGTATGTATACATACAGGGCAGCACGGTGGAGGAGGGGTTAGTGCGTCTGCCTCACAATATGAAGGTCCTGAGTAGTCGTGAGTTCAATCCCGGCCTCGGGATCTTTCTGTGTGGAGTTTGCATGTTCTCCCCGTGACTGCGTGGGTTCCCTCCGGGTACTCCGGCTTCCTCCCACCTCCAAAGACATGCACCTGGCCCTAGTGTGTGGATGTGAGTGTGAATGTTGTCTGTCTATCTGTGTTGGCCCTGCGATGAGGTGGCGACTTGTCCAGGGTGTACCCCACCTTCCGCCCGATTGTAGCTGAGATAGGCTCCAGCGCCCCCCGCGACCCCGAAGGGAATAAGCGGTAGAAAATGGATGGATGGATGGATGTATACATACATAGAGGGAGTAATCCCTTTTTTTTTTTTTTTTTGCAGTACAATCACTAATTCGAAAAATTAAAGTCAGGTTTATGGGGCGTGACATAGTTGACCCAATTTTCCCAGTATAAAGTAAATTTCTCCAATTTCTAATTAATAAAGGCAGTTATCTTCTCCATTTTATATATGTCCATTGTTGTTTCCGTCCATTAAACAAGGCAATTCAAAGGGCTGAATAGAACATTACAAGAACTTGAGAATAAAAATATAAAATCATTACTAAAAATAATCATAAAAAGCAAATTAAAAATAAAATCATAAAACAATGAAAGTTGGTCAAACAGAACAGGAACCATAGGAGCCGATCTACATTTCTGCCAGTGGGTGCTCGGTGTGTGTGTGTATTAAAAAAAAAAAGACTTTCAGCGAAGTTAATACCCCATATGATTTGTGGCTTTAATGTTTTGTAAAATGGACCAAACTCGCCACAAAATTAACTACACTAAAAAAATTATTTTAAAGATTGAAAGTTGCCATCAATCCCATGTGGGTGCTCGGCATCATCCGTGGGTGCTCAGGCCCCGAAGCACCCACAGGATCGGCGCCGATGACAGTAACAACGCTAAAAATGTCAAAATTAATATTTCTATAACAGTGAAGTATATTTATATAGCGCTTTTCTCTAGTGACTCAAAGCGCATTCACATAGTGAACACCATTATATAAGTTACATTTAAACCAGGGTGGGTGGCACTGGGAAGCAGGTGGGTAAAGTGTCTTGCCCAAGGACACGACGGCAGTGACGAGGATGGCGGAAGCGGGGATCGAACCTGGAACCCTCAAGTTGCTACACTGCCCCACAATATTTAAAAAACGGATTAGTTTGCCTTTTAAACTCCCGATGCACACATTGTGTTACTCTCAGCACCGCAGTGTTGCTTGTCCTGAATATGGTGTGTGAGTGATTCCCTCTATCTCTAAAAAGGCAGGCAAGTTGATCTAAGATAATAATTATCATCTCCATCAGGGGGACGTGCGTGTGCGTGCGCGCGTGTGTCCAATAGTTTACTTTTTTTGGCTCTCTGCAGTCCCTTTGGGACAAGGTTAAACTGTGTTGCCGTGCCTCGAAAGCCCTATTTTTAAGAGTCCCGATTTCATTTACAGACCTTCAATTCAAGCACATGGGATGATGGTGGGCACGCCTTGAAAATGTGTTTTATATTTAGACTTAGACTTAGACTTAGACAAACTTTAATGATCCACAAGGGAATTGTTCCACACAGTTAGCTCAGTTACAAACGATGGAAAGGGTAAGGATGGAAAGGACAATGAGGGTATAAAATAGACTAAAAATGTACCGTAGTAGCAATATAAAATATAACATATATGTAATATTTACATAATATATGTACAGTATATGATATATACTGATATATTATATTATATGTTTATATCATATACCGGTATACAATATATGTTTATATAATATATACAATATATAACAATTACCATGTACAATATTACAGTATATGTAACATCTGCAGCATAAAATAGAGAGTAGATCCAGCAGAAAATAGACATTATAAACAAAGAGAGGTATAGCTAACATAGAAGGTGTCTGGTAATAGACAGATACCGTATACAGAGTCGGGATTTGACACTAATGGTATACTAAATACTTTTTTAGTTTTGGTCTCAATTAGAGATGACTTTTTTGCCGATATCCGATATTCCGATATTGTCCAACTTTTTATTACCGATACCGATATATACAGTTGTGGAAATAACACATAATTATGCCTAATTTTGTTGTGATGCCCCGCTGGATGCATTAAACAATGTAACAATGTATTTTCCAAAATAAGAGAACAACTTCAACTCAAAATATGGAAAAAAATGCCAACATGGCACTGCCATATTTATTATTGAAGTCACAAAGTGCATAATTTTTTTTTAACATGCCTCAAAACAGCAGCTTGGAATTTGGGACATGCTCTCCCTGAGAGAGCATGAGGAGGTTGAGGTGGGCGGGGTTGAGGTGGGGGGAGGTAGCGGGTGGTGTATATTGTAGCGTCCTAGAAGAGTTAGTGCTGCAAGGGGTTTTGGGTATTTGTTCTGTTGTGTTTATGTTGTGTTACGGTGCGGATGTTCTCCCGAAATGTGTTTGTCATTCTTGTTTGGTGTGGGTTCACAGTGTGGCGCATTTTGGAACAGTGTTAAAGCTGTTTATACGGCCACCCTCAGTGTGACCTGTATGGCTGTTGATCAAGTATGCATTGCATTCACTTGTGAGGGGGTGAAAAGCCGTAGATATTATGTGACTGGGCCGGCATCTGTGTACATATATTTGTATGCATATTTGTATCACTGTTACAAATATGCGCCACACTGTGAACCCACACCAAACAAGAATGACAAACACATTTCGGGAGAACATCCGCAAGTATCGAAAAGTATCGAAATACATTTTGGTACCGGTACCAAAATATTGGTATCGGGACAACCCTAGAGTGTAAAAAAGTAAAAAAGACACCATAGATTGTGGTCTCCATGCAACCACTGGGTCACGAGCCAGCAATGTGCCATAAGAACCGGGTCGTTATCAATGCATCTTTATTATTGATCATTTTAACTACATGCCACAAAGCCTACAAACTTAGCTAAAAGACAATAAAGAAACACGTATAAATGATTTCAAAAAAGGGAAAGGTTTGCTCCGTGACGTTCAAAAAAAAAAAAAATTTGGCAAGTCAGTGAACTCTCTCTAGCAACTTGTGGCTGGGAAAATGTCATAATTAATCACATCTGTATTGTTGAGTTCTACAGGGGTCCCCAGACCCCGGATGACTTTAGACACTGCGAGAACGTACTGTTGACAGCACACAGAGGGCCAGACCACCTCATTAAACCGGAGCGCTAATTTGTCAGGTGCACAAGCGTCACAGATTGATTGCCTTCTCCAGTGTCCACCGCCAGGCTGGCTGGCATCACGCCTCCCCGGGTTGTTTAGTAACAGGGATGAAGGCCAGCGGGCGCCGATCTGTGATCCTGCTGCTTCCAGTACGCCTTTGGCAGAAGGATCTGGAACATCGGTACTGAGGGGATCGGCGGGCGGGCCCCAAAGCATTTAGAAGAGATCAAGGGCCGTTGAAAAGGAACGGCAAAGTGACATTTAAGAAGGTTTGGGGGGGGGGGGCTGGCAGGAGGAGAGAGAGGGAAGAAGGGAGGAGGTTCAATGAGAGAAAAAGGTGTTGTGTGTCGGCTCATCGATTGTTGCTAAGGATGGAAATAAATGCCTTCGATGTGACCGTCATATGCAATGTCATACATGTAACGCAGGGACGTGCAAAACAAACAGTAAAAACTTAAAATAAACATTATTTGTTCATTAAACTGTGTCAGAAATAGTGTTCAACTTCAGCTGCAAACCCCGTTTCCATGAGTTGGGAAATTGTGTTAGATGTAAATATAAACAGAATACAATGATTTGCAAATCATTTTCAACCCATATTCAGTTGAATATGCTACAAAGACAACATATTTGATGTTCAAACTGATAAACTTTTTTTTTTTTGCAAATAATCATTAACTTAAGAATTTGATGCCAGCAACACGTGACAAAGAAGTTGGGAAAGGTGGCAATAAATACTGATAAAGTTGAGGAATGCTCATCAAACACTTATTTGGAACATCCCACAGGTGAACAGGCAAATTGGGAACAGGTGGGCTGATACAAAGTGGAAAAGTGTTCTGTGGTCTGACGAGTCCACATTTCAAATTGTTTTTGGAAACTGTGGACGTCGTGTCCTCCGGACCAAAGAGGAAAAGAACCATCCGGATTGTTATAGGCGCAAAGTGGAAAAGCCAGCATCTGTGATGGTATGGGGATGTATTAGTGCCCAAGACATGGGTAACTTACAAATATGTTAGGCGCCATTAATGCTGAAAGGTACATACAGGTTTTGGAGCAACATATGTTGCCATCCAAGCAACGTTACCATGGACGCCCCTGCTTATTTCAGCAAGACAATGCCAAGCCACGTGTTACATCAACGTGGCTTCATAGTAAAAGAGTGCGGGTACTAGACTGGCCTGCCTGTAGTCCAGACCTGTCTCCCATTGAAAATGTGTGGCAAATTATGAAGCCCAAAATACCACAACGGAGACCCCCGGACTGTTGAACAACTTAAGCTGTACATCAAGCAAGAATGGGAAAGAATTCCACCTGAAAAAGCTTAAAAAATATGTCTCCTCAGTTCCCAAACGTTTACTGAGTGTTGTTAAAAGGAAAGGCCATGTAACACAGTGGTGAACATGCCCTTTCCCAACTACTTTGGCACGTGTTTCAGCCATGAAATTCTAAGTTAATTATTATTTGCAAAAAAAAAAAAGTTTATGAGTTTGAACATCAAATATATTGTCTTTGTAGTGCATTCAATTGAATATGGGTTGAAAAGGATTTGCAAATCATTGTATTCCGTTTATATTTACATCTAACACAATTTCCCAACTCATATAGAAACGGGGTTTGTATTTGGACTTTCCCTGATTACATGGCAACAGCTGTTTCTAAGGGGAGAGGGGGGTCGTAAACAGCCGTCCCTTATCACAAAACAGTTCAAAGAAGAGGTCGTAAAACAGTTCAAGAGGTGCCTGGAGCTTGGGCAGGTCATGCTTTCCCTCCACTTTGTAGATCTCGGGTCAAGACAAAATCTTTCTGTGGATTACAATGCATCAAAGAAACAGAACACCTTCATGTTGCTTCCCATCCTACACAGTGGAGTTTTACAAGCCTTCTGCTTGGTAGGATCAAAGACATTTTTTGTCTGCTCGCCGGGAACTCATTGAAACACAAAGTTTTGTGATAACTTAGATACAATTATTCTAACATATACACACACACACACCTAACATGAGGCTTATTAAGGCTTACTGGCTGGTCTGCCAAAATAATTTCTCGTATGAACACTGTTAAATCCAGCCTGATTATAGTTTGAATGTAAGTGTGACATCGTTATTCTTGATAAATGTGCTAGAAGTGCAGCTGTAGGCCAGGACGTCGAAGTGGAGGGATAATTTGGAACAAAGTACCGGCAGCCAAAGCTTTTGTGAGGTTTGTAGATTTTTCCTTTTCTGTCATTTAAATATATGTTATAAAAAAACAATGTCATAAATGTTCATTTAAAATAATATACAGTAGCCATGAAAGTTGAATAATAAGGTTGCTTGAATGAAATTAAGGACAGGTCAAAAATACTAAATGGTTTGTTCCGCTTGGATAATGGCAAGCTTCTGACACTTTACTCATCACAGACGTCAGAGCTCACCTTTAAGCATGCACACACAGCACCAGCATTTTAGAACAAGGATGAGGTGCTAGAAGAAAAGGTAAGAATATAATACATCTATTTGTGGCAGCTTAGGAGGAAATTATGTGCAAGTTTCACTTGTGCACCTTATTGCACATAACTGTGGTGCGTTCAAGGACCCTCGATTAAAGCTAAAAACAGATTAAAGTTAAAAAGAGAACAGTAGTTTCTTAAAGACAGGGTGACCTAACCTCAAGCAGATGCACGAATAATAATAAAATAATGTTAATATTGATATTTTATTATGATTGGTATTATCCACTGGTGATAACCCTATGTCAGAGGTCGGCAACCCAAAATGTTGAAAGAGCCTTATTGGACCAAAAATACAAAAACAAATCTGTCTGGAGCCGCAAAAAATTAAAAGCCATATTACATACAGATAAATTGAATTAATATGACTTAAAGGAAACTAAATGAGCTCAAATATAGCTACAAATGAGGCATAATTATGCAATATGTACATATAGCTAGCCTAAATAGCATGTTAGCATCGATTAGCTGGCAGTCATGCAGTGACCAAATATGTCTGATTAGCACTCCACACAAGTTAATAACATCAACAAAACTCACCTTTGTGCATTCATGCACAACGTTAAAAGTTTGGTGGACAACATGAGACAGAAAAAGAAGAGGCATAAAACACGTCCTAGAAAGTCGGAGAAAGTTATACATGTAAACAAACTAAGGTGAGTTCAAGGACTACAAAAATTAGTAGGACAAAACGGCGCTCGCCAAATACTCGAATCAGTGAAGCATGTTTAATATAAACAGTGTGCTTTATAAGAATTAGGGAGGTTTGTGTCATGTTTGTCCTCCTACAGAAACCATATTAAACAAAAAATAGATTTTTTTTTCCTTTTTAAATTTTTCATACATTTTTTAAAAAGCTCCAGAGAGCCACTAGGGCGGCGCTAAAGAGCCGCATGCGGCTATAGAGCCGCGGGTTGCCGACCCCTGCCCTATGTGTATCAGATACTCTCTTGTTTACACTGCGACGTAAACGGAAACATGACATACTTTCAAGTAGGGCTGGGCGATATATCGATATACTCGATATATCGCGGGTTTGTCTCTGTGCGATATAGAAAATGACTATATCGTGATATTTGAGTATACGTTCTCACGCAGTTGCTCTTAACGGCGGGCATTACACTACAGGCTCTTCCCACTCTTTCTTGTATGTCCTTGTCACAGACAGCAAGCGCACCTTCTTACACACGTCACATACTGTCACGAAATACGTCACATACGTATACGCCCTCGCGGAGCAGATAGGTGGCAGCATGGGTAACGTTAGCTGTGATGCTAGCGGAGTGGTGCGAGCGGTAATACGAGAGAAAGAAGGTGCGAATCTGGTAACAAATGAAGGAAGAATTAATTCCCAAGAAAAACAGCACGGGGTCCATCGTCTGGCGGTGGTTTGGCTTCAAGTGGGAATATGTCGAACAGACAACCGTAATTTGTCAAGTGTGGGGCAAAAGCATTGCTACAAAAAGTAGCATTACCGCTAATATGTAGCATCATTTGAAAAGTCACCTGCGAGAGAATGAAGAGTGCTTACTCCGCATGTCAACATCTCCGTTCGGTGCCACACGCCCACACCATCAAAATGCCGAGGCAAACATTTCCAGATCAACACCGTATGAAAAAAAAATGTCAACAACAAAAGGAGATAACGTCCGCAGGAACCTACCACATAGCAAAGGACATACACTATTTGATTTCCTATTATGCAGCTCATTTTTATTTGACACTTATTGAAATATCTTGTGTGACATCATGCACAAAAGTGCACTTTATTTGTTTTAAACTATTGTAGTGGCGTTCTGTACAAAAAGTGCACTTTAATTTAGTGTTGTTATATGTCATCTTAGTGACATCATGCACAAAAGTGCACTCATAGCTTGTTTTAAAATGTCTCTGACAATCTTGCACTTTCTGTTTTGGAAATGACATGAATGTTTGTGCCACTGCTTAATAACTGTTTAATAAATACACTTTTGGTAAATTGACTTAGTTGTGATTTCCCTCTCTGCATGAAAGTTTAAAATGAGCATATATTAATGCAGTATGAAGAAGAATGTTTTAATGTAGACACATATAATTATCATACTGCTGTGATTATATGCATCAAGTGTTCATTCAAGGCTAAGGCAAAATATGGAGATATATATCGTGTATCGCGATATGGCCTTAAAATATCGAGATATTAAAAAAAGGCCATATCGCCCAGCCCTACTTCCAAGCATATTTAAGTGAATGATGTCATGTTATGAGTATGAAAATGTATATTCTGGCCAGTTTCCAATGAATTTTGTTGCATTTGTTTTTTGTTTTTGTTTTTAAACTAAACCAAATGATTTGGGGGCGGGTTGATCAGTATTGTAGATGTGCTAATCCCATTTTTAAAAAGACAAACACTTATTTAGGGTTTTGTGTTTTAAAAAGCCGTTTTTAACCAAATCCATGCAATTATTAGTTTAGTGCATGGAAACATACCAAGTGTGTGTGTGTGTATGGGTTTAGGGCAGGTGTGTCCAAAGTGCGGCCCGCTATCCATTTACGGCCTGCAGACCGAGTTGTGTTGGTCCGCAGCATATTGTCGGAAAAAAAACTACAATGAAAAGGTAAGAAAAAAGAGCAAAAAATTGGAATGTAATGAAAAGAAGCTAAAATTTTGTAACTAATAATGAATAACAATATACTTAGTCACCTATAACACAAACCTGACAAAATTATTTGTCTTTAAATATACATATATACATATATATATATATATACTGTATATATATATATATACTGTATAAATATATATATATATATATATATATATATATATATATACATATATATATAATATCTGTTGGCATATATTCAATAAAATGAAATAAAATAACAATACAAACAGTTTATTTTGTTAATGAGTTAATTAACAAATAAAACACATACTAATTTATTAATTATTTAATTTAAAGAAACAGTAATAAACGCTGAGAAAAGTGCAACTGAACATTCATATTTTCATACAGGCATCATTTTTGACACACTAGGTTAATATTATTATTATTATATTCTTACAGGGGGAAAAATACAACAACAGTAAAAATACAAGAACAAATGAGCAAAAATTCTGAACGTAATGAGAAAAAGCTGAACTGTTGTAATTATTTATATATACTTAGTAGAGATGCGCGGATAGGCAATTTATTTCATCCGCAACCGCGTCAGAAAGTCGTCAACCATCCGCCATCCACCCGATGTAACGTTTGATCAGAACTGCACCCGCCCGCCATCCGCCCGCACCCGCCCGAAGTTTTATTTACGTAGGCAATAATTGAGCATGGATTTCCAATCGCACTGGCTGATCACATGGGACAGTTAAATGTTTGTAATGCAACCTTTAAAAATCATTACGCGGTGATCGCGGTCCCAAAAATAAACTTTTCTTGCATGATAATGTCCAGAAAAATTCGCTTTATATTACTATAGAGTCCTTTTAACGAATGAGTTTGATGGTTTATCACAAACCTTAAATGAAAGAAGTCCGTTGTTCTCCTGCACCATGCAGCGCTTTGGCCTTGCTTCGTGTTTGGTGCGCAATCCTGTCGGCTGTATTTCACAGCACGACATACTGTTAAAAGTGTTTATACTATTTATGCTTTCAAGTCCAAGTTGAAGAAATCTTGTTAAATGTTGACAGCATAACTACCAAAATACAGAAGTATGTCCTTAATATTTTTGCAGTGCTATTTCTGTTGAAAAGTTCAAATGATTACATTAGAGATGTGATGTGCCACTTTTCAAGTGTCTGATGACTTAAATTAATTTTCATTAATTTTTCATATTTTGAATTCTTTTGAAAGGCTTACAAAAAACTACATTTGAATTGTAATTCCATGCTATTGACAGGACTATTAATTTTAATGAAGTTAGCTTACCATGTTTACAGTATGATAATTGTGATAGAAATGTGAATTTTAGGCACAGAATATTTTTTACAATTGAACAAGGCAGTAGATTATACAAGCTTGGACAGAAAGTTAATAATGACACCAATTTTTTTTTAATGGAATTGTTTAGTACTGTTTTACCATTTGTTTACTGTAAAAAGTGTTTATACTTTCAATTAACAAATTGAAGTCTTGTGAAAGGTTGACAGGATAACTGGCATTAACTGTCAAAATAATTTCAAACTATTGAAGTTAGCTTACAGAATAAACATGTCAATCAACCCATATGATTTTTGCTGTAATATTTTTGTTTTGAAAAGTCACTGTGACTGATAGAAAAGTGATGGTTTTAGCAACATTTTAACCTGTCTGAATGCTAATAATCATTTTGCGTCGGGGGGCGAAGCCCTGAACCCTCCACCAGGACTTTGTCCTGGACCTACCGGGGCCTGCGGCCCTTGGACCCTGGCTACTAGGTTTTTCTGATTTCAAAAGTTGGCAGGTATGGTGAGGTTATAAAGCTTTTGCCTGTTAAAGAAAGGAGACTGATCCAATGCAGCACAGACTTTCGCGTGCCACGCTGTCACGACCCAGACGCACACCAGTGCGCAATCATATGGGAGCCGCGCTGAGCGCACCTCCAAGCGCGTCTCGCTGCCGGCGACGGCCAGGTATGGGCCCACGCTCCAGCGCCATCCGTTTTCAGGGCTAGTTGATTCGGCAGGTGGGTTGTTACACACTCCTTAGCGGGTTCCGACTTCCATGGCCACCGTCCTGCTGTCTATATCAACCAGGGTGAGCCCCACCCCTTTCGTGAGCGCACTGCGCGCGGAGTGACCCCTGTTACGCGCCCCCGGCAACGGGGGTGGCGGGCAGGTAAGCTGCGCGGGCGGAGCGCGCGGAGTGACCCATGTTACGAGCCCCCGGCCACGGGGGTGGCGGGCAGGTAAGCTGCTTACCTGCTGCGCGTGACGCCGGCCGCGGCGAAGGCGGACGAGGCGGGGTGTCGGTGCGGTGGGCGCGGTAGTGACCCTGGACGTGCGTCGGGCCCTTCTCGCGGATCGCCTCAGCTACGGCTCCCGGTGGGGCCCTCTCGGGGGAAGGGGCCTCGGTCCCGGACCCCGGTGAGGCGTCCCTTCTCCGCTCCGTAAAAGTGTCCATCTCTTTTCTTTTTTTTTCTTCTGTTGTGGCATATGCAGCAGGTGCCTGCTCGTTTTTCGTATGTGGGTAACAAAATCTAATTAATCCGCCCGACCCGACCCGCGCGCGAATAAAATCTTATTTTTTTTAATTTCATCCGCCCGATCCGCGGATAATCCGCGTACTCCGCGGTTGTGCCCGCAAACCGCGCATCTCTAATACTTAGTCATCTATAACACAAAGATGACACAAATGGACGTGATCATACAAAGTAGAGTTTCATGGAGGATAGTGCATATACTTCACATACAACTATAGTAGAAGGAAAGAAATACCAAGAAACAACATTTGTTCAATCAATCAATGTTTACTTATATAGCCATAAATCACGAGTGTCTCAAAGGGCTGCACAAACCACAACGACATCCTCGGCTCAGATCCCACATCAGGGCAAGGAAAAACTCAACCCAATGGGATGACAATGAGAAACCTTGGAGGGGACCGCAGATGGACGTCTAGTGGATCTAACATAATATTGTGAGAGTCCAGTCCATAGTGGATCTAACTTTTTATGAAAGTAAATTACTCCTTCTTTGTCATCTTAATGATCAATTTACATGAACAATGATTAAAGCATATGGATTTTAAATTTAAAAAACAAAAAAACTCCAAAGCCATCAATGCCTAATCTAGTGTGAAAGTCACCGTGCGTCACTGATGTATTGATTGATTGATTGAAACTTTTATTAGTAGATTGCACAGTACAGTACATATTCCGAACAATTGACCACTAAATGGTAACACCCGAATAAGTTTTTCAACTTGTTTAAGTCGGGGTCCACGTAAATCAATTCATGGTACAAATACATACTATCAGCATAATACAATCATCCCACAAGTTAATCATCAGAGTATATACATTGAATTATTTACATTATTTACAATATTTACAATCCGGGGGTGGGATGAGGAGGGTTTAGTTGATATCAGCACTTCAGTCATCAACAATTGCATCATCAGAGAAATGGACATTGAAACAGTGTAGGTCTGACTTGGTAGGATATGTACAGCGAGCAGTGAACATAGTGAGCTCAGAAAGCATAAGAATGAGTATATACATTTGATTATTTACATTTGGTTATTTACAATCTGGGGACGTGGGATGTGGAAGGGGGAGGGTGTTACGTCTATAAAGGTAGAAAAGACATTTTGTGCTGCAGGTACAGCTCAGGTCTTGGCATGCTTATCATCCGTGGTGTGAGCCACTCCTATAATCCCTCTATAATCTGCAATGCATCTATGGGATTACACTACTTGCTGTCCTGGTACTGAATGAACTCTATCACAAAAGTTCCGAAACTTTTCTTGCAAAGTACCACCCTGAACTGTTTTTGCTACCTTTCTCCTCAAAATGTGTCTCTTTGGGGCAATTGCCCACAAACACCCACTTTTATTGCCTGTTGGCAGCTGTTTTTGTGTATTTGGGAGCCCGAAAATGTGAATTCAAACCATGGAGGCGTTGAGGGGATATTTATTAACAATTGTTAATAGGATAGAATTTTATGGACAGAATTTCTAGGCGTTGAGGGGATCTGGTTTGGTGGCTGTAGGATTAGGTCTCTGCTTTTTGCAGATGATGTGGTCCTGATGGCTTCATCTGGCCAGGATCTTCAGCTCTCACTGGATCGGTTCGCAGCCGAGTGTGAAGCGACTGGGATGGGAATCAGCACCTCCAAGTCCGAGTCCATGGTTCTCGCCCGGAAAAGGGTGGAGTGCCATCTCCGGCTTGGAGAGGAGATCTTGCCCCAAGTGGAGGAGTTCAAGTACCTCTGAGTCTTGTTCACGAGTGAGGGAAGAGTGGATCGTGAGATCGGTGCGGCGTCTTCAGTAATGTGGACACTGTATCGATCCGTTGTGGTGAAGAAGTAGCTGAGCCGTAAGGCAAAGCTCTCAATTTACCGGTAGATCTACGTTCCCATCCTCACCTATGGTCATGAGCTTTGGGTTATGACCGAAAGGACAAGATCACGGGTACAAGCGGCCGAAATGAGTTTCCTCCGCCGGGTGGCGGGGCTCTCCCTTAGAGATAGGGTGAGAAGCTCTGCCATCCGGGTGGAGCTCAAAGTAAAGCCGCTGCTCCTCCATATCGAGAGGAGCCAGATAAGGTGGTTCGGGCATCTGGTCAGGATGCCACCCGAACGCCTCCCTAGGGAGGTGTTTCGGGCACGTCTGACCGGTAGGAGGCCACGGGGAAGACCCAGAACACGTTGGGAAGACTATGTCTCCCGCTGGCCTGGGAACGCCTCAGGATCCCCCGGGAGGAGCTGGATGAAATGGCTGGGGAGAGGAAAGTCTTGGCTTCCCTGCTTAGGCTGCTGCCCCCCGCGACCCGACCTCGGATACGCGGAAGAAGATGGATGGATGAATTGTTAATAGGAGTTTTACAACACCTGTGACCAACAATCCCTCTAAGGTGCGCGCCTGTGCAATTGCGCACTGCTCAAGCGTCCTCTGCACACGGCAAATCTATGCCACGCACAAAATCGAATAAAAAAATAAGCGCATAACAATTTTCGACACGCGGACACGACAGAGAAAACAGTTTTCGTCATCATTGTTCAAATATTGTAACGTCTGTCGAGACGCTTTGAGGACATGAATTCCATCCATCACTTTACTGAGCAAAACTCTTTATTGTCGGCCATAAACACATCACCAAAACATTAGTAAAAAAAAGTATATCTAGCAAAACCGGTCACTTTCTGCAGTACAAACCAGGCCAAAAGTACGAAAGCGTTTGTAAATGTTTATTTACATACCTTAATGGTTTCCAAACGGTGTCTGTAACACGGCAGTAAAACGGCTGTTCAAACAAAACAGAAGTCGTCGTCATGGACCCACTAGCTGCGGAAGCTCGCTCTCCAATCAGCTGAACAGACTCAATAATGTTTGGTGAGTTTACGAAACTGACACAATATGCGAAGAATGCCATTGTAAGTTAATAATACTAACACAGATACTTGTAAACGTGTTATCTTATTCCCTAATCGGGAGTCGGGAGCCTTTTTGGCTGAGAGAGCCATGAAAGCCATATATTTCAAAATGTATTTCCGTGAGAGCCATATAAACACATTTAACACTGAATACAACTAAATGCGGGCATTTTTAAGTAAGACCAATATTTTTAGAGTATAATAAGTATCGTATTCTTTTAAATGGCATTGTTATTCTGAAGCTAACCAATAATAAATACATTTTTTCTTACCATTAGGGATGTCAGATAATGGCTTTTTGCCGATGTCCGATATTCTGATATTGTCCAACTCTTTAATTACCGATACCGATATCAACCGATACCGATATCAACCGATATATGCAGTCGTGGATATAACACATTATTATGCCTAATTTGGACAACCAGTTATGGTGAAAATAAGGTACTTTTTAAAAAAATTAATAAAATAAGATAAATGAATTAAAAACATTTTCTTGAATAAAAAAGAAAGTAAAACAATATAAAAACAGTTACATAGAAACTAGTAATTAATGAAAATGAATAAAATTAACTGTTAAAGGTTAGTACTATTAGTGGACCAGCAGCACGCACAATCATGTGTGCTTACGGACTGTATCCCTTGCAGACTGTATTGATATATATTGATATATAATGTAGGAACCAGAATATTAATAACAGAAAGAAACAACCTTTTTGTGTGAATGAGTGTAAATGGGGGAGGGAGGTTTTTTTTGGGTTGGTGCACTAATTATAAGTGTATCTTGTGTTTTTTATGTTGATTTAATAAAAAAATAAAAAATATTTTTTTTTTTTTTAAACCGATACCGATAATAAAAAAAACGATACCGATAATTTCCGATATTACATTTTAATGCATTTATCGACATCTCTACTTACCATTAATGCGACTTCTTGAACAGGTGCGGTAGAAAACGGATTAAAATGCATGAGAATGTTTTATATTTGAACGTTATTTTTAACACAGTGATTACCAGCAGAGTTAAGAGTTAAGCAATGTCAGCTAAGAATCAAATCAAATCAAATCAAATCAACTTTATTTATAGAGCACATTTAAAATTTACCACAGGGGTAGCCAAAGTGCTGTACAATGAGCAGGTTAAAAGATAAAACGAGTACCGAGCAAACACAACACAACACAAACAGAACACGATAAAAAATAAATAATTAAAATAGAATTAATAAAAACATAAAAACATAAAAACAGGATCACAGCAGGTGTATTATGGGGCGCCATTGCAGGATGGATATCACTCAGTGTTAAAAGCCATGGAATAAAAGTATGTTTTTAAGAGAGATTTAAAAACAGGAAGAGAGGAGGCTTGTCTAACACTCAGGGGTAGGTCGTTCCAGAGCTTGGGAGCAGCAACGGCGAAAGCTCTGTCACCTCTAAGCTTCAGCCTTGTGTCAGGGACCGTCAACAGCAGCTGATCGGCTGATCTTAATGATCGGGTGGGGCAGTAAGGCTGAAGGAGGTTGGAGAGATAGGTTGGCGCGAGGTTGTTTAGACATTTAAAAACAAATAAAAGGAGTTTAAAATGTATTCGGTAACGCACAGGGAGCCAGTGAAGGGACGCTAAAATAGGGGTGATGTGCTCACGTCTGCGGGTCTGTGTTAGCAGACGAGCAGCAGAGTTCTGCACGAGCTGCAGGCGGGCGAGGGAGGCCTGGCTAATGCCAACATACAGGGCATTACAATAATCAAGACGAGTCGAGATAAAAGCGTGGATTAATTTCTCAAGATCATGTCTTGATAGAAGCGGTTTCACTTTCGCTATTTGGCGTAATTGATAAAAGCTTTTTTGAACGACGCTGCTGATTTGTTTTTCGAATTTAAAATCTGAGTCAAACTTTACCCCCAGGTTTGTGACAGAGTCGCTGAGATACGGGGTCAGAGTGCCGAGGTCAACGTTGGGGGGAGGGAGAGCGACTTGGACCGAACAACATAACTTCTGTTTTATCTTCATTTAGGCTCAGGAAGTTAGCTGAAAGCCAGACTTTGATGTCGTGCAGGCAGTCAATAAGACGTTGAACCGTGTTATTTTGTGCCATGGGAAAATAAATCTGGCAATCATCGGCATAAAAATGAAATGCAATACTGTACTTCCTAAAAATAGAACCAAGGGGGAGAAGGTAAAGCGCAAATAAAATTGGGGCAAGGATTGAGCCCTGGGGGACCCCATGTGGTAAAGGAGCTGTGGACGACATAAAACTGTCTACTTTTACACAAAAACTCCTGAAAGCCAGATGCAGTCATCAAAAGAGCCACATCTGGCTCGAGAGTCATAGGTTCCCTACCCCTGCGCTAATGCAAACGGCGCGAGCTTGATTACATTACAATAGCACGTACAAATAAAAAAAACACTCCTACGGACATCACACATGGGACGGTTTAGTGAGTAAGAAATTGTTTTAGTTACATTGTAAAACTTACAAACGTTGCTTGGAGTGATAAATTAATAAATAATTAACAATAAATTCAAGCAGAAAAGCTATATACAAATAGTAAACACGATAATTCAAGTTCAAGGGATGAAACAGGAAGTACATTTTCAAAACATGGCGCCATAGCACAAACAATAACACACCTTGTCAGTGTCTTTGTCGCAGTTGAAAACCTTGTGTTGAATACAAAACAAAGAAAATTGTATAAATTAGCCGCACTGTTTCTTAGGCCGCAGGGTACAAAGCGTAGGAAAAAAGTAGCGGCTTATAGTCCAAAAAATGCGGTAGTTGAGATAAACAGGTTGCATACTGTTTATTGCTATATGGATGGCTACATTTTGACCCAATCACCCCCATTACATGTTATGTTGACCATAAGGTAGTGTTTTAGACCATAACGTGACCATTTTAACTAAAGCGTCATCTTGTAGCGATGGTCACCTCCTGACAGTGGGAGGGGCCAAGCGTAGAGAAGAGGGATGTATTAAAATTGCATCTGAAGAGAGAACCGGAACTGACATGTGGACACTTCTTCTGGGGAGGTGGAGTTGTTTGCGCAGTAGCCTTATGGATTTTCATAAACATGTTATGTCTGCATCGGAGGCTCATGTGATATTTCCGTCACAGTGCAGGCGGTGACTAACGCGCGGATGCGGTCGCCCTTGCAAAGCAACATTTGACCTGTCACGTAGAAACATAGCAGACTACACATTTACACCTGCAGCCTTAATGCATCTAATACTTTTAAAAGTGTTTGTTTATCAGTCCATCCGCCAGTTTGTCTCCCCATCTGTATCTCCGGCCCTTCCGGCCTGACTGCTCATCCATCTGTTAATCCTTCCACCGCCCGTTCGTCCATCTATCTGATATCGCCATCCTCTATCGTCCTTTCATCTGTTTATCTGTCCATTCTTTTGTCCATTTATCATGTTTTGTCATCCCTCCATCCAGCTGTTAATGCAACTATCCATATGTCTGATATCTCCTCCTATCACAGAAAAAGCCAATTCAAAACGGCAATGCCGCCTTGACATAAATTGAAAAAGTAAACAAAACACAATAAACGGGCAAAAACTATGAATAACAAATGTTCTTTAGACATTATATCTTTGGAAAGAAGGTTCGGCTACAATATAAACTTAAATAAAATGGTTGTTTTTTAAATACGGCCGTAAATCTGTCACAACGACAGCGTTCGAAGCGACGCTAAATTAGTATTTATCTCTATGGGCTTTTGAATGGACGTAGCCACGATGCTGTATCCATGTGTCAGAGTGGCTTGTTGGTGACGAACCCCAAGATGCAGAGATGGCAGGCTTTGTCCAGGAAAACATGATTTAATTCAACACTATAGCAAAAAAACAAACAAAAGGGTACAAACAAAAGGCGCGCACAAGGCGGAGAACAAACTTGGCTATGAACTAAAATAGCACAAAGGCTAACTGTTGACAAGAAACAAAAACACTTACTGTGACACGAAGGAACTATGACATGAGCAGAGTGAACAAAAGTAGACAGAGCTACAAGGACAAGTATTTTGACAGGTAGTAGTGACAACGACAATGACAATAATAAAGCACTGACTGGAGGGGAAGGCAGGTTTAAATAGCAGCTGGCTGATTGACATCAGGTGTGGCCAGGTGCCAATCAGCCGCAGCTGAGGGGAAGCAGCACTCAGGGAGACAATGAGGAAATAACCAAAATAAGAGCGTTGACAGGAAATGACAGAGGAAAAACTAAAACTTGACCAAACTGTCAGGGATAAGCCTGACAGTAGCCCCCCTTCCCATAACAGATACCAGACGTTTTAGAACCCCCCCCCGCCCTCTCCAAAAAAAGTCCAAAGTCACGGGAGGGTGGAGGGAGGACAAGGAGGTGGGCCACCAGGCCAAGTGTCCCCGCAACCAGCGGGGAAGAGTTAGGTGGCGACGGCGAGTTGAACGCCGTCGCAATTGGCGAGGCGGCTCGTCCGCCGGCGTGGGAGAACCCACCGGAGACGATGATGGCGCAGAATGTTGCAGACCCACCGGAGACGATGGTGGTGGCGCCCTCTGCTGGCCCACCGGAGACGATGGTGGTGGCGCCCTCTGCTGGCCCACCAGAGACGATGGTGGTGGCGCCGTCCGCTGCTGGCCCACCGGAGACGAGGATGGTGGCGCCGTCCACTGCTGGCCCACCGGAGAGGAGGATAGTGGCGCCGTCCGCTGCTGGCCCACCGGAGAGGAGGATGGTGGCGCTGTCCGCTGCTGGCCCACCGGAGAGGAGGATGGTGGCGCCGTCCGCTGCTGGCCCACCCGAGAGGAGGATAGTGGCTCTGGCGTCTGCCGGCCCACCGGAGTGCATGGTGGCGTCTGCCGGCCCACCGGAGATGATGGTGGCGTCTGCCGGCCCACCGGAAATGATGGTGGCGTTTGTTGCAGACCCACTTGAGATGATGGCACCGTCCTTTGCAGACCCACTGGGGCGAGAAGTAGCTGTGCCTCCCTAGCTGCACAGCCACTCATAGCCCCCCCCCCCTCAAGGGACGGATCCCAGACGTCCCCCGAGAAGCCAACATAGGACAGGGATGGGTGGGAGGGATTGCAAAACGAGGCAAAGCTTTTCCTCGATTTAGCCATCAAATCTAACACTTTGTTAAGCCTCTCCGCCAAGGAAATCTCCGCGAGGTTCGTACTAGGCTGGATTATTATGTCAGAGAGGCTTGTTGGTGACGAACCCCAAGATGCAGAGATGGCAGGCTTTGTCCAGGAAAACAGGATTTAATTTAACACTATAGCAAAAAAACAAACAAAAGGGTACAAACAAAAGGCGCGCACAAGGCGGAGAACAAACTTGGCTATGAACTAAAATAGCACAAAGGCTAACTGTCGACAAGAAACAAAAACACTTACTGTGACACGAAGGAACTATGACATGAGCAGAGTGAACAAAAGTAGACAGAGCTACAACGACAAGTATTATGACAGGTAGTAGTGACGACGACAATGACAATAATCCAGCACTGACTGGAGGGGAAGGCAGGTTTAAATAGCAGCTGGCTGATTGACACCAGGTGTGGCCAGGTGCCAATCAGCCGCAGCTGAAGGGAAGCAGCACTCAGGGAGACAATGAGGAAATAACCAAAATAAGAGCGTTGACAGGAAATGACAGAGGAAAAACTAAAACTTGACCAAACTGTCAGGGACAAGCCTGACACCATGAGGTCATTCAGTCCATCTGTCAGGACTTGATCAGAAATAGGACTCAGATGCAGAGTGGAGAACAATCCGGCTGGCTTTTATTTTGAATGTTTGCTTTCCACCTCCCGAGTCAGGGCAATACAACAACGGCTATAACCTGACAACTGGGCGAAAAGGTTCCACCAAAAAGTGAACAAACCGAAAATCACTCCGAAAGGAGGAAACAAAAAATATCAATCTCCAACTATACTTAGTGAGGAATATACAGTGTTGGGTTAGTTACTGAAAACCAGTAACTAGTTACAGTTACTAGTTACTTTATTTCAAAAGTAACTCAGTTACTAACTCAGCTACTTACACCAAAAAGTAATGCGTTACTGTGAAAAGTAACTATTTGGTTACTTATTTTTTTCTTTTTTCTTTTTTAAACCCAAATAATGCCCTATTAGCCTTCATTTCAGTACTGTTATTGCACAGGAGAATAATACAATCTCTTGATCAACTTGACATGCATTTGCATCACTGAACTCTGCTAAGCCATGTGGTCTACGTACAACACACAAAGACAAAGATATGTTTCAAAGGGCCAATTTATTTCAAGCCAGAACAAATTGACAAAACTATTTTAAATAGCTGCAACATAACATACATAAGTAACAAACCGCAGAATAACAACATGTCACAACATAGCTGTAAACCTGGCTTCACCCAAGGAAGGCACACATGACAAACACACAAAGCCTAACCAGGCATTTTTTTCTCTCAAGGAATTGTGAAATAAAATCATGTCTTCATGAGATCAACACTGTACTGAAGCCCAGAACACTCTACGCATTTCCCCACTTTTAGTTTACAGAAAAGGAAAGATTGGCCTGGCCCACTAGGATCCCTCTTTATGTTTGTGAACTTTATAGTTTATTTAGTGTGATGTGATAATCAAACACTCTAGAAGTCTAGAATGAAAGAGTATATAAGATAATTGGCAGTGTGTGTACCTTCAGTGCTGAATGATGAGCAGAGGCAGAGTTTGGAGTGTTTTCTTTAGCTTGCTTTCCATGTTTATGTGCTCACTGTCCACTGTGTCCAGGTACTTGGAAAATGTTTTCGTGCCATTTGCCGTTTGACGCCCGCTATCATGCTAATGAGCTGCCGGATATCGGGTGACTGCACTGTAGAAATAGCCTGCATGTCTTCTAGCACATATGCTGCAATGTTGTCCTGGCTAGCAGTCCCTCCGTTAAAATCCAGCCGCTGTTGGAGTTGGAGGTGAAGTGTGTCTCTCTTTACTAGCTTCGTCGAAGCATGTTGCTTTTGTAGCTGTTTCAGCAGATTTGAATCGCTGTTTTGGGTAATAGATGGGATCTTTGATCCAAGACACAACTTACATTTAACTAAAATGTTCTTTTCTTTGTGCTCGACAAAAGAAAAGTAGTGAGAATATCGCCATGTTAAGAAACTCGACTTTGGGTACGCCATGATGTCTTGTTAGTAAACACAGACACGCCCCCCCCTTCTCCTTCCCTCCCCACACCCACACCCACACCCAGACACACACAGAGCGCGCCTCTCTCTTCTCTCCCTTGTGACACAAGAACATTCAGAAGGACGACACTGCAACCTTCCAATAATTCACACTCAGCTCTTCTGTTTCTAGCCAATACTACATAAAAAATAACGTAAAATAATGCAGTAACGCATCATGTAGTGACGGTAACTGAGTTACTGAATATAAAAAATAACGCGTTAGACCACTAGTTACCGCCGAAACTAATGCTGTTACAGTAACACGTTACTTTGTAACGCGTTAGTCCCAACACTGGGAATATAACGATGAAATTTAACCATAACAAAAAATGCTCCAAAAGGAGGGAGAAACAATGGGCTATAGAACGTCTACACTGTTTCTGATCTCAAAAATTAGTTGCCAAAAATTCACTCAAAAAAGAGGAAAAGAAGGAACTGTAAGAATAATCTGAATTCACCACTTCGATTGCAAAACTTATAAACCAAAATTCACTCTGCTTAAGCGGAGAAAAGGAAACTCAAAATACCAACAAGGAAAATCAGGATCAGGATACTCAAAGCAAGATGAGACAAGGCTTGGGCATGAGGCTGGAGATGCACGAGACAATGAGACATTCTGGCACAGAACAAAGGGAGACGCAGACTATAAGACACATGGGGTGAATGGGGAACAGGTGGAAACAATCAGGGACCAGGGATGACGTCAGACTGATGACACGAAAGAAAGGGCAAGTGACCTGAAACGACAGGAGAGTTGTTTTTCAAACTAAAACATGAAATTCACAAGACAAGAACTCCCTCACCGCAGTGTGACACCATCAAAGTAGAACAAGCGAACACCTGCAGAGCACGACGACCACGTTGATGGTCAGCTACTGAAGTGAACGCTCGCCATAATCATGTACCTCCCCCAACTGCTTAGAGCAGAACTTGGGCAAATTAAGACCCGGGGACCGTATGCGGCCCGTTAAGCTTTTCAATCTGGCCCACTGGACATTCCCAAATCATTTTTTTAGATCTTTAATATGGAAAGTGTAGCTGCCATTATGATGTGCAGTGATGTTTTCTAATGACCGTAAGTCTTCAACTATACAAAGTATTCCAATGGTTGGAATCTGCGCTTTTGCATGATATACTAGTTACTATGTTAAAGTACCAATGATTGTCACACACACACTAGGTGTGGTGAAATGTGTCCTCTGCATTTGACCCATCCCCTTGTTCACCCCCTGGGAGGCGAGGAGAGCACTGAGCAGCAGTATTGGCCGCGCCCGGTAATCATTTTTGGTGATTTCACCCCCAATTCCAACCCTTGATGCTGAGTGCCAAGCAGGGAGTTAACGGGTCCCATTTTTATAGTCTTTGGTATGACTCGGCCGGGGTTTGAACTCACAACCTACCGATCTCAGGGCGGACACTCTAACCACTAGGCCACTGAGTAGGTTAAATTAGTTACTATGGCTAACTCACAGCAGCTCAGACGAGGCACCAAGCAGTGTGGGTGGGGAGCGTTTCCACAGAGTGTTTCCAGAGCGGCCAGTCTGAAATGCGGGTGTCAGGGACAGACGCGGAGGGAGATCTTTACAACAAAGTTCTAAAGTTTAGTGGTATATCAGATATATCAGATTGTAGGTGGGGGTTTTTTTACCCTTTGCGTTCATATTTCGCTGTGTTTGTTGCATTTTTGTTGCGATTCGCTTGCTTGTAAAATATGTCGATCGAGAGGGGGCGTGACGTTCATATGTTGTCAATAGGGATGTCCGATAATGGATTTGCCGATATCCGATATTCCGATATTGTCCAACTCTTTAATTACCGATACTGATATCAACCGATACCGATATATACAGTCGTGGAATTAACACATTATTATGCCTAATTTGGACAACCGGGTATTCTTTATTTTCATGTACATTCTGGGTGTCTCATTCAGTAAAACATTTTTTTTAATTCCGTTCCGTTTTTTAAGGCGGTCTGTCCAAACGTTTTTAGCATTCAATCAGACATTATTGTGAGGTTTTGTATTAGTGTTCCTAAAAATAGATACACTGGCCCCCAGACATGTTTTTGTCTCTAAATTTGGCGCCCCGAGTCAAAATAATTGCCCAGGCCTGGCTTAGAGTGTTTATGCTAGGGGCTGGCACTGTACGGTCTCCATTTCTTCAGCCATCTGTTAATTACGGTGATTCCCCATTTTCTTCTGTCATGCCCCCCCTAAGGGACATATTTTTTTCCCCCACCCCACCCCACCTGAAGTTAATGTTCTTTTTTTTTTTAATCCGTGTATATGTGTGTATATGTGTATGTATGTATAAGACAGTTCTTTTACTCACACAAAAGATGCTATTACGCCATTGCCTCTCTCACCTCTTTTACGTCCAACCTCTCACGGCGCCCCCCCCCCCCCAGGGATGTCCGATAATGGCTTTTTGCCGATATCTGATATTCCGATATTCTCCAACTCTTTAATTACTGATACCGATATCAACCGATATATACAGTCGTGGAATTAACACATTATTATGCCTAATTTGGACTACCAGGTATGGTGAAGATAAGGTCCTTTTTTTTAAAATTAATAAAATAAAATAAGATAAATAAATTAAAACCATTTTCTTGAATAAAAAAGAAAGTAAAACAATATAAAAACAGTTACATAGAAACTAGTAATGAATGAAAATGAGTAAAATTAACTGTTAAAGGTTAGTACTATTAGTGGACCAGCAGCACGGCACAATCAAGTGTGCTTACTGACTGTATCCCTTGCAGACTGTATTGATATATATTGATATATAATGTAGGAACCAGAATATTAATAACAGAAAGAAACAACCTTTTGTGTGAATGAGTGTGAATGGGGAAGGAAGGTTTTTGGGGTTGGTGCACTAATTGTAATTGTATCTTGTGTTTTTTATGTTGATTTAATAAAAAAAAAAAAAAAAAAAAAAAAAAAACAATAGCGATCATTTCCGATATTACATTTTATAGCATTTATCGGCCTATAATATTGGCCGGCCGATATTATCAGACATCTCTAGTCAGATGAAAGAAAAATGGAGCTGTTTGGCCACAACACCCAGCAATATGTTTGGAGGAGAAAAGGTGAAGCCTTTAATACCAGGAACACCATGCCTACTGGGCCTGTTTTGCTGCCAATGGAACTGGTGCTTTACAAAGAGTAAATGGGACAATGAAAAAGGAGGATTACCTCCAAATTCTTCAGGACAACCTAAAATCATCATGACCCCAAACATACATCAAAAGTGGTAAAGGAATGGCTAAATCAGGCTAGAATTAAGGTTTTAAAATGGCCTTTTCCCAAAGTCCTGACTTAAACGTGTGGACAATGCTGAAGAAACAAGTCCATGTCAGAAAACCAACAAATTTAGCTGAACTGCACCAATTTTGTCAAGAGGAGTGGTCAAAAATTCAACCAGAAGCTTGTGGATGGCTACCAAAAGCGCCTCATTGCAGTGAAACTTGCCAAGGGACATGTAACCAAATATTAACATTGCTGTATGTATACTTTTGACCCAGCAGATTTGGTCACATTTTCAGTAGACCATACTTGCCAACCTTGAGACCTCCGATTTCGGGAGGCGGGGGGCGTGGTTGGGGGCGTGGTTAAGAGGGAGGAGTATATTTACAGCTAGAATTCACCAAGTTAAGTATTTCATATATATATATATATATATATATATATATATATATATATATACATACATACATATATATATATATATACATATATATATATATATATACATATATATATATATATATACATATATATATATATATATATATATATATATATATATATATATATATATACATATACATATATATATATATACATATATATATATACATATATATATATACATACAAGAAATACTTGACTTTCAGTGAATTCTAGCTATAAATATATATTTATTTTATTATATATATATATATATATATATATATATATATATATATATATATATATATATATAAAATAAATACTTGAATTTCAGTGTTCATTTATTTACACATATACACACACATAACACTCATCTACTCATTGTTGTGTTAAGGGTTGAATTGTCCATCCTTGTTCTATTCTCTGTCACTATTTTTCTAACCATGCTGAACACCCTCTCTGATGATGCATTGCTGTGTGGCACGCACAAAAGTGCTTTCATCAAATGCACTAGATGGCAGTATTGTCCTGTTTAAGAGTGTCACAGCATTGCTGTTTACGGCAGACGAACTGCTTTACGGTAGACGAAAACGTGACTGCTGTTGTTGTGTGTTGTTGCCGCGCTGGGAGGACGTTAATGAAACTGCCTAACAATAAAACCCACATAAGAAACCAAGAAATCGCCCTCCATCATTCTACAGTTATAACGTGATTGGGCAGGTACGCTGTTTGTATTGTGGGAAAGCGGACTCAGGTCCGCATGGACCTGAGTCCGCCTGAATTTCGAGAGATTTTCGGGAGAAAATGTGTCCCGGGAGGTTTTCGGGAGAAAATGTGTCCCGGGAGGTTTTCGGGAGAGGCGCTGAATTTCGGGAGTCTCCCGGAAAATCCGAGAGGGTTGGCAAGTATGCAGTAGACCCATAATAAATTCATAAAAAGAACCAAACTTCATGAATGTTTTTTGTGACCAACAAGTATGTGCTCCAATCACTCTATCACAAAAAGATAAGAGTTGTAGAAATGATTGGAAACTCAAGACAGCCATGACATTATGTTCTTTACTAGGGAACATCATTTTTTCTTCACGCCCACCCTGAAGTGTTTATTAATTGATCTATGTATACATGTCAAGATGAACATTATTACACTGTTGCCTCTAGTGCCCCTCCTGGGGGTGGGGCTGACCCACTAATTGAGAAGCAGTGGTCCATTCGAACATTCATCCGTCCATCCCTGTCCTTTGAAGCTTTTATTAGTAGATTGCACAGTAATTATATGTCTGTCCAGCGTCTACCTATCCGTTTACGTCTTTATCTGTCCGTGCACCCATTAACCTATTAATCCCTCATCTCCGTCCGTACATCTGTTGGTCCATCCATACATCTGTCCCTTCAGCTGTCTGGCTATTTATCGTCCATCCAGTTATCTTTCCATCCATTCACCCTTCCCTGTCCATCCCTCGAGCTATCTGTCCACCCATCTCCTTATCAATCTGCCCATCCACCTGCATCTATGTATCCACGCCAGAGGACACAGGACAGTGGTTTAGTGGGTTCAAATCTTCCAGACCTCCAAGCGAGACGAGGTCTTTACAAGCGGCGAACAGAATTGAGTGCAGTCAGGAGTGTCCTTGTCACAGCTCCTCGATGAGTGCCGACTTTTCTTCTTGGAGGCCGAGCAGAGACAGCTAATAGACTCCACTACTTGTTTTTGTCATCCAGCTGGAAAAGACGCTCCAATGCACTCGTTATAAACGAGGCCAACCTCCTCCCAGATGCCGTACACAAAGAGACTGGACCGGGTGTCCTTGTTTTTTCACTGAACATGTCAGAGAATTACTGATGAGGTTTAATTTCACATCCTTCCCAGCAGGCACAAGACGTTGATACAACGTTGATTATACATACATGTCCTTTAAAAGTGACTTTGAAACTACGTTGCAAAATAGTTGTATTTGTAAATGGGTACAACGTTGGTCTTTGACTTTGGATCCACATTGATGGTTGGGAAATGACCAAATTACAATGGGCAAATCAACGTCACAACTTGACGTTGAATTAACGTTGTCAAAAGGTATGTTGTATTTGTGATGTAAAATATTAGTTGGGAAATTACCGAGTTTAAAAGGTCAAATCAACGTCTGAACCCAACATTGAATAAACGTTGTCAAAAAGCATGTTGTTTCAACGTTGTATTTGTGTTGTAAAATATTAGTTGGGAAATTACCAAATTTCAGTGGTCAAATCAATGTCACAACCTAACATTGATTAAACGTCGTCAAAAAGCATGTTGTTTCAACTTTCTATTTGTGTTGTAGAATATTGGTTGGGAAATGACCAAAATTCAAAGGTCAAATCAACGTCAGAAGCTGACATTGAATAGACGTTGTCAAAAAGCACGTTGTTTCAACGTTGTATTTGTGTTGTAAAAATTTGGCTGGGAATTTACCGAGTTTAAAAGGTCAAATCAACATCAGAACCCAACATTGAATACATTTTGTCAAAAAGTACATTGTTTCAACGTTGAATTTGTGTTGTAAAATATTAGTTGGGAAATTACCAAGTTTAAAAGGTCAAATCAACGTCAGAACCCAACATTGAATAAACGTTGTCAAAAAGTACGTTGTTTCAATGTTGTATTTGTGTTGTAAAATATTGGTTGGGAAATTACCACATTTCAATGGCCAAATCAACGTCACAAACTGACGTTGAATAAACGTCGTCAAAAAGCATGTTGTTTCAACGTTGTATTTGTGATGTAGAATATTGGCTGGGAAATGACCAAATTTCAATCGTCAAATCAATGTCTCAACCTAACATTGATTAAACGTCGTCAAAAAGCATGTTGTTTCAACGTTGTATTTGTGTTGTAAAATATTGGTTGGGAAATGACAGAATTTAAAAGGTCAAATCAACGTCAGAACCCGATATTGAATAAACGTTGTCAAAAAGCATGTTGTTTCAACGTTGAATTTGTCTAGTAAAATATTTGTTGGAAAATGACCAAATTTCAATAGTCAAATCAACTACAGAACCCAACATCGAATAAACGTCATCAAAAAGCATGTTGTTTCAACTTTCTATTTGTGTTGTAAAATATTGGTTGGGAAATTACCAAATTGCAAAAGTCAAATCAACGTCAGAACCTGACATAGAATAAACGTCGTCAAAAAGCCCGTTGTTTCAACGTTGTATTTGTGTTGTAAAATATTAGTTGGGAATTTACCGAGTTTAAAAGGTCAAATCAATGTCACAACCTGACATTGAATAAACGTTGTCAAAAAGCACGTTGTTTCAACGTTGTATTTGTGTTTGACAGTATTGGTTGGGAAATGACCAAATTTCAATGGTCAAATCAACGTCAAAACCCAACATTGAATAAACGTTGTCAAAAAGCATGTTGTTTCTACGTTGTATGTGTGTTGAAAAATATTGGTTGGGAAATTACCGAATTTCAATGGTCAAATCAACGTCACAACCTGACGTTGAATAAACGTTGTAAAAAGTACATTGTTTCAACGTTGTATGTGTGTTGTAAAATATTAGTTGGGAAATTACCGAGTTTAAAAGGTCAAAACAACGTCAGAACCCGACATTGAATAAACGTTGTCAAAAAGCATGTTGTTTCAACGTTGTATGTGTGTTGAAAAATATTGGTTGGGAAATTACCGAATTTCAATGGTCAAATCAACGTCACAACCTGACGTTGAATAAACGTTGTAAAAAGTACGTTGTTTCAACGTTGTATGTGTGTTGTAAAATATTGGTTGGGAAATGACCAAATTTAAAAGGTCAAATCAACGTCACAACTTGACGTTGAATAAACGTTGTCAAAAAGCACGTTGTTTCAACGTTGCATTTGTCTAGTAAAATATTGGTTGGGAAATTACCGAGTTTAAAAGGTCAAATCAACGTCACAACCTGACATTGAATAAACGTTGTCAAAAAGCACGTTGTTTCAACGTTGAATTTGTGTTGTAAAATATTGGTTGGGAAATTACCAAATTTCAATGGTCAAATCAACGTCACAACCTAACATTGATTAAATGTCGTCAAAATGCACGTTGTTTCAACTTTCTATTTGTGTTGGACAATATTGGTTGGGAAATGACCAAAATTCAAAGGTCAAATCAATGTCAGAACCTGACATTGTATAAACGTTGTCAAAAAGCATGTTGTTTCAACGTTGTATGTGTGTTGTAAAATATTGGTTGGGAAATTACCAAATTTCAATGGTCAAATCAACATCACAACCTGACGTTGAATAAACGTTGTAAAAAGTACGTTGTTTCAACGTTGTATGTGTGTTGTAAAATATTGGTTGGGAAATGACGGAATTTAAAAGGTCAAATCAACGTCACAACCTGACGTTGAATAAACGTTGTCAAAAAGCACGTTGTTTCAACGTTGTATTTGTGTTGTAAAATATTGGTTGGGAAATGACCGAATTTAAAAGGTCAAATCAACGTCAGAACCCAACATTGAATAAACGTTGTCAAAAAGCACGTTGTTTCAACGTTGAATTTGTGTTGTAAAATATTGGTTGGGAAATGACCAAAATTCAAAAGTCAAATCAACGTCAGAACCTGACATTGAATAAATGTTGTCAAAAAGCATGTTGTTCTAACGTTGTATTTGTGTGTGTTGGACAGTATTGGTTGGGAAATGACCAAAATTGAAAGGTCAAATCAACATCACAACCTGACATTGAATAAACGTTGTCAAAAAGCACGTTGTTTCAACGTTGTATTTGTGTTGGACAATATTGGTGGGGAAATGACCAAATTTCAATGTTCAAATCAACGTCACTACCCAACATTGAATAAACGTTGTCAAAAAGCACGTTGTTTCAACGTTGTTTTTGTGTTGGACAATATTGGTGGGGAAATGACCAAATTTCAATGTTCAAATCAACGTCACTACCCAACATTGAATAAACGTTGTCAAAAAGCACGTTGTTTCAACGTTGTTTTTGTGTTGGACAATATTGGTTGGGAAATTACCAAAATTCAAAGGTCAAATAAACGTCAGAACCTGACGTTGAATAAACGTTGTCAAAAAGTATGTTGTTTCAACGTTGAATTTGTGTTGTAAAATATTAGTTGGGAAATTACCAAGTGTAAAAGGTCAAATCAACGTCAGAACCTGACATTGAATAAACGTTGTCAAAAAGTACGTTGTTTCAACGTTGTATTTGTGTTGTAAAATATTTTTTGGGAAATTACCACATTTCAATGGCCAAATCAACGTCACAAACTGACGTTGAATAAACGTCATCAAAAAGCATGTTTCAACGTTGTATTTGTGATGTAGAATATTGGCTGGGAAATGACCAAATTTCAATGGTCAAATCAATGTCACAACCTAACATTGATTAAACGTTGTCAAAAAGCATGTTGTTTCAACGTTGTATTTGTGTTGTAAAAATTCGGCTGGGAATTTACCGAGTTTAAAAGGTCAAATCAACATCAGAACCCAACATTGAATAAATGTTGTCAAAAAGTACGTTGTTTCAACGTTGTTTTTGTGTTGTAAAATATTGGTTGGGAAATGACCAAATTTCAATGTTTAAATCAACGTCACAACCTGACATTGAATAAACGTTGTCAAAAAGCACGTTGTTTCAACGTTGTTTTTGTGTTGGACAATATTGGTTAAGAAATTACCAAAATTCAAAGGTCAAATAAACGTCAGAACCTGACGTTGAATAAACGTTGTCAAAAAGTATGTTGTTTCAACGTTGAATTTGTGTTGTAAAATATTAGTTGGGAAATTACCAAGTGTAAAAGGTCAAATCAACGTCAGAACCTGACATTGAATAAACGTTGTCAAAAAGTACGTTGTTTCAACGTTGTATTTGTGTTGTAAAATATTTTTTGGGAAATTACCACATTTCAATGGCCAAATCAATGTCACAAACTGACGTCATCAAAAAGCATGTTTCAACGTTGTATTTGTGATGTAGAATATTGGCTGGGAAATGACCAAATTTCAATGGTCAAATCAATGTCACAACCTAACATTGATTAAACGTTGTCAAAAAGCATGTTGTTTCAACGTTGTATTTGTGTTGTAAAAATTCGGCTGGGAATTTACCTAGTTTAAAAGGTCAAATCAACATCAGAACCCAACATTGAATAAATGTTGTCAAAAAGTACGTTGTTTCAACGTTGTTTTTGTGTTGTAAAATATTGGTTGGAAAATGACCAAATTTCAATGTTTAAATAAACGTCACAACCTGACATTGAATAAACGTCATCAAAAAGCATGTTGTTTCAACATTGTATTTGTGTTGTAAAATATTGGTTGGGAAATGACCGAATTTAAAAGGTCAAATCAACGTCAGAACCTGACATTGAATAAACGTTGTCAAAAAGTACGTTGTTTCAACGTTGTATTTGTGTTGTAAAATATTTTTTGGGAAATTACCACATTTCAATGGCCAAATCAACGTCACAAACTGACGTTGAATAAACGTCATCAAAAAGCATGTTTCAACTTTGTATTTGTGATGTAGAATATTGGCTGGGAAATGACCAAATTTCAATGGTCAAATCAATGTCACAACCTAACATTGATTAAACGTTGTCAAAAAGCATGTTGTTTCAACGTTGTATTTGTGTTGTAAAAATTCGGCTGGGAATTTACCGAGTTTAAAAGGTCAAATCAACATCAGAACCCAACATTGAATAAATGTTGTCAAAAAGTACGTTGTTTCAACGTTGTTTTTGTGTTGTAAAATATTGGTTGGGAAATGACCAAATTTCAATGTTTAAATAAACGTCACAACCTGACATTGAATAAACGTCATCAAAAAGCATGTTGTTTCAACATTGTATTTGTGTTGTAAAATATTGGTTGGGAAATGACCGAATTTAAAAGGTCAAATCAACGTCAGAACCTGACATTGAATAAACGTTGTCAAAAAGTACGTTGTTTCAACGTTGTATTTGTGTTGTAAAATATTTTTTGGGAAATTACCACATTTCAATGGCCAAATCAACGTCACAAACTGACGTTGAATAAACGTCATCAAAAAGCATGTTTCAACGTTGTATTTGTGATGTAGAATATTGGCTGGGAAATGACCAAATTTCAATGGTCAAATCAATGTCACAACCTAACATTGATTAAACGTTGTCAAAAAGCATGTTGTTTCAACGTTGTATTTGTGTTGTAAAAATTCGGCTGGGAATTTACCGAGTTTAAAAGGTCAAATCAACATCAGAACCCAACATTGAATAAATGTTGTCAAAAAGTACGTTGTTTCAACGTTGTTTTTGTGTTGTAAAATATTGGTTGGGAAATGACCAAATTTCAATGTTTAAATCAACGTCACAACCTGACATTGAATAAACGTTGTCAAAAAGCACGTTGTTTCAACGTTGTTTTTGTGTTGGACAATATTGGTTAAGAAATTACCAAAATTCAAAGGTCAAATAAACGTCAGAACCTGACGTTGAATAAACGTTGTCAAAAAGTATGTTGTTTCAACGTTGAATTTGTGTTGTAAAATATTAGTTGGGAAATTACCAAGTGTAAAAGGTCAAATCAACGTCAGAACCTGACATTGAATAAACGTTGTCAAAAAGTACGTTGTTTCAACGTTGTATTTGTGTTGTAAAATATTTTTTGGGAAATTACCACATTTCAATGGCCAAATCAATGTCACAAACTGACGTCATCAAAAAGCATGTTTCAACGTTGTATTTGTGATGTAGAATATTGGCTGGGAAATGACCAAATTTCAATGGTCAAATCAATGTCACAACCTAACATTGATTAAACGTTGTCAAAAAGCATGTTGTTTCAACGTTGTATTTGTGTTGTAAAAATTCGGCTGGGAATTTACCTAGTTTAAAAGGTCAAATCAACATCAGAACCCAACATTGAATAAATGTTGTCAAAAAGTACGTTGTTTCAACGTTGTATGTGTGTTGTAAAATATTGGTTGGGAAATGACGGAATTTAAAAGGTCAAATCAACGTCACAACCTGACGTTGAATAAACGTTGTCAAAAAGCATGTTGTTTCAACGTTGTATTTGTGTTGTAAAATATTGGTTGGGAAATGACCGAATTTAAAAGGTCAAATCAACGTCAGAACCCAACATTGAATAAACGTTGTCAAAAAGCACGTTGTTTCAACGTTGAATTTGTGTTGTAAAATATTGGTTGGGAAATGACCAAAATTCAAAAGTCAAATCAACGTCAGAACCTGACATTGAATAAATGTTGTCAAAAAGCATGTTGTTCTAACGTTGTATTTGTGTGTGTTGGACAGTATTGGTTGGGAAATGACCAAAATTGAAAGGTCAAATCAACATCACAACCTGACATTGAATAAACGTTGTCAAAAAGCACGTTGTTTCAACGTTGTATTTGTGTTGGACAATATTGGTGGGGAAATGACCAAATTTCAATGTTCAAATCAACGTCACTACCCAACATTGAATAAACGTTGTCAAAAAGCACGTTGTTTCAACGTTGTTTTTGTGTTGGACAATATTGGTGGGGAAATGACCAAATTTCAATGTTCAAATCAACGTCACTACCCAACATTGAATAAACGTTGTCAAAAAGCACGTTGTTTCAACGTTGTTTTTGTGTTGGACAATATTGGTTGGGAAATTACCAAAATTCAAAGGTCAAATAAACGTCAGAACCTGACGTTGAATAAACGTTGTCAAAAAGTATGTTGTTTCAACGTTGAATTTGTGTTGTAAAATATTAGTTGGGAAATTACCAAGTGTAAAAGGTCAAATCAACGTCAGAACCTGACATTGAATAAACGTTGTCAAAAAGTACGTTGTTTCAACGTTGTATTTGTGTTGTAAAATATTTTTTGGGAAATTACCACATTTCAATGGCCAAATCAACGTCACAAACTGACGTTGAATAAACGTCATCAAAAAGCATGTTTCAACGTTGTATTTGTGATGTAGAATATTGGCTGGGAAATGACCAAATTTCAATGGTCAAATCAATGTCACAACCTAACATTGATTAAACGTTGTCAAAAAGCATGTTGTTTCAACGTTGTATTTGTGTTGTAAAAATTCGGCTGGGAATTTACCGAGTTTAAAAGGTCAAATCAACATCAGAACCCAACATTGAATAAATGTTGTCAAAAAGTACGTTGTTTCAACGTTGTTTTTGTGTTGTAAAATATTGGTTGGGAAATGACCAAATTTCAATGTTTAAATCAACGTCACAACCTGACATTGAATAAACGTTGTCAAAAAGCACGTTGTTTCAACGTTGTTTTTGTGTTGGACAATATTGGTTAAGAAATTACCAAAATTCAAAGGTCAAATAAACGTCAGAACCTGACGTTGAATAAACGTTGTCAAAAAGTATGTTGTTTCAACGTTGAATTTGTGTTGTAAAATATTAGTTGGGAAATTACCAAGTGTAAAAGGTCAAATCAACGTCAGAACCTGACATTGAATAAACGTTGTCAAAAAGTACGTTGTTTCAACGTTGTATTTGTGTTGTAAAATATTTTTTGGGAAATTACCACATTTCAATGGCCAAATCAATGTCACAAACTGACGTCATCAAAAAGCATGTTTCAACGTTGTATTTGTGATGTAGAATATTGGCTGGGAAATGACCAAATTTCAATGGTCAAATCAATGTCACAACCTAACATTGATTAAACGTTGTCAAAAAGCATGTTGTTTCAACGTTGTATTTGTGTTGTAAAAATTCGGCTGGGAATTTACCTAGTTTAAAAGGTCAAATCAACATCAGAACCCAACATTGAATAAATGTTGTCAAAAAGTACGTTGTTTCAACGTTGTTTTTGTGTTGTAAAATATTGGTTGGAAAATGACCAAATTTCAATGTTTAAATAAACGTCACAACCTGACATTGAATAAACGTCATCAAAAAGCATGTTGTTTCAACATTGTATTTGTGTTGTAAAATATTGGTTGGGAAATGACCGAATTTAAAAGGTCAAATCAACGTCAGAACCTGACATTGAATAAACGTTGTCAAAAAGTACGTTGTTTCAACGTTGTATTTGTGTTGTAAAATATTTTTTGGGAAATTACCACATTTCAATGGCCAAATCAACGTCACAAACTGACGTTGAATAAACGTCATCAAAAAGCATGTTTCAACTTTGTATTTGTGATGTAGAATATTGGCTGGGAAATGACCAAATTTCAATGGTCAAATCAATGTCACAACCTAACATTGATTAAACGTTGTCAAAAAGCATGTTGTTTCAACGTTGTATTTGTGTTGTAAAAATTCGGCTGGGAATTTACCGAGTTTAAAAGGTCAAATCAACATCAGAACCCAACATTGAATAAATGTTGTCAAAAAGTACGTTGTTTCAACGTTGTTTTTGTGTTGTAAAATATTGGTTGGGAAATGACCAAATTTCAATGTTTAAATAAACGTCACAACCTGACATTGAATAAACGTCATCAAAAAGCATGTTGTTTCAACATTGTATTTGTGTTGTAAAATATTGGTTGGGAAATGACCGAATTTAAAAGGTCAAATCAACGTCAGAACCTGACATTGAATAAACGTTGTCAAAAAGTACGTTGTTTCAACGTTGTATTTGTGTTGTAAAATATTTTTTGGGAAATTACCACATTTCAATGGCCAAATCAACGTCACAAACTGACGTTGAATAAACGTCATCAAAAAGCATGTTTCAACGTTGTATTTGTGATGTAGAATATTGGCTGGGAAATGACCAAATTTCAATGGTCAAATCAATGTCACAACCTAACATTGATTAAACGTTGTCAAAAAGCATGTTGTTTCAACGTTGTATTTGTGTTGTAAAAATTCGGCTGGGAATTTACCGAGTTTAAAAGGTCAAATCAACATCAGAACCCAACATTGAATAAATGTTGTCAAAAAGTACGTTGTTTCAACGTTGTTTTTGTGTTGTAAAATATTGGTTGGGAAATGACCAAATTTCAATGTTTAAATCAACGTCACAACCTGACATTGAATAAACGTTGTCAAAAAGCACGTTGTTTCAACGTTGTTTTTGTGTTGGACAATATTGGTTAAGAAATTACCAAAATTCAAAGGTCAAATAAACGTCAGAACCTGACGTTGAATAAACGTTGTCAAAAAGTATGTTGTTTCAACGTTGAATTTGTGTTGTAAAATATTAGTTGGGAAATTACCAAGTGTAAAAGGTCAAATCAACGTCAGAACCTGACATTGAATAAACGTTGTCAAAAAGTACGTTGTTTCAACGTTGTATTTGTGTTGTAAAATATTTTTTGGGAAATTACCACATTTCAATGGCCAAATCAATGTCACAAACTGACGTCATCAAAAAGCATGTTTCAACGTTGTATTTGTGATGTAGAATATTGGCTGGGAAATGACCAAATTTCAATGGTCAAATCAATGTCACAACCTAACATTGATTAAACGTTGTCAAAAAGCATGTTGTTTCAACGTTGTATTTGTGTTGTAAAAATTCGGCTGGGAATTTACCTAGTTTAAAAGGTCAAATCAACATCAGAACCCAACATTGAATAAATGTTGTCAAAAAGTACGTTGTTTCAACGTTGTATGTGTGTTGTAAAATATTGGTTGGGAAATGACGGAATTTAAAAGGTCAAATCAACGTCACAACCTGACGTTGAATAAACGTTGTCAAAAAGCATGTTGTTTCAACGTTGTATTTGTGTTGTAAAATATTGGTTGGGAAATGACCGAATTTAAAAGGTCAAATCAACGTCAGAACCCAACATTGAATAAACGTTGTCAAAAAGCACGTTGTTTCAACGTTGAATTTGTGTTGTAACATATTGGTTGGGAAATGACCAAAATTCAAAAGTCAAATCAATGTCAGAACCTGACATTGAATAAATGTTGTCAAAAAGCATGTTGTTCTAACGTTGTATTTGTGTGTGTTGGACAGTATTGGTTGGGAAATGACCAAAATTGAAAGGTCAAATCAACATCACAACCTGACATTGAATAAACGTTGTCAAAAAGCACGTTGTTTCAACGTTGTATTTGTGTTGGACAATATTGGTGGGGAAATGACCAAATTTCAATGTTCAAATCAACGTCACTACCCAACATTGAATAAACGTTGTCAAAAAGCATGTTGTTTCAACGTTGTTTTTGTGTTGGACAATATTGGTGGGGAAATGACCAAATTTCAATGTTCAAATCAACGTCACTACCCAACATTGAATAAACGTTGTCAAAAAGCACGTTGTTTCAACGTTGTTTTTGTGTTGGACAATATTGGTTGGGAAATTACCAAAATTCAAAGGTCAAATAAACGTCAGAACCTGACGTTGAATAAACGTTGTCAAAAAGTATGTTGTTTCAACGTTGAATTTGTGTTGTAAAATATTAGTTGGGAAATTACCAAGTGTAAAAGGTCAAATCAACGTCAGAACCTGACATTGAATAAACGTTGTCAAAAAGTACGTTGTTTCAACGTTGTATTTGTGTTGTAAAATATTTTTTGGGAAATTACCACATTTCAATGGCCAAATCAATGTCACAAACTGACGTCATCAAAAAGCATGTTTCAACGTTGTATTTGTGATGTAGAATATTGGCTGGGAAATGACCAAATTTCAATGGTCAAATCAATGTCACAACCTAACATTGATTAAACGTTGTCAAAAAGCATGTTGTTTCAACGTTGTATTTGTGTTGTAAAAATTCGGCTGGGAATTTACCTAGTTTAAAAGGTCAAATCAACATCAGAACCCAACATTGAATAAATGTTGTCAAAAAGTACGTTGTTTCAACGTTGTTTTTGTGTTGTAAAATATTGGTTGGGAAATGACCAAATTTCAATGTTTAAATCAACGTCACAACCTGACATTGAATAAACGTCATCAAAAAGCATGTTGTTTCAACATTGTATTTGTGTTGTAAAATATTGGTTGGGAAATGACCGAATTTAAAAGGTCAAATCAACGTCAGAACCCGACATTGAATAAGTGTTATCAAAAAGTACGTTGTTTCAATGTTGAATTTGTGTTGTAAAATATTAGTTGGGAATTTACCGAGTTTAAAAGGTCAAATCAACGTCAGAACCCAACATTAAATAAACGTTGTCAAAAAGTACGTTGTTTCAACTTTGTTTTTGTGTTGTAAAATATTGGTTGGGAAATGACCAAATTTCAATGGTCAAATCAACGTCACAACCTAACATTGATTAAACGTTGTCAAAAAGCACGTTGTTTCAACTTCCTATTTGTGTTGGACAATATTGGTTGGGAAATGACCAAAATTCAAAGGTCAAATCAACGTCAGAACCTGACATTGAATAAACATTGTCAAAAAGCATGTTGTTTTAACGTTGTATTTGTGTTGTAAAAATTTGGCTGGGAATTTACCGAGTTTAAAAGGTCAAATTAACGTCAGAACCCAACATTGAATAAACATTGTCAAAAAGTACGTTGTTTCAACGTTGTTTTTGTGTTGTAAAATATTGGTTGGGAAATGACCAAATTTCAATGGTCATATCAACGTCACAACCTAACATTGATTAAACGTAGTCAAAAAGCATGTTGTTTTAACGTTATGTTTTAGTTCCTGTCCGTCAGGACTTAAATCAACAAGTTCTCAACGTTGTTTTAATGTCTTTTGCCTGCTGGGTTTCTTTTGGTTGTCAAAGTCGTTGATCATTTTCTGCCTGCACTTAAATGTCACTCTGTCATATCCTCACTGCTATCTTAGATGAAAAGCAGCAGACTATTCAGTGTGGCAAGGTGTGTGCGTGCAGGAGTAATTAAGCGCTGCCTCTGTGACAGATTTATTATCTGGACGTGTTCGCAAATGTCAAAGCGAAGGAGAGATGAGGGCGCTCCACGCTGAGGACCAGACCTCATTCTTATTTTTAAACACTCCATTAATGTCTTTTTTTCTTCTTCAACAAGGCACCGCCTTCTCGCCTTTTTAGGTTGCACACAAAGAACATGAATTGTGGAAATGAGAGGGGACGTAAATCGACATTTAAAACGACATTTACAAGGGGGTCTTAAAAAGTCTTAAATACACCAATTCGAATTTAAGGCCTTAAAATGTCTACATTTCTCCCAAAAATATTTTAAAAGGCCTTAAATAAAATTTGAAAGGTCTTAAAAATCTATTGACGTTACTTTTTAGTCAAAACATACATACATTTCAGTCTTGCTTTTAAACATTTAGATTTTTGAGGACGCAACCAAAGTAGGCTACCTTTGCTGCCCGGTCAGAATTCTTTGCGCATTACCTACTGTGATGTGTGTTGGTAGTAGGGATGATGTTTGATAAGAAATTATCGAGTTCGAGCCTATTATCGAATCCTCTTATCGAACCGATTCCTTATCGATTCTCTTATAGGTTGTTGTATATGGGGAAAAAAACACAATATTTGGTTTAACAAAAGCTCACTTTTATTATATAAGAAAAAAACAAAATCTAATAAATAAATAAATATTGACTATTACCCCCCTAAAAAAATTAAATAAAATAAATAAATATTGACTGTTGTTACCCAAAGTATATTAAGTGGGATTTTTCAGAAAAACAAATATATACAGTAACACAAAAACAACCTGTCTCTGTGATCACTATAGGTGTATAAATAATAATATAGTGTTAAATAAAATCAGTCCCTTGGGCACAAAACTGAAAATAATACAGCTCTCCAAAAAGTGCACTTCTGCTGCTATTGGAACATAACTGTTTGTTATGATGCTTTGACATTTTTGCACTTTATTTCTTTATTGAAAGAAAATTCTATGAAGAGAAAAGTTGTTTGCAAATGTGGCTACAATGCTAAAAAATGAAAAGTTAAAGCTAAAAAAAGAAATACACTTTATTGAGTTAACATTATTTATTTATAGGGGGAAAGATGTGATGTTATGAGCTAGGGAATATAACAACTACACTACCCAGCATGCAACGGGAGTGACGAGCATGCGCGGTAGCCCCGAAAAGTGTTGTTGCATGTCGCCACCCGGCAGCTAAGAATGAGGTTATGAGCACGCTGTGAAAGTAAACGTCAAGAACTCAGCCAACACGCCTCGTCTGCATTATTTATAATTAGACAGACAACACATATACAGTGTGATTTTGTTTTGTTTACAAGGAAAGAAACACAAAAGTTAAAAAAGGGAGATATATGTTGTATATATATGTATGTGCTGCGGTTGCTTTAAGAAAATTGCGGCAGCTGCCGTAAAGGAGGTGCGTTGCTAGCCTGGTTGCTATGTTTCCGGTTGGTCGTAAAAGTGTTCGTCATGTGTTTGAACCCTGCTCAAATCTCTCAGTAAAGTTATTCATTGGATTATACCTTTTTGTTTTGAACTTTATTACACCTTGGAGCGCTTTTTCCGGTCCATTGTTTTTCCTGCTTTCGCTATCTGCGCCTAATGACTGAGCTACGTGACGTAATTTCTTGTGGTCGGGACGGGATTCGAATAAAGAACCAACTCTTTTTCTTTACTATAGTGGTCTCGATAACGGGTACCGGTTCTCAAAAAGGGATTCGAGTCCGAGGACTCGGTTCTTTTCTTATCGAACAACCGGGGAAACCGGTTTCGAGTATCATCCCTAGTTGTTACAGCTTAAAATATCAGCGGAGAAAACTTAACGAAAGCCCACAGCAAAGCCGAATTACTTGCAGAAGATGTGTAAGTTTAAATTCTACGATTTGTGGCTCCAGAACGATCGATTAAATGCATGCTCGAAGCCGGTGGATGGAAAGTGTTTAGAACCCAGATGTGGAGCCATCGAGGAGGGAAGCGTTCGTAAACATGGTGGTGAAAGTGAATGGAATGATCATATAAGAGGGGGGGACATATGCAGTCCTCTCCAAGGTTTCTCATAGTCATTCACGTCGACGTCCCACTGGGGTGAGTTTTTCCTTGCCCTTATGTGGGCTCTGTACCGAGGATGTCGTTGTGGCTTGTGCAGCCCTTTGAGACACTTGTGATTTAGGGCTATATAAATAAACATTGATTGATTGATTGAAAAGTAAAGAATCGGGGATATGTCCGTGTCGAAAGATGCTGAAACGCCACAAACCCATGCACAATTATGCAAGGATCAACTTAAAGGAGTGTTATGTGGGTAAAGTGGCGCCAATTACTGAAGGAGATCAATATGAGATGTTTACTAGTGAAATTACATACAGTAAGCACACGCTAATTTTGCCCGTGGTAGTACTGTACTTACAGCAGTTCAACTATTTAAAAAAAACAAAACATAATTCTCATATCCTTGGCCTCAGTCTCTCCAGGGGCCCAGGCTTAGACTTCTTTTTTAGTCCAGAGGGGCAAGGCAAGAAGGAAGTCCGTGGGCAAGCGAGAGGTCGGAGGGCTGGAGAGAGGTGTCGAGGTCCGTGTCCGAGCGGGGGTCGAGGATCGAGGGAAGCAGTCCAAAGTACGCAGGGAAGTCCAAGGTAACGAGGCGCACAGCTCGATCACAGGATACGGAGGGGATATACGGAGGGGAACACAGAGGACATAAGACACGGGCAGAGGGGAAGCGCAGAGAGCAGGTACGAGGAGGGAACTGACGAGTGAACTCCGTTCCGGAACTGGATCTTCGGGTCCTCTGGTCTTTATGCCGTCTGCCTTCATCAGATCCAGGTGTGCGGATTGTTGATTGCCTGCAGGCGCATGGCTGTGATAAGGGACGAGCGAGCAGGGGCGTGTCCCGGGGCGCTCCTGGTGGAGCTGCCAACGGCGCTCACTGCAGATGGAATGAGGGATTGCGAATGCGCCGTGACAATGTACACTATATTGCCAAAGGTATTTGGCCACCCATCCAAATAATGAGGATCAGGTGTCCTAATAACTTGGCCCGGCGTATAAAATCTAGCACTTAGGCATGGAGACTGTTTCTACAAACATTTGCGAAAGAATGGGCCGCTCTCAGTGATTTCCAGCGTGGAACTGTCATTAGATGCCACCTGTGCAACAAATCCCGTCGTGAAATTTCCTCGCTCCTAAATATTCCAAAGTCAACTTTATTATAAGAAAAGTAAGGAGTTTGGGAACAACAGCAACTCAGCCATCAAGTGGTAGGCCACGTAAACTGACAGAGAGGGGTCAGCGGATGCTGAAGCGCATAGTGCAAAGACTTTCTGCACAGTCAGTTGCTACAGAGCTCCAAACTTCATGTGATCTTCCAATTAGCCCACGTACAGTACGAAGAGAGCTTCATGGAATGGGTTTCCATGGCCGCGCAGCTGCATCTAAGCCATACATCACCAAGTTCAATGCAAAGTGTCGGATGCAGTGGTGTAAAGCACGTCGCCACTGGACTCTAGAGCAGTGGAGACGCCTTCTCTGGACTGATGAATCCCGCTTTTCCATCTGGCAATCTGATGGACCAGTCTGGGTTTGGTGGTTGCCAGGAAAACGGTACATTTCGGACTGCATTGTGCAGAGTGTGAAATTTGGTGGAGGAGGAATTATGATGTTTAAATGACATCTGTGTTATTTAAGCTTTTCATTTTATGTTGGTCAGCCTGGCGACATCACATTTATGCTCTGCACACTTTATGATCACTCTTCTTCATGTCATGTTCACAGTTCCATGCCAAGTAAGTTTTTGTTTCTTGTTCATAGTTGTTCGCCTTTGTGCGCGCCTTTTGTTTTCATAGCCAAGTTGTTTTACCTCCGCTGTGAGCACCTTTTGTGTATACCTTTTTGAGCTTTTTGAGTTTAAATATTAAACACGTACTCACACTCATGTCTTGCCCGCGCCAATTTTCCGTTGCCTTCCGGAAAAACAAACCCCAAGGACCAAGTTCTGACAACACCGATATCCTCGGTGCAGAGCCCACACTTAAATTGCAAAAAGGACAGGGCGTTAATTGCAAGCATGCGGTAATTGGCGGGAAGCGTTATTGTCTACATTCTAATCAACTCATTTTAAATAAACTTCATTTTTTAACTTTAACCCATACCGGAAACTTTTTCCACCTTCCGGGTAAATCTTTGCTCCATTTTTTTGGCCATAACTTTGGTTTGGAAAGTTTTATTTCCATGTTTAATCTTAATTAGGGCTGTCAAAAATAAGTGAACTCACGTCATTAATCACAGGAGAAAACAAAAACGCATTAATCATGTCACTTATTTTATTTGGATTATTCATGTTATGCAGTCAGTGCAAAGATGATTGAGGAGACTCGCTCCAAATTACACCCTGACTGGAATTCAGACAAAACTCTGACCAAGTTTTCATTAAATAGTAAAATACACTATATTGCCAAAAAGGTTTTGACCACCCATCCATATTGTCAGGTTCAAACACTGATGACATCTATTAAACAAGACAAGAAGCAAGGAATTAAACAGAGACAGAATTCAATTTAGCTCAATTTAGGAGAAACGCGTAGACACTGTACCCTTGCACAGTGTCGTCCCACGCTCTGACGAAAGATTGTACGCCTCCTCTTTTATTTGGACTTTCCCTGATTACATGGCAACAGCTGTTTCTAAGGGAGGGGGGTCGTAAACAGCCTTCGCCTTTGGTTACAAAACAGTTCAAAGCAAAGGTGCCGGGAGGGAGGTCAGGCCCTGCCTCCTGTCCGCTTTGTAGATCTTGGGTAAAGACAAAATCTTCCTGTAGATTACAATAGAAGAAAGAAACCGACGCCTTCATGTCGCTTCCCATCATACACAGTGGAGTTTTACAAGCCTTCTGCTTGGTAGGATCAAAGATAGATTTTGTCCCCTCGCCGGGAACTCATTGACACACAAAGTTTTGTGATAACTTAGATACAATTATTCTGATACATATGATACAGGTGTATAAAATCAAGCACTTAGACATGGAGACTGTTTCTACAAACATTTGCGAAAGAATGGGCCGCTTTCAGTGATTTCCAGCGTGGAGCTGTCATAGGATGCCACCTGTGCAACAAATCCAGTCGGGAAATTTCCTCGCTCCTAAATATTCCAAAGTCAACTGTGGGCTTTATAATAAGAAAATGGAAGAGTTTGGGAACAACAGCAACTCAGCTGTAGGCCACGTAAACTGACAGAGCTGTCAGCGAAGGAATTATGGTGTGGGGTTGTTTTTCAGGAGTTGGGCTTGGCCCCTTAGTTCCAGTGAAAATATAGTGTATTTCCGATGATGTATTCCAGGGTTAATAATGATATGGAGTGCATGAAAAATCACTTGATTAAAGTTCAGTGTTTTGTTTTCCTCAATTCAAACACGGTGTCACTGTTCAAACTGTGTGTCATGTAACAGCGGCCAAAAATGTTAAATATACTCGTAAATACCTTGTTTTTGATGAATACTTAGCCTACTACGCTACAGTATTTTAATATTAATCATTTTAGTGGTATTTGGAGAGCCAGAACCAGTATGTTGCAATAGTGGTAAGGCGCAAAATGCTTGGTCAGCAATAATAGTGTAAACACCTGTACACATCAAGATGCTTACTGGTAACTTTTCAAAGTGCATCAAGAGCTGCTGGATGCTGACCACATGAGGTGGTTGCCTACAGCCACAGCTGTCAAACCCCATGTTTTTTTTATTTATTACAAACCCCGTTTCCATATGAGTTGGGAAATCATGTTAGATGTAAATATAAATGGAATACAATGATTGAACTTTAGAATTTGATGCCAGCAACACGTGACAATGAAGTTGGGAAAGGTGGCAATAAATACTGATAAAGTTGAGGAATGCTCATCAAACACTTATTTGGAACATCCCACAGGTGAACAGGCAAATTGGGAACAGGTGGGTGCCATGATTGGGTATAAAAGTAGATTCCATGAAATGCTCAGTCATTCACAAACAAGGATGGGGCGAGGGTCACCACTTTGTCAACAAATGCGTCAGCAAATTGTTGAACAGTTTAAGAAAAACCTTTCTCAACCAGCTATTGCAAGGAATTTAGGGATTTCACCATCTACGGTCCGTAATATCGTCAAAGGGTTCAGAGAATCTGGAGAAATCACTGCACGTGAGCAGCTAAGCCCGTGACCTTCGATCCCTCAGGCTGTACTGCATCAACAAGCGACATCAGTGTGTAAAGGATATCACCACATGGGCTCAGGAACACTTCAGAAACCCACTGTCAGTAACTACAGTTGGTCGCTACATCTGTAAGTGCAGGTTAAAACTCTCCTATGCAAGGCGAAAACCGTTTATCAACGACACCCAGAAACGCCGACGGCTTCGCTGGGCCTGAGCTCATCTAAGATGGACTGATACAAAGTGGAAAAGTGTTCTGTGGTCTGACGAGTCCACATTTCAAATTGTTTTTGGAAACTGTGGACGTCGTGTCCTCCGGACCAAAGAGGAAAAGACCCATCCGGATTGTTATAGGCGCAAAGTTGAAAAGCCAGTATCTGTGATGGTATGGGGGTGTGTTAGTGCCCAAGACATGGGTAACTTACACATCTGTGAAGGCGCCATTAATGCTGAAAGGTAATACAGGTTTTGAAGCAACATATGTTGCCATCCAAGTAACGTTACTATGGACGCCCCTGCTTATTTCAGCAAGACAATGCCAAGCCACGTGTTACATCAACGTGGCTTCATAGTAAAAGAGTGCGGGTACTAGACTGGCCTGCCTGTAGTCCAGACCTGTCTCCCATTGAAAATGTGTGTCGCATTATGAAGCCTAAAATACCACAACGGAGACCCCCGGACTGTTGAACAACTTAAGCTGTACATCAAGCAAGAATGGGAAAGAATTCCACCTGAGAAGCTTAAAAAATGCGTCTCCTCAGTTCCCAAACGTTTACTGAGTGTTGTTAAAAGGAAAGGCCATGTAACACAGTGGTGAACATGCCCTTTCCCAACTACTTTGGCACGTGTTACAGCCATGAAATTCTAAGTTAATTATTAATTGCAAAAAAAAAAAAAGTTTATGAGTTTGAACATCAAATATCTTGTCTTTGTAGTGCATTCAATTGAATATGGGTTGAAAATGATTTGCAAATCATTGTATTCCGTTTATATTTACATCTACCACAATTTCCCAACTCATATGGAAACGGGGTTTGTAGTTGGTTGGATTATTTCTGGTGTTAATTTAATGGTGACAGAAACAGGAATGATCTATTATGAGGTCCGTACCTCAGAGGACGGAAAGGTATAGGAGTCGACATTACGGGAGGTTCTTGCCGTGCAAAGATTGACGTCACCCCCTCCTCAGATCGCCGCCATTACCGCCACGCACCCTAAAATTGCGCGGCGTATAATTACCGCCATCAGCGGCGGACAATACAGAGCTATCACATCCTTTCCTGGGGTGACGCAGGCGACCAGCGTGAAGGTTTTAGGAGACTATAAAAGGCCGGGAAAAAAAATAATAAAATGGTGTCGCAGAAATGATGTGAAATTGCAAGCGGGGAGTGGAGCGATAAGGGAAAATATGGATGAAAGGTGCTGTCGTCTCAGGTGGCCTCTCTGATTGCTTTGAGACGAAGCAACGGGAGGCTGTGAGGGGAGAGAAAAAAAAAGAAAAAAAAAGAAAAAAAAAACATGGAATCAATGGCGCCTGTCGGCGTTCTTTTTTTCACGTGGCACCGACTCAGTCTGCTCGGAGCTGCATGCCGCTGCAACCTCATCCGTCTTCTTTTATAAAGCATACAGAGGGGGTGGTCTTCTCGGTCTGTTGGAGCCAAAGTCCGCGTGCAGGGAGTGACTGTGGCCCGTCGATATGCTTACATAACTTTTAGAACACGCTGCAGTGTTTCGTACGGCAATGAGAGTGGCCGTGCCAGCGATCTGAGGGTTCCCGGTTCGATCCCCACCTTCTACCACGTCCGTTTGTGTCCTTGAGCAAGACACTCCACCCTTGCTCCTGATGGGTCGCGGTTAGGGCCTTGCATGGCACCCTGCAAAAACTGCAATCTAAGTAAGATTAAATATCTCAAATAAGGGTGATATTTGCTTATTTTATGTCTGATAAGATCATTCTTCTCACTAAGCAGATTTTACGTTAGAGTGTTTTACTTGTTTTAGGTGTTTTGGTCCTAAATGATCTCAGTAAGATATTGCAGCTTGTTGCTGAGATTTGATGGCCTATATTGAGTAAAACATGCTTGAAACTAGAATATCAACTGTTGCAAAGCTGTGTCATCAACACTCACAAGTATAAAACTACTTTTTCAAAGTAATAATTTCTTATTTTAAGCATGAAATAAAAAATCATGACTTAGACCAGGGGCGTCACTAGCTTTTAAGGACAGGGGGGGCTTAGCCCCCAGGAGATGCACAGGGTGCGAGCGAACGTAGCGCACGAGCACAAAACATCACAAACGGCTAACAAAGACTTAGAAATTATTCATTGTTATTATTATTATTTTAAAAAAATGCACAGGACAAAATTAAATGCTCCCCGGGACGATGGCTTTTAACCATTTTTTTTCTTTGTATGTATTTATTAATTTTACATTTTATATTAAATGTCTTGGTTTTTCCTCCCTCTGAAAATCCTATGAAATGTTTAACAAGCCATCCTATAATAATACAACAGCTATTAATGTAACAATACAATAAAACAAATATATTTAATGATGTTTTTTTCATTATTTTAACAATAGGCTAATGTATATTACTTTATATAGATTCTACAAGAAACACAAAACTTAAAAACTAAATTATTTACAATTGCACACACAAGGTTTCGTGCAGCTTCACTCATTGTAAAGGAAGATAATGTGCTTCGTACACGTGCAGGACCGCAAGCAAGGTCGCAGAGAAAATGCGGACTGGAATTTGAGTGATATGGGCATTTTCTATATGAACAAGTGGAATGGATTGGATACCGACGCACTAAAGGGGCTCTCTACCTTATGCTATGAAGTGAGGGGAAACTGAGTGAATAATAACATGTTATATGATTTATTTAAACTCATATTCGGGCCGCTTTATAATGAATATGTCAGCATGTATTTGTAAAAAAAATATATATATATACTGTATATAACACCAAATTATTTAGGGGGGCTTAAGAATATTTTAGGGGGGCTTGAGCCCCCCTAAAATAGGCCTAACAACGCCAATGACTTAGACACAATTGTGTCTCATAATTAAAACAGATGACAGCCAAATGGACTTTGCTGTTTTATTTTCAATGAAACAATAGAAAACACATACTCATATAGTAGTTCAGTTGGCACAGTACAGTAAACGGACAGTTAATATTTAAACATTTAACATGTGACATTTCTAACAATTTTGAACAGAAATAGTCCATGCACATTCAGATAAATTCTTCAAAATTACAGTTAAATTTTTTTTGGCCAGGGGCCAGGCTGTATATATGCGCACTAATTGACTGAAAGAGCACACACTTGGCGCGATGATGTCATGTTGTCGATGGAAAAATGCATTTTTAGACCTGAGCGGCTCGTAGACCCCGAGAGTAACAAGCGGGTTGCCTTGTTGCCTTTCCATCTCTATATCAGTGGTTCTTAACCTGGGTTCGATCGAACCCTAGGGGTTCGGTGAGTCAGCCTCAGGGGTTCGGCAGAGCCTCCGCCGCGGAGGTCAAGACACGCCCGACTCATCGTGTAAATAAAAACTACTCCCTATCGGTGTATTATGGATACCCTCAAACAATGTTCCCTCTAAATTTCCATATGTGTGAGCAAACGCAAAAACTCCTTGAGCATTCGGTGGAGCACATGTGGTCACACCTGCAGCACACCTGTCCCAAACCTGACTAAATAACAAGTTAAAGGTTTTATTATTGTAATCAAATGACAACAGTCATTTCCATGAGATTATTTTCTAATATAAGTGTTTTGGCCCACTTACAATGACGATAACATATTATTTTTCATGAGCTGTGTACTAGTATTATATGTCTGGGTGGGTGGGGGGGGGTCCTACTTTGGAAATAATGTGTACCCCTTTCAGATATCGCATTTAGTTTCCACTAAAACATTCACATGTTGCACAATGACATGTAAACATGGGATTATGTGTACAATCTGTTTGTAAAATATATATCTATTAGTATTTCTTTAATATAATAACATCATTTTATGATTACAGTTCGGGTTCTGTGAATGCGCATATGAAACTGGTGGGGTTCGGTACCTCCAACAAGGTTAAGAACCACTGCTCTAAATATATCTATCCATCTATCTATCTATCTATCTATTAGAGATGTCTGATTACATCGGCCTGCCGATATTATCGGCCGATAAATGCTTTAAAATGTAATATCGGAAATTATCGGTATCGGTTTTTTATTATCGGTATCAGGTTTTTTTTGGTGGTTTTTTTTAATTAAATCAACATAAAAAACACAAGATGCACTTACAATTAGTGCACCAACCCAAAAAACCTCCCTCCCCCATTTACACTCATTCACACAAAAGGGTTGTTTCTTTCTGTTATTAATATTCTGGTTCCTACATTATATATCAATATATATCAATACAGTCTGCAAGGGATACAGTCCGTAAGCACACATGATTGTGCGTGCTGCTGGTCCACTAATAGTACTAACCTTTAACAGTTAATTTTACTCATTTTCATTAATTACTAGTTTCTATGTAACTGTTTTTATATTGTTTTACTTTCTTTTTTTATTCAAGAAAATGTTTTTAATTTATTTATCTTATTTTATCTTCACCATACCTGGTTGTCCAAATTAGGCATAATAATGTGTTAATTCCACGACTGCATATATCGGTATCGGTTGATATCGGTATCGGTAATTAAAGAGTTGGACAATATCGGAATATTGGATATAGGCAAAAAGCCATTATCGGACATCCCTACTATCTATATATATATATATATATATATATATATATATATATATATATATATATATATATATATATATATATATATATATATATATACAAATATATATTTACATTTACATATATATATATATATATATATATATATATATATATATATATATATATATATATATATAATATTTACATACAAATATATTTATACATATAATTACACACATTTTCTTCCGCTTCTCCATTTAAATATACTATTTTTGTTTTTAAATAATATAACTTTTCTGGAATTATTTCAGTAGGGAATTATTTGTTAGGAATAGTAATCAGATGGAAATAAATTGAAAAAAATAATAATTTGGGTTAATTATTCTTCAGTTATTTTTGTCAATACATATATTTGTGTAATTATATAATGAAAACATTTATCTCTGGATGTCTTTAAGGATTTGGGTTAAAGGGTTTAGAAGGTTGGAATCCCGATGCAGATCAACATATGAAAGTCAGGATTGCTTTTTTGAAGACTTCCACAAGACTGCCGAGGTGCCGTTGAGCAAGTATGGAATATTTAAGTCCCGACTGCAAAAGGATTCCTTAACTTTAGCACTTAATAGATTATTGTGTCATATTTAATGTGCACAGTACATGTTGTTCATATAGAGATGTTTTGCCAACTGCTCTCCACAAGCATCAGGAGTACCAACGCTGATGACCCGCAGCAGATGTTCAAGTATTCTCGCGCGCGTCATTCAATTTACGGCGAGGCCTCGGCAACAACTGCTGACAAGCCAGCAGCCGACACTTGGATTACAGCTTTGTGGCTCAGGATGGCGAGATGGGACGATTAAAGAACGCAGGGGCCGTAAGTGAGTTCGGGCGGCCTGCGGGATGGCGATGGGCGGCGGGGGATTAGCGAGGAAAGATGGAGGACAGCATATGGCGACCTTGGTTTAAAGAAAAATAAAAAGATGGCGAGTAAAGTGAGTGACACCGAACTTACTTAGCTTTGAATTACCACCGTTTTGCTACCTCCTCTTTTCTTCATACATTAAACCAGAGATTCTCACACTGTGCGTTTTTAATCAGTACTTAGGCCTACTACGCTACTGTATTTTAATGTTAGTCATTATGGGGGTACTTGAAGAGCCAAGCCTTTTCTGAAGTAATACAATAGGGAAGGAAGTCACATGGCCCCATTCCTGGGTGGAACTTGCGTGAGAGGAAGGCGGAGGGTTTAATCATTTTGCAATGCAGTCTGCTGAAAATGATGGAAAGCGCTACTCTACATGGCATAGTGGTCAAAGTTGGAACTGTTACTGACACATTTCAAGATATTCAACACTCCACTGCCATTTGGCAACCAAAGTGGAAAGTGCACCTCAACAATTTGTCACGTTTCATGTGTCAGGTAAAGTGCAACAAACTTGACAAACATATGAATTCCCTTTCTACAGTACTTGGTGAAACCAGTTTGAGAACCACTCAACGCAATTATTTACACATAATCTCCAATACAATCTTATTTTTTATTTAGAACAAGTATTTAACCCAAAAGGAGACTGAAGCATCCAAAGCTCAAGCACAGTTAAGCTTAGGTTAGCATGTAGCCTCAAAAGCCATCCATCCATTTTCTACCGCTTTCTACCTACTCAGTGGCCTAGTGGTTTGAGTGTCCACCCTGAGATCGGTGGGGTTGTGAGTTCAAACCCCGGCCGAGTCATACCAAAGACTATAAAAATGGGACCCATTACCTCCCTGCTTGGCACTCAGCATCAAGGGTTGGAATTGGGGGTTAAATCACCAAAAATTATTCCCGGGCGCGGCCACCGCTGCTGCTCACTGCTCCCCTCACCTCCCAGGGGGTGAACAAGGGGATGGGTCAAATGCAGAGGACACATTTCACCTCACCTAGTGTGTGTGTGACAATCATTGGTACTTTAACTTTAACTTGTCCTTTTCGGGGTGGCGGAGGGGTGCTGGAGCCTATCTCAGCTGCATTCGGGCGGAAGGCGGGGTATACCCTGGACAAGTCGCCACCTCATCACAGCATAATTGTTACAATTGAACTTTGCACTGTTAAAGGAAAACTGCTCTTTTTTTGTGCCCATCATTCACAATCACTATGTGAGACAAGAACACGTGTTTGTCTTTTTCTGTGTGCATTTAAGACAGTAAAAAACCGCTAGCAAGAGGCGGCTAACTATATATGTAATTGGGACACAATCTATTCAAATGATATGGTAAATTCAGATTTTTTCCCCCCATTTGTGACATGTATCTGATTTTTTTTCTCGTCAATATGAACGGCGCGGAACTAAATGGCGGACAAAGGAGCAGAAAACAGTCAGTGGCAAAATATTATGATGATTTAGAAGTGGTTAAAATATATAGTGTCTTACGTCAATGTCGGTGTGGAAGTTGCTTCCCAGACACAGCACCGGAGCCAAGCGTGCAGTTTTTAACCATGTTTTGATGTACATAGATTTTACCAAAAGTTTTCTCCAGCTGGACGTGACTTTCCAGTCACCTCCGTATCCTCTCTCTCCCCCCTGTTCTCGGCCGCTTACTGTTAAAGACAACAGATGATTAGATAACTCGTACCACCTGGGAGATCTAATCACCTGTTCAGCTGTGTCTCGCCGTCAGCACTGCCACGCCCCCACCTGATGGCACTCTGTCCTCAGTGCCATGGACAGAGGCGGTGACTTTCGCTCCTGCAAGCAGCGCTGGCCACACCTCCCTCCACAGTCGGATTTAACCCCAAAAAATGTAACTGGGCATCATGCAGTGTTTAGCCTAAACACATTTGTGATTAACGCCTATACAAATAAAATTTGATTGCTTGATTGATTCATGATAATATCTAATATTACCATTTTTTTGGTCATTTTAAGCATTTCCGTAACTTCTTTCACAGAGTGTGTAGCAACAATCTCTATTTCCGTCGACAACTGTCAGGGACGCAAAGACAGGTATAGCGAGGTGCCGGTAAAAGTCCTTTTATTAGGAACAAGACGGGCAAAATAAAGCTACAGATGTAAAGTAACTGCTTAACATGCCAACAAAGGAAGTGGGGCTAAGAAAATAAGAGCACAAACAGGAAATGACACAAAACAAAGGAGAACAATGAATAAAATCTAAAACTGTCAGGAGGCATCGTGACAAAAACAATGACTACTAATCATGGCGGACTACTTTAGATCAGACGACGACTAAATTGAGACAAATGATTATCCAGAACTTCTACCTTCTTGAACCTGAATATTTACGGAGGATGAGCAACACGTTTCAGAAGCTGGGTGCGAAACATCAGCGACAGTGAAACCCTAAACTAATGTGAAGCTAATGCTAAGTGCTAAATAAAATACGAACATAACAAAACAATCACTTACTATGTCCGCTTTCACTGGGATGGTTGTATCTTCCAGCCAAAGACTGGTGCTTCATACACACACAGTTGATATATTTACATGCACTTAAATGTGCTATGTCTTTTAATATGTAGCACTGTAGGGATTTGGTGTCAAATGAAAAGTGCATTATAAGTGAAGTGAAGTGAATTGTATTTATATAGCGCTTTTCTCTAGAGACTCAAAGCGCTTTGCATAGTGAAACCCATGATCTGCAACTAAACCAGTGTGGGTGGCACTGGGAGCATGTGGGTAAAGTGTCTTGCCCAAGGACACAACAGCAGTGATTAGGATGGCGGAAGCGGGGATCAAACCTGGAACCCTCAAGATGCTGGCTCTATCAACTGAGCCATGCCGCCCCTATGGGGCACAAAGAATGCACAAAAAAAGTACACGGCCCCAATCCAAGATGTAGCGACATTGTTATTGTAGGCTAATAATAAACGTTTTATATATATATATATATTAATATTTATTATTATTATTATTATTTTTAAAAACTAACATGAACTAAAAAGCACGGATTTGGTTGAAATTAGCCTTTTAAAACACATGTAAGAGCTTTAATTAGGTCGTTGACCGTATAAAAAATGGGATTAACATATCTGGAACATATCTAAATAAAATAATGTGGTTTTGTTTAAAAAAAAAAAAAAAAAATTAAATTAAATATAAAGTGGCCAAAATATAATGTGTAATTATGATGTAACATTATCATCACGTCAAATGTATAATCTGATACACATAGGATTATTATCGTTGGATTAAACACGTCATAATAATACATCATTATTATTATCATGATTATATTATTACTAGTGCATTTTATTGGGGTTAAATGTCGGTAAAACCTAGTGACGCCTTGCCTCTAACTTTGACCAATGGTCCTTGAATGCACCACAGTTATGTGCAATGAGATGCAATAGTGAAATGTATACCGTATTTTCCGGACTATAAGGCGCACTTAAAATTAGTATTTTTTTCCTCAAAACTCGACAGTGCGCTTAATGTACGGAATAATTCTGGTTTTGCTTACCGACCTCGAAGCAATTTTATTTGGTACATGGTGTAATGATAAGTGTGAACAGTAGATGGCAGTCAAACATAAGACATAGGTGTAGACTGCACTATGATGGCAATATGACTCAAATAAACAACACCAACATTTTATATGTTCCATTGAACATATAGAACATTACACACGGCGCTTAAAAATCTATGCAAATGTTTTAGTACGACTTTGGTAAGCTATGAAGCCACACCGCTTGATATGCTTCAACATAGGAGTATTATTATGGTGTGTGTATAAGGTAAGACATATTATCTGGCGGGGGTTTTTTTCGCAATGTTATGGAAAAGCAACTATTTTTACTTTCTGGTACCTGCTGATCTGTATTTGGGATCTGCATAAGTCCTGAAAATGTGCGCACATTTCCGGTGTTGTTCCCGGATGAGGGGATGCTGCTCCGTTATTGATTGAAGTAAAGTCTTAATGTCATTAAAACAGTTAGCGCCATCTTTTGACACTTCTTCCACCCCCGTCCTTGCACGCTACACCGCTACAACAAAGATGACGGGGAGAAGACGCTGCCGAAGGTGACCCACGTAAATAAGACCGCCCACAAAACGGCGCATTCGGAAGCGACTGTCAGAAAGCGGCTTGAAGATGATCTGTAAAACATCATCTATGCAACATTTTGACCAAAGAACCACCATTACATGTTATGTAGACCACAAGGAAGTGTTTTACATTTAGAAAATAATAATAATTAAAGCTGCAAGCAGCGATGGACGGGACCGACTTTGACGGCACATAAAATCCAAACCGGAGCAGTAATTAAAACTCTTTCGTCAAATTTTAATAAGAAGGGTTCAATCTCTCTTCTGTGTTAGTTTGAAGCCGACACGACAAACGCACTAAGAGGAGATAATGTTTGAAAAAAGGTGACAGTTTTTACAAAACATTTGTTTTGAAGGGGGAATTGCAAACTTCCTGTTGATTTTTGCTGGGTGTTGTCAATATATGAAATGTAGGTCTAAGTGAGACCTACATAGAGGTATTTGTTTCATGTCTCTAAGACTGGAAGTTACAGGCAGTTTTGTCTGAGTTTTCTTCCTAAGAGCAGTTGTGTCTGTGTTTTCTTTCTAGGGGGCGCTAAAGCGCAATTTGGAGTTTTGGGGTTGGGTTTTTTATTAGATCGCAATTTTTGCCAGTCCTGATGTGTGTGTCCAGTTTGGTGAGTTTTGAAGCATGTTAAGGGGGTCAAATTACAGCTCAAAGAGGCAAAAGTGACTGTTTTTAGTAAACTTTTGTTTTGAAGGGGGAATTGCCAACTTCCTGTTGATTTTTGCTGAAGGATGTCAAGGTATGAAATCTAGGTCTAAGTCAGACCTACATAGAGGTATTTGTTTCATGTCTTTACGACATTCTTACCGGAAGTTACAAGCGGTTTTGTCTGTTTTTTTTCCTAGGGGACGCTAGAGCGCAATTTTGAGTTTTGGGTTGTTGTTTTTTTATTAGATGGCAATTTTCGCCAGTCCTGATGTGTGTGTCGAATATGGTGAGTTTTGAAGCATGTTAAGGGGGTCAAATTACAGCTCAAAGAGGCGGCCGGTATAATAATAATAAAACATTACAATTACAATAGGGTCCTCTGTCCCAAAGGGACATTGCAGTCCCTAATAATATGACTCTTTTAATGTGCCCTATAATCCGTTGCGCCTTAAAACCTCTCAAGGCTTAGTTAGCCACATGCGTGGACAGCACCTTTTAGCTCTTATTTCGAAAATTGTGTACACTACTGAATTGGGGTCTTATGGCTGCTTATGTGGACACTTATACTGCCATCTGGTGGTGTGAGAAGAGTATAACATACAATGAAATTTGGGGAAAAAAAGGTGTAAAAATAAGAATTAGCATGTCACTAAACATGAAGTACACGTTTGTGTACTTATGGACTAAGTACGTCATATAAAAAGATGATTCTTAGTTTTTATTCTAATTAGGATCCAATAAGCCCAAATAGCAAAGAGAAATAAAAAAAAGCATGTAAACAAACAGCTTGGGCCTTAAGAGGTTTTTAAATATGAAAAAAGATCAAAAATAGACCATTCGTCGGCAGTGCGCCCTATAATACGGTGCGCTTTATGTTCCGGAAAATTCAGTACACAACTTTCTCCCATGCTTCCACAAATACATTTACAATATTTTTACCTTTCATGATGACGTTATGTGACGTGACGTTAGGTGTGAGCGACGACACCTTGGTTAATATGTTAGCGTTGTTAGCCGCCACTTGCGAGCAGTTTTTTATTATTTAGCATGCAACAAAAAAGACATGTTTTTTTTGTTTCACATATGGATTGTGGATGAATGGATAAGGAAAACTGTCAGAATAATTGTATCTAAGTTATCACAAAACTTTGTGTTACATTGAGTTCAGCTCGCCCTGCGAGAGGACAAAAGCTGCCTTTGATCCTACCAAGCAAAAGGCTTGTAAAACTCCACTGTGTAGGATGGGGAGCGACATGAGGGTGTCGGTTTCTTTGATGTATTGTAATCCACAGGAAGATTTTGTCTTTACCCGAGGTCTACAAAGCAGAGAGGAGGCAGGGCCTGACCTCCCTCCAGGCACCTTTTCTTTTAACTTTGAACTGTTTTGTAACAAAAGGCGATGGCTGTTTACGACCCCACTCCCTTAGAAACAGCTGTTGACATGTAATCAGAGAAAGTCCAAATAAAACAGGAGGTGTACAATCTTTCGTCAGAGCGTTTCTCCTCAATTGAGCTAAATTGAGCCTCCATGTTCGAACTGCTCCCACAGTGGAGTGTTTTAGGTCTCGTCTTAAGACCCACTTTTATTCTCTGGCTTTTAACACTACGTGAGTTGTGTGGTCCTCTGTTGTCCTCTGTGTTTTTAAAATTTTGCTTTTTGCTTTCTATTTACTGTTTTAATTGGTTTTACCCTTTGAAATTGTTTTTAATCATGTTTATTTTATATTGTTTTTAATTGTGTTTAATATTGTTGTGCAGCACTTTGGAAACATTTTGTTGTTTAAATGTGCTATATAAATAAAGTGGATTGGATTGGATTGAAATTGAATTCTGTCTCTGTTTAATTCCTTGCTTCTTGTCTTGTTTAATAGATGTCATCAGTGTTTGAATCTGACAAAAAAAAGCAAAAATGTGCAATTCCCCTTTAAGTCCGACTAGAAGGTGTATGAAATAAACAAGTGATCTGCTTTAGTGCACTCATAGCTAATGGTGGTACGTAAATACGTTGCAGTTTAGACGAGACGAGAGGACAAAAGCTGCCTTTGATCCTACCAAGCAAAAGGCTTGAAAAACTCCACTGTGTAGGATGGGGAGCGACACGAGGGTGTCGGTTTCTTTGATGTATTGTAATCCACAGGAATATTTTGTCTTTACCCGAGGTCTACAAAGTGGAGAGGAGGCAGGGCCTGACCTCCCTCCAGGCACCTTTTCTTTTAACTTTGAACTGTTTTGTAACCAAAGGCTATGGCTGTTTACGACCCCCCTCCCTTAGAAACAGCTGTTGACAAGTAATCAGAGAAAGTCCAAATAAAAGAGGAGGCGTACAATCTTTTGTCAGAGCGTTTCTCCTCAATTGAGCTAAATTTAATTCTGTCTCTGTTTAATTCCTTGCTTCTTGTCTTGTTTAATAGATGTCATCAGTGTTTGAATCTGACAAAAAAAAGCAAAAATGTGCAATTCCCCTTTAAGTCCGACTAGAAGGTGTATGAAATAAACAAGTGATCTGCTTTAGTGCACTCATAGCTAATGGTGGTACGTAAATACGTTGCAGTTTAGACGAGAGGCAATTAAGCAAAAAGTTAGCCGTGGTTATGGCTGAACTTTTAACGAGCGAGCAGGAAGTCTGTGTCGGTGCAATGAAACGGCGTCCTCCCTTGCAAGCTTTATTCTGGCGTCGCTAAAGTGTTACTCGGAACACTGAGATTTGTTCAGGGGAAGAAAAAAAAAAAGGAGGCCATTAAATCCCAATTGATGGCCGCAACACTCCCACGAGGTAACTTGATGAATGTCTACATGCATCAATGTCGAGCATTTACCAGGAGTGACTCAGTATGCATAATATATTCTTATTCGCTTTAAGGCGTGGCTCGGAATGCATAACCTAAGTGCAATTTGTGCTTTACCATGACTGCAGTTATTTGTTATGTGTTAAAGTGTGCTAACCTGTGTGGAACATCAATTTACTAACGTATTTGGTTGTTGAACAGGGTACGTCAATAGAAAAGTTTGTAAGGTGAAGCCAATTTCTCCAAAAGGATCATTGTAAATATGAACAATGGGTTGCAGCTGTGACAAAAGTCCATATTTTAGTGAACGTTTGTACACTTTGAACACAATATAACGTGCTACACAGGGAAGTCCCTTGGGTGCCCTCACAAACTATCAGAAATAACACAAATCCTTAACTTTAAAAGGGAAATTGTGGGTTAATTTTGCTTATCCGTCACAATTAGAGATGTTCCATAATGGCTTTTTTGCCGATATCCGATATTCCAATATTGTCCAACTCTTAATAACGGATTCTGATATCAACCGATACCGATATATACAGTCGTGGAATTAATGCCTAATTTTGTTGTGATGCCCTGCTGGATGCATTAAACAATATTTTCCAAAATAATCAACTCAAGTTATGGAAAAAAATGCCAACATGGCACTGCCATATTTATTATTGAAGTCACAAAGTGCATTATTTTTTTTAACATGCCTCAAAACAGCAGCTTGGAATTTGGGACATGCTCTCACTGAGAGAGCATGACGAAATTGAGGTGGGCGGGGTTGGGGGGGCGGGGTTTAGGGGTAGGGTGTAGCGGGGGTTGTATATTGTAGCGTCCCGGAAGAGTTAGTGCTGCAAGGGGTTCTGGGTATTTGTTCTGTTGTGTTTATGTTGTGTTACGGTGCGGATGTTCTCCCGAAGTGTGTTTGTCATTCTTGTTTGGTGTGGGTTCACAGTGTGGCGCATATTTGTAACAGTGTTAAAGTTGTTTATACGGCCACCCTCAGTGTGACCTGTATGGCTGTTAACCAAGTATGCATTGCATTCACTTGTGTGTGTGAAAAGCCGTAGGTATTATGCGATTGGGCCTGCACGCAAAGGCAGTGCCTTTAAGGTTTATTGGAGCTCTGTACTTCTCCCTTCGTCCGTGTACACAGCGGCGTTTTAAAAAGTCATACATTTTACTTTTTCAAACCGATACCGATAATTTCCGATATTACATTTTAAAGCATTTATCGGCCGATAATATCGGCAGTCCGATATTATCGGACATCTCTAGTCACAATCATTATGAAAGACGTGACAGATGTATTTATTTTAATGCATTCTTATATTTACATAAATGCGATCAAAAGTCTGCTTACAATAGAGCTTACAAGAGCCGATTTATTCTGCCTATGAAGCCCTTAAAAAAACATCCAAACACTTCTATTAAGGTTTTATATGTACTGTAACAAAGCTGCAATATTTGGAGCGCGATGTGGCGAAGGGCAACTGTGTTAGCGAGCATCCCAGATAAATTTCACGGGGAATATTTGGTTTCATGGGATAGTTTTGTTCCATCCATGAAAATGTCTGCTTTATAGGTCACAGGTTGATCTCACATGAAGATTAGGAACACACACTTGCACGCACATCCACACAGCTGATTTACAACACAAACACACACACAACTGGCCGCCATGGATGTGATCATTGGGTTATATACATGTGTGTGTGTGTGTGTGTGTGTGTGTGTGACGTCAACAGGCCTGGGGATTACTTATTTAATGTTTTGCAAATGTGATGCTGCAGTTTGCGGTGTTTTATAACATTCCGTGTCAAGCGGATTAGGAGCAGCGTTGGTTTGCTGATGTGGAATTGGATTTATTTCGGGAAAAATGGCACCTATTGCACATTTGTTCCTTGTACACGTGTTTTTATAACTTTTTCTTTTTTTTTTACCAGTGTACAAAAAAGGTACCATCATGAAGAGTTTAGTCATGTCATTAAAATGTTTGTTTTATTTGTATACATATTTATAAATATATTACTACATTTAAAATAATATTTAATAACTGATTTAACACACTTTTGAAAGTTCACAGCAGTAAGTGTTGGGATTTTTGTCAATGATCTAAATTTGTGGGGGAAAAAAATAAATAAATTAAAACAAAATGCCGTATCATAAAAAATATACGGTTAATCTAGTTTAATAAAAATAGTCTTTTTTAATTTATATTTACTCTATAATCAATTAATATAAATCTACATTTCAAACGACAATTAAATGAACCTACACTACTGCCTTTTTTAAAACTTTAGTGGGCTTCCCTGCTTGGCACTCAGCATCAAGGGTTGGAATTGGGGGTTAAATCAACAAAATGATTCCCGGGCGTGGCCACCGCTGCTGCTCACTGCTCCCCTCACCTCCCAGGGGGTGAACAAGGGGATGGGTCAAATGCAGAGGTTAATTTCACCACACCTAGTGTGTGTGTGTGACAATCGTTGGTACTTTAACTTAACTTTCCTGTAGTAATTGTAATTGTAAACTGATTATTTTTGAAAATCCAATGTTAATATTTTTCTGATTATTATATTTTTAGAAATTGTTTAGTTTTAGTTCCTGTTAACTAGAAGAATATTCCGTTGGGCAATTTCTATATTTTATATTTTTCATATTATTTATTTTATTTCCTATAAAAGAGTGAAACTATTTTACTACTATTGCAACGAAAAAAATCACTTTGAATTCAGTGCAATTTAGAGGTAATATTTGACCATTACTTCGATATGTTTATTTTGTTTTGAAAAAACAAACAAAAAACAGTTGAACATATTCATACTTTAACGATTGTTTTTACATGATAATAAAGTTACCGTATTTTCCGCACTATAAGGCGCACCGGATTATAAAGCGCACCTTCAATGAATGGCCTATTTTAAAACTTTGTTCATATATAAGGCGCACCGCATTATAAGGCGCATAGAATAGTGAAGTGAAGTGAAGTGAATTATTTTTATATAGCGCTTTTCTCTAGTGACTCAAAGCGCTTTACATAGTGAAGCCCAATATCTAAGTTACATTTAAACCAGTGTGGGTGGCACCGGGAGCAAGTGGGTAAAGTGTCTTGCCCAAGGACTCGACGGCAGTGACTAGGATGGCAGAAGCGGGGATCGAACCTGGAACCCTCAAGTTGCTGGCACGGCCACTCTACCAACCGAGCTATAGAATAGACTGTATAATCAATCAATATAAAATTACATTTTACAGGACACTTAAATGAACAGTAGTAGCCCTACACCACTGCATTTTTTAAAAAAAAATTTTAAGTGGCCTTTCATGTGATAATTATATATTTTTTCCTTTCATAGAATATTATGAGGGTACAGTTTACTTTTAAATTATTTTTTATTGTATTTAATGATTTTTTTTTTTCATGACTATCAATACCTTTGCTCACTTATTGGCTGAGAGAAATTACATGGTTCTCAAGTATTTCTTAAATATAGTTGCCTGTCCTGTGAAGTCGGTAAGAAAGTGAGATACAAAGTTTAGTAAGGGCTCACTATCTGGCGGCTAAGTGCATTCCTGGCGAAGACAAGGATTCACACTTTTGACTCTTTTGAGGATGCCACTCATTTGAGTTGAACTGCTGCTGACCCCAATGTGTGTGTGTGTGTGTGTGTGTGTGTGTGTGTGTGTGTTTGACTGACAGGTGTGGAAAACCCACCGCTCGCTGTCGTCGTCCAACCGGGATTAAAAAACAGGAAACACCCCGCCGACCCGCCCCCCCGCCAGCCGTCACCATGGGGAAACAGAACAGCAAGCTGAGGCCAGAGATGCTGCAGGACCTGAGGGAGAACACCGAGTTCTCTGATCACGAGCTGCAGGAGTGGTACAAGGTAACTCCCGCTAGACCAGTGTTTTTCAACCTTTTTTAAACCAAGGCACATTTTTTGCGTTGAAAAAATGCGGAGGCACACCACCAGCAGAAATCATTAAAAAACGAAACTCAGTTGACAGTAAAAAGTCGTTGTCGCAATTGTTGGATATGACTTTAAACCATAACCAAGCATGTATCAATATAGCTCTTGTCTCAAAGTAGGTGTACTGTCACCACCTGTCACGTCACCCCCTGACTTATTTGGACTTTTTTGCTGTTTTCCTGTGTGTAGTGTTTTAGTTCTTGTCTTGCGCTCCTATTTTGGTGGCTTTTTTTCTTTTTTCGGTATTTTCCTGTAGCAGTCTTCCTTTGAGCGATATTTCCACGCATCTACTTTGTTTTAGCAATCAAGAATATTTCAGTTGTTTTTATCCTTCTTTGTGGGGACATTGTTGATTGTCACGTCATGTTCGGATGTACATTGTGGACGCCGTCTTTGCTCCACAGTAAGTCTTTGCTGTCGTCCAGCATTCTGTTTTTGTTTGCTTTGTCGCCAGTTCAGTTTTAGTTTCGATCTGCATAGCCTTCCCTAAGCTTCAATGCCTTTTCTTAGGGGCACTCACCTTTTGTTTATTTTTGTTTTAAGCATGAGACACCTTTTTACCTGCACGCTGCCTCCCGCTGTTTCCGACATCTACAAAGCAATTAGCTACCGGCTGCCACCTGCTGATATGGAAGAGTATTACACGGTTACTCTGCCAAGCTCTAGACAGCACCGACACTCAACAACAACACATCATTTGCAGACTATAATTACTGGTTTGCAAAAAATATTTTTAACCCAAATAGGTGAAATTAGATCATCTCCTACGGCACACCAGACTGTATCTCACGGCAAACTAGTGTGCCGCGGCACAGTGGTTGAAAAACACTGCGCTAGACCACACCCAGGCCCAATAATCATAATTTATATTCTGCATGGATTATATCATTAGGGTTCATGCTTTCTGCTCCGCCGCTCCCAGTCTGTGGAACGCTCTCCCTGACCACGTTAGGGCACCACAGACTGTGGATGCTTTTAAAAAAGGTTTAAAAACCCTTCTTTTAAAAAAAGCCTTTTTTTAGATATATGCATACTTGTTCTAGCTGTTTGGCTGTTCTAGTTTTTATTTTGTATTATCTTTTTATTTTTATTTATTTATTTGTTTAATTTTTTTTTTTTTTGATACACTGTAGCACTTTGTGGTTGTTTACTCAATGTAAAGTGCTTTTTACAAATAAAATCTATTATTAGTATTATTATTGTTATTCAAATAAAATCTAACTTTCTTTATACTGTATATCCCTTTTCATACAATTGTAGCACAAAGTGATATTGATACACTTAAAAACTTTTTATTAAGTGCCTCCCGCCCTTATTACATTAATGACAGCACAAATGAAGACAAAATAAGGGAAATTGCTGTTCATGCAAGAATTACTGGAGCCGCACTTATATTCTGATGCTCACTAAAATCGAACGCGGGGTGAATATTAGGTTGATGCAATACAAATGGTACGTAAAAATCCTTTTAATGGCACTGTTTCATGCAAAATGTAATGACTTTTTGGGGAAAACGAACCTACACGGAAGTAAACGTGATGTCTAAAAAAAAGTGTGTGAAGTCCTGCTAGTTAACAAAGAAACCATCCTAAAAACGTCCTTGGCGGAGGTAGTAATACGTGACCTGACGGTGACAGAACATCCCCTCACAGTGCTGGTAATCCCCTGGGCAGACTGGATCAAGACCCCATGAGGTGCCATGTTGACCTGCTCACATCAATGTATGTGTAATGGCTATATGCAAGGATTATACACACACACACACACACACACAGTTTATAGCTGTGGGAGCAGCTGCCACTGATAAAGCGCCAACTGCTCGACCTTTGACCCTCACTTTCACAGCCATTCACAAAGAGGACGCACCAACCTGTATGAGTCATTCAAAAGTAGCGCTATTGGATTTGGTTCCTGGTGACAAATTTAAAAAAACAACTTCAAAATGACATTTTGACGCAGTCCTTTATGTTCAAGTTTCAGTGTTTTTTCCCCATATTTTATCCACCAGATGGCGCTTCTTTTTTCCCATTCAAAGCATGCAGCAAAATTTACCGATTTCTGTAAGAGTGCTTTGCTGGCAATAAAAAGCGACAGTTACGTAAACATACTGGCATTTGAAGGGTTAAAGCGCCCAAATTATAACTTGTATTTAATGTAGATGTATTTCAGGCTTAAGTCGGGAGAAAGTGAGGAAAAATATTAAGATTTTTACTGCAGTTTTTGGGAAGTTTTGTGCATTTTTGTTTCAAACCTGACACTGTAGAAAAATAAAAATGCATGAAAGTCAATGATATTAAATTAATTGTCCTTAAAATGTAGTTTTCATTAAAAAAGTACAGTTGTGTAAACAGTTATTTTTAAAGGGCAAACAAAATGCATCTTCCTTCCTTAACTTCTTAGCCTAATATAGCAAAGTTAAAAAAAAGTTTGTTCCTTGTGACGAAAAATGTCCCATTAAAAAACCCTTAAAATTAACGTTTTGATGCAGTCCTTTATGTTTATGTTTATAAACATTTTTCCCATTCAAAGCATGCAGAAAAAATGATTGCCGTTTACCGATTTCTGTCAGAGTGCCTTGCTGGGTTTTTTTTTTCCCAATAAAAAGCAACAGTTACATAAATATACTGGCATTTAAAGGGTTAAAGCGCCCAAATTATAATTTGTATATAATGTAGATGTATTTCAGGCTAAAGTCGGGAGAAAGTAAGAACAAATATTAAGATTTTTACTGCAGTTTTTGGGAAGTTTTGTGCATTTTTGTTTCAAATCTGACACTGTAGAAAAATAAAAATGCATGAAAGTCAATGATATTAAATTAATTGTCCTTAAAATGTAGTTTTCATTAAAAAAGTACAGTTGTGTAAACAGTTATTTTTAAAGGGCAAACAAAATGCATCTTCCTTCCTTAACTTCTTAGCCTAATATAGCAAAGTTAAAAAAAAGTTTGTTCTTGTAACGAAAAATGTCCCAATAAAAAACCCTTAAAATTCACGTTTTGACGCAGTCCTTTATGTTTGTGTTTATTAAAAAAATTCCCATTCAAAGCATGCAGAAAAAATTCTTGCCGTTTACCGATTTCTGTCAGAGTGCCTTGCTGGGTTTTTTTTTTCCCAATAAAAAGCAACAGTTACATAAATATACTGGCATTTAAAGGGTTAAAGCGCCCAAATTGTAATTTGTATATAATGTAGATGTATTTCAGGCTAAAGTCGGGAGAAAGTAAGAACAAATATTAAGATTTTTACTGCAGTTTTTGGGAAGTTTTGTGCATTTTTGTTTCAAACCTGACACTGTAGAAAAATAAAAATGCATGAAAGTCAATGATATTAAATTAATTGTCCTTAAAATGTAGTTTTCATTAAAAAAGTACAGTTGTGTAAACAGTTATTTTTAAAGGGCAAACAAAATGCATCTTCCTTCCTTAACTTCTTAGCCTAATATAGCAAAGTTTAAAAAAAGTTTGTTCCTTGTGACGAAAAATGTCCCATTAAAAAACCCTTAAAATTAACGTTTTGATGCAGTCCTTTATGTTTATGTTTATAAACATTTTTCCCATTCAAAGCATGCAGAAAAAATGATTGCCGTTTACCGATTTCTGTCAGAGTGCCTTGCTGGGGGTTTTTTTCAGAATAAAAAGCAACAGTTACGTAAACATACTGGCATTTGAAGGGTTAAAACGGCCAAATTATAATTTGTATTTAATGTAGATGTATTTCAGGCTAAAGTCGGGAGAAAGTAAGAACAAATATTAAGATTTTTATTGCAGTTTTTGAGAAGTTTTGTGCATTTTTGTTTCAAACCTGACACTGTAGAAAAATAAAAATGCATGAAAATCAATGATAACGCATTCTAGGATGTAATATTATTACCAATATTAAATTAATTATTCTTAAAATTTATTTTATGGAAAATATCGTAGTTTTCATTAAAAAAAGTACAGTTGTGTAAACAGTTATTTTTAAAGGGCAAACTAAAATCATCTTCCTTCCTAAACTTCTTAGCCTAATATAGCAAAGTTAAGTAAAAGTTTGTTCCTCGTGACGAAAAATGTCCCATTAAAAAACCCTTAAAATTCACGTTTTGATGCAGTCCTTTATATTTATTAATTTTTTTCCCATTCAAAGCATGCAGAAAAAATTCTTGTGCCTTGCTGTTTTTAACCCAATAAAAAGCGACAGTTACATAAACATACTGGCATTTAAAGGGTTAAAGCACCCAAATTATAATTCGTATTTAATGTAGATGTATTTCAGGCTAAAGTTGGGAGAAAGTGATGAAAAATATTAAGATTTTTACTGCTGTTTTTGTGCATTTTTGTTTTAAACCTGACACTGTAGAAAAATAAAAATGCATGAAAGTCAATGATCATTCCAGGATGCAATATTAATAACAATAATAAGTTAATTATCCTTAAAATGTATTTTTATGGAAATTATCGAAGTTTTTATTAAAAAAATACAGTTGTGTAAACAGTTATTTTTAAAGGGCAAACTAAAATCATCTTCCTTCCTTAACTTCTTAGCCTAATATAGCAAAGTTAAGTAAAAGTTTGTTCCTCTGTGACGAAAAATGGCCCATTAAAAACCCTTAAAATTCACGTTTTGACGCAGTCCTTTATATTTATTCATTTTTTTCCCCATTCAAAGCACGCAGAAAATTTTCTTGTGCCTTGCTGTTTTTAACCCAATAAAAAGTGACAGTTACATAAACATACTGGCATTTAAAGGGTTAAAGCGCCCAAATTATAATTCGTATTTAATGTCGATGTATTTCAGGCTAAAGTCGGGAGAAAGTGAGGAAAAATATTACGATTTTTACTGCAGTTTTTGGGAAGTTTTGTTTTAAACCTGACACTGTAGAAAAATAAAAATGCATGAAAGTCAATGATCATTCCAGGATGCAATATTAATAACAATAATAAGTTAATTATCCTTAAAATGTATTTTTATGGAAATTATCGAAGTTTTTATTAAAAAAATACAGTTGTGTAAACAGTTATTTTTAAAGGGCAAACTAAAATCATCTTCCTTCCTTAACTTCTTAGCCTAATATAGCAAAGTTAAGTAAAAGTTTGTTCCTCTGTGACGAAAAATGGCCCATTAAAAACCCTTAAAATTCACGTTTTGATGCAGTCCTTTATATTTATTCATTTTTTTTCCCATTCAAAGCACGCAGAAAATTTTCTTGTGCCTTGCTGTTTTTAACCCAATAAAAAGTGACAGTTACATAAACATACTGGCTTTTAAAGGGTTAAAGCGCCCAAATTATAATTCGTATTTAATGTCGATGTATTTCAGGCTAAAGTCGGGAGAAAGTGAGGAAAAATATTACGATTTTTACTGCAGTTTTTGGGAAGTTTTGTTTTAAACCTGACACTGTAGAAAAATAAAAATGCATGAAAGTCAATGATCATTCCAGGATGCAATATTAATAACAATAATAAGTTAATTATCCTTAAAATGTATTTTTATGGAAATTATCGAAGTTTTTATTAAAAAAATACAGTTGTGTAAACAGTTATTTTTAAAGGGCAAACTAAAATCATCTTCCTTCCTTAACTTCTTAGCCTAATATAGCAAAGTTAAGTAAAAGTTTGTTCCTCTGTGACGAAAAATGGCCCATTAAAAACCCTTAAAATTCACGTTTTGATGCAGTCCTTTATATTTATTCATTTTTTTTCCCATTCAAAGCACGCAGAAAATTTTCTTGTGCCTTGCTGTTTTTAACCCAATAAAAAGTGACAGTTACATAAACATACTGGCTTTTAAAGGGTTAAAGCGCCCAAATTATAATTCGTATTTAATGTCGATGTATTTCAGGCTAAAGTCGGGAGAAAGTGAGGAAAAATATTACGATTTTTACTGCAGTTTTTGGGAAGTTTTGTGCATTTATGTTTCAAACCTGACACTATAGAAAAATAAAAATGCATGAAAGTCAATGATATTAAATTAATTGTCCTTAAAATGTAGTTTTCATTAAAAAAGTACAGTTGTGTAAACAGTTACTTTTAAAGGGCAAACTAAAATCATCTTCCTTCCTTAACTTCTTAGCCTAATATAGCAAAATTAAAAACAAGTTTGTTCCTTGTGATGAAAAATGTCCCAATAAAAACCCTTAAAATTCACGTTTTGACACAGCCCTTTATGTTTATGTTTATACATTTTTTTCCCATTCAAAGCATGCAGAAAGAATAATTGCCGTTTACCGATTTCTGTCAGAGTGGCTTGCTGGGTTTTTTTTCCCCAATAAAAAGCAACAGTTACATAAACATACTGGCATTTGAAGGGTTAAAGCGCCCAAATTATAATTTGTATTTAATGTAGATATATTTCAGACTAAAGTCGGGAGAAAGAAAGGAAAAATATTAAGATTTTTACTGCAGTTTTTGGGAAGTTTTGTGCATTTTTGTTTTAAAGCTGACACTGGAGAAAATCAATTATCATTCCAGGATGTAATATTATTAATAATATTAAAGAAATGGTCCTTAAAATTTATTTTATGGAAATTATTGTAGATTTTATTTTCATTTAAAAAAACGGAGTTGTGTAAACGTTGTTCGCATTGCCGGCAGTAAGTCGGACACGTTTCCGGTGAGGGTTGGACTCCGCCAAGGCTGCCCTTTGTCACCGATTCTGTTCATAACTTTTATGGACAGAATTTCTAGGCGCAGTCAAGGCGTTGAGGGGATTCGGTTTGGTGGCTGCAGGATTAGGTCTCTGCTTTTTGCAGATGATGTGGTCCTGATGGCTTCATCTAGCCAGGATCTTCAGCTCTCACTGGATCGGTTCGCAGCTGAGTGTGAAGCGACTGGGATGAGAATCAGCACCTCCAAGTCCGAGTCCATGGTTCTCGCCCGGAAAAGGGTGGAGTGCCATCTCCGGGTTGGGGAGGAGATCTTGCCCCAAGTGGAGGAGTTCAAGTACCTCGGAGTCTTGTTCACGAGTGAGGGAAGAGTGGATCGTGAGATCGACAGGCGGATCGGTCCGGCGTCTTCAGTAATGCGGACGCTGTATCGATCCGTTGTGGTGAAGAAGGAGCTGAGCCGGAAGGCAAAGCTCTCAATTTACCGGTCGATCTACGTTCCCATCCTCACCTATGGTCATGAGCTTTGGGTTATGACCGAAAGGACAAGATCACGGGTACAAGCGGCCGAAATGAGTTTCCTCCGCCGGGTGGCGGGGCTCTCCCTTAGAGATAGGGTGAGAAGCTCTGTCATCCGGGGGGAGCTCAAAGTAAAGCCGCTGCTCCTCCACATCGAGAGGAGCCAGATGAGGTGGTTCGGGCATCTAGTCAGGATGCCACCCGAGCGCCTCCCTAGGGAGTTGTTTAGGGCACGTCCGACCGGTAGGAGGCCACGAGGAAGACCCAGGACACGTTGGGAAGACTATGTCTCCCGGCTGGCCTGGGAACGCCTCGGGATCCCCCGGGAGGAGCTGGACGAAGTGGCTGGGGAGAGGGAAGTCTGGGCTTCCCTGCTTAGGCTGCTGCCCCCGCGACCCGACCTCGGATAAGCGGAAGAAGATGGATGGATGGATGGATGGTAAACGTTGTTACTTTTAAAAGGCAAAAAAATTTAAATAAATAATCTTCCTTCCTTAACTTATTAGCCTAATACAGCAAAGTTAAAAAAAAAAGCCATTAAAAACCCTTAAAATTCACGTTTTGACGCAGTCCTTTAAGTTTGTTTTTCCTTTTTTTTTTACCATTCAACGCATGCAGAAAAAATTCTCACCGTTCACTGTTTTATGTTTGCTGTTTTTTTACCCCCTAATAAAAAGCGGTAGTTACGTAAACATAATGACATTTAGAGGGTTAAAACATCCAAAACTTTAATTCATACTTGATATATAACACAGGCTGACGTCGTATTATGATTAAAAAAAATAAGTACTAAAATATTTAAAGCAGTTTTTTTTTGTTTTTTTTAGCAGTTTTGTTTGAAACCTGTTGAAAATAAAAATGCATGAAAGTCAAGGTTGCTGCTAATAACCCATCTCATGGTCTAATATTATTAATAAGTAAAATCTCCTTTAAATGTATTTTATGGAAATTATTGAAGGTTGTTTTTTTTTTATTCAAAACAGTTGAGCTACATATTTACCCTTAAAGGAAAAAATATATATTTTTAAAGCATTTTTTTTACCGCAGTTTTGAGAAGCTGCAATTTTTTGTCATTAGAGACCTCTTAAGCATACTTGCCAACCCTCCCGGATTTTCCGGGAGACTCCCGAAATTCAGCGCCTCTCCCGAAAACCTCCCGGGACAAAATTTCTCCCGAAAATCTCCCGAAATTCAGGCGGAGCTGGAGGCCACGCCCCCTCCAGCTCCATGCGGACCTGAGTGACGTGTTGACAGCCTGTTCACAACATTGCCTAAATAGCAATGTTGTGACACTTTTAAACAGGACAATACTGCCATCTACTGTACATGCATATGTGACCCACCCATAATGTGTCACATTTTTGTGTTGATTTATTTATTTTATTTTGTGGTTTGAATTCGTTTTTGGAGCTGTCATTCCACATTGATCAGTATTCACATTGGTCAGTAGGGGGCAGTAGGGCGTTTCTTCCCAATTGAATGCTATCACCTGCAGACCGGAAGTGTCTTGTCATTCTGATGAGCGCGACCAGTCTGTGAACAATTGAAACGTCCTGTGTGCTTTTTCCTCCTGTATAACAGGTTAGTTTTGGTGAATCAACTCACTGAATAATATCCATGTGATCTTTATAAGTTTAAGTACACATTCTGATGGTGGAGTCTAACTCTAAAGTGTTTGTGAGTTGTAGTTTGTATTTGTGAATGAATCCAGTGCACAGCTGCAGTAATCAATACAAAAAGGCGACGTGAGTGCGCAATGTTTATATAGGAACTTCTGATCCTAATTCAGACTCCCAAATTAGAGCTTCCGTTTTCTTATTGATTTTATAATGTATATTTGTATAATGTGTGTGTTCTGAAATAGTGACAGAGA